>NC_139218.1:371653933-372212435 GCF_055691185.1 Crinia signifera
CATTAACTTTCTTCAGGAGCCTAATCACCATCCGCAAGTACTTTGTAAATGCTCCTCATTTAAATGCCGATCTATACGGAGCAATGTAAGCATTACATTAACTGGTGTTAGCTGTTTGGTTTAAAAAAAAAAAAAAATGCATATGAGACCTTCATTTCCATGGCAACAAATGTCTCTCTTATTCTCATTGATATATAACATCTCTGGAGCATTAAGATAACACTGTCTTGCTTCAGATGAAGAAGAATATTACTTCTGGCTAATTTTACAGCACAAAAGGACGATCAGGAGAACAAGTAAATTGTTTCCCTTCAGGGAGCTGAAAATATCAACCTGTAGGTTTTCTCCAATATCCTGCTAAACGGGGGCACAGAACACTCGCATGTACGGCACAGGGGTCTCACCAACACATAAAAGCAGATCGGAATAACATCACTTTAATGGTACAGCAACAGTAAACCATAATGGCAATGCATTAAAACATATATTTGAAAACAATCATTGCCCCTCTGCCTTGTACCGGTTACTGATCTGCCTTCTCCATAAGGCTACTGCAGGCTTACTGTACTGTATCTATCCCTTCACTCCCTAGGTGTTTGCTGCATGCTCCTTTGGTGTCTCCACGACTGACACATCCTCTCCTCCACTTCCTCTGTTGGAATTCCCCAATGGTAGTTGCTAAATCCAAGTGGGCTAAAGGACCTTTCATGCACAGGGGGAGGAGTAAGGCCATGGGCTTCACTATCCACGCCACCACTGGTTGACTTTACTAACCAGGTGGCAAGTGTAGTGGAGCGAAGGGAAGGTGAGCCCGCGCGGGTCCACATGGGTCGGTTCTTCTGACCTTGCTCCCCCTCCTCTCCTCCTCCAGTATATAGATAGATAGATGCAAAAGGTCAACACAGGAAAAGGCAACACATCCATCTGTCTAGTGTCTTCCACTAGTGCTTAACCTTAACCCTCCCCCTTGTGCCTAACCCTATTCAACCTATTACAAAGCCTAGCCATCACTGTCTCCTTATAATCTAACCCAAGGGCCTAACCTTAACCCCTTCTCTAACCCTAAAAATCATAAAAAAAAACATTGTGTTGACCTTTTCAGTGTACATTTTTCATGTCAACCTTTTGCAAATGTTGACCTCAGTACTTGTTGACCATTTAATTGTCAATCTTTAGATCAAGTCGATTAATCTGGTGTCAAACTTTTGACTGTCTATTTAGGACATTCAAAGCCACCCCTTCCCTGACCTCGAGCCTAAAAGTGTACAGTACTTGGGGATTAACACTGAATGCATGTGAGTGCCACTTTAAATTTTCATCTGAAACCCATCAAGAAAAAGCAGTTTTCGAAAGCCACCGCTAAATATGGGTGTGGCATAGCTCTCAACAAAAGTTAGACATGGATTAGACATAGACAAATGTTAGACATGCATTAGTTAGACATAGACAAAAGTTAGATATGTAATAGACAGAAAAAAATTTAGACATGTGTTAGACATAGACAAAAGTTAGACGGGCATTAGACATAGACAAATGTTAGACATGCATTAGTTAGACATAGACAAGTAAGACATGCTTAAGATCGACATTGACAGAAGTTTGACACAAGTAAAATGTGGACATGGAAAATGCTGACATATGAAAAGGTCCACAAGGGTTTTTCACTTTATTTGATGTCAGCGTTGACACCTGAGAACATAAACACCCAATTCGCGTAGCACTTAAACTCGCATGGCTCGCTTCATTTGCCATGTTGCGTGCGAGGTATATAGCTCCGCTACCACTGAGCTGCCGTTCCCAATCAGAGTCCACTTGGATGGTAAATCATAAAAAAGCCCCCCAAAAAAGGAAAAGAATGTGAAAAACTAAAGTTGACTTCTGTCAACCGTTTCCATGACGACATTTTACTTGTATCAAAATGTTGTCGCTGTCTAACTAAAGCATGTCTAACTTCTGTCTATGTCTAACTAATATAGTTATTGTGGTTAGAAAATCTCGTATAGTTTGTTTGCACCTTTGTGCGCTGTATTTGGGGAGTCCTAGCACGGATACCATCACAGCAGCAATACATGGCCAAGACGCAAAATGAAAGGCATGCTGACTGTGGGCCTAATTCAGCATGAATCGCTAATCAGCGACTTCGCTTTTAAGCCAATTATCAAACAACTGCACATCATCTGCAATTACCGACAACATTCCCTATTGCTAAGTAGTCATAGTTTGATCGTATTCACAGTGTGACTTGACATGAAGACGGTGTTTCTGATCAGAAATCTTGGCGATTTCTAGGCGTATCAGAAAAAAAACACGGTCATGCCCAGGCGGTTTTTGGGAGGGGCTGTGACGTCAGCACTGACCACTTTTAGCTCCTCTCAGCCACAGATTAATGGCAGCCTCAGACCTATTCACATTTGCACAGACCGCAAAGTCTCTTAGATGTTTCCCAGGAATTGTGAATGGATCTGGAATTGGATAGAAGTTTGAAATCTATTTGCGATTTTGCACAATGAGTTTTCTCTTGGGCGGGGACTATCCGCCAGAGGTGTAGTGAGGGCAGTGCCGGTGGAGCTCAAGCTCCAGGCGCCGGAAGCTATCATGGCGCCGGAGCCGTGCCGGCACCGCCATCTCGCCCGCTCAAGTGCGACTCCCCCGCCGGCTCCCCGCTCCCAACTGCATCCAGGAGACGTAGTATATTTAAAAGTCACATCTCCCGCTAAACCGAGCTAGCCAATAGGTGCTCGCGGTCCAGCAGCCACCAGTTGATTGGCTGCTGGACCGCGAGCGCCTATTGGCTAGCGCGGTCCAGCGGGAGATGTGACTTTTAACTAGCAGCACCGCGCACAGCGGGGAGCGGGCAAGCCCGGCGACAGGGGGGGGGGGGGGTGCGCGGAATGCACCGCTGCTGCTTTGCTGGGGTGGACTAATGTCTGCACTAATCTCTCCCACCCACCCTGCACTATCTCACCCACCCACCATGCTCTGCACTATCTCTCCCACCCACCCATCCTGCTCTGCACTCTCTCTCCCAACCACCCTGCTCTGCACTATCTCTCCCACCCACCCTGCTCTGCACTCTCTCCCACCCATCCTGCTCTGCACTATCTCTCCCAACCATCCTGCTCTGCACTATCTCTCCCAACCACCCTGCTCTGCACTATCTCTCCCAACCACCCTGCTCTGCACTATCTCTCCCACCCACCCTGCTCTGCACTATCTCTCCCACCCACCCACCCAGCTCTGCACTCTCTCTCCCACCCACCCTGCTCTGCACTCTCTATCCCACCCACCCTGCTCTGCACTCTCTCTCCCACCCACCCTGCTCTGCACTCTCTCTCCCACCCACCCTGCTCTGCACTCTCTCTCCCACCCACCCCTGCACTATCTCTCCCACCCACCCACCCTCCCTGCTCTGCACTATCACTCCCTGCTCTGCACTATCACTCCCACCCTCCCTCCCTGCTCTGCACTATCAATTACTCACACCTTCCCTCCCTGCGAGCAAATTTCAGTCCCCCTTGGCAACAAGCAATTTCAGTCACCCTTGGCAACGAGCAATTTCAGTCCCCCTTGGCATTAAGCATGAAGCCCCTGGCATCGAGCATTTAGGTAAGTGGCACTTATGTGTTAAATGTGTAATGGGCATTAAGGTTTGTTAAATAGTGTGCGATGGGCATTGCGGTGTGTTAGTATGTGATGGGCATTGCGGTGCGTTATATAGAATGCAATGGGCATCATGTGTGGCCTTATGTGTAATTGGCATTATGGCGTGTGGCTTTATGTGTAATTGGTATTGCAAAGTTTGCTAAAATGTGCAATGGGCATTACGGTGTGTCATATAATGTTGGGCCGTGCCCACTTTTCACGTCGCAGGAGCCTCACCTACTACAAATTGGGGGGGCGCGAAACATGCCCTTGCTCCGGGCACCGTGGCACCTAGCTAAACCACTGCTATCCGCTAATCTGCAACTTCTCAGATTAGCGATCCATCCTGAATTAGGCCCTGTACACTGTAGCACTGCACATTGCAGACCTCATAAACATTGCTGTGGTTAGACAACATTTACACACAAACATGGAATGTCTGATTTACGATCTGCTTGTGGTGCCAGTTGTGCCATAAATGGAGGAACATGGACGAGATCTGGCCCCGTCCTTTGATAGCTGGAAAGCACTGCTGGCATTTTTGTGGAACCAAATAAACTGATTTGCAATAAGATGACAGATGTTTGGAGCAGATAGCGGTCAGCTAAATGCATCGCTGCTTTGAAGGGAGAAATGGTCATTGACAAGCACAAAAAATGTGCAGATAGATCCAATGTGTTTATGACATCATGCACTTATTATTGCCTAGCTGAACCCACTGTATAAACACAAGCCTTGGCAAGTGCTATTAATTACAAGAAGATAGAAACACTGAATGCTGATTAAGCAGTGAGGTAGACATAAACCACTGAAGGGTTCTTGCAGGCTGCACTTTAGTATCTAGTCATGTGTTATGGTAATGAAGGTGGGCATAAGGCCTATCAGAGCAGGGGGGAGGGATTAGAATGGTTAGGAGTGATCATGTGCTAGAGCAGGGGTCTTCAACCCATGGCCCGCGGGCCACGAGTGGCCCGCGGAGCTGATCTCAGTGGCCCCCTGCCCGCCATGCACAGGATTTTTTTTTTTAAAGTAAAAGAAAACACTGCCGAGGGAGGCAGCGTAATGGAGTCCCCCCGGGTGCCGCCTACCCGATTTCCGTTGGCTGCAGGCAGGGCAGAGGAGTGGATCCAGCGCGACTGAGGGAGGAGGAGGCACTTCTGGTCACGAGCTGGGGAGTTGGGACCCGGGGAAGCTGCGGGAGGAGGAGACGCAGCTGGCGGGAGCAGGGGACCCGGTGCTGGAACTGCAGGAGGAGGAGGCACAGCTGGCGGAGGGGACCCGGCGAAACTGCAGGAGGAGGCATGGATGGTGGAAGCAGGTGACCCGGCAAAGCTGCAGGATGAGGAGGTACAGCTGGCGGGAGCAGGGGACCTGGCAATGCTGCAGGCATTACTGGGGGCATTGTGTGTGGGGCATTACTGGGGGCATTGTGTGTGAGGGGCACTGCTGGGGCATTGTGTGTGAGGGGCACTGCTGGGGCATTGTGTGTGAGGGGCACTGCTGGGGCATTGTGTGTGAGGGGCACTGCTGGGGCATTGTGTGAGGGGCACTGCTGGGGCATTGTGTGTGAGGGGCACTTCTGGGGCATTGTGTGTGAGGGGCATTGTGAGGGGCACTGCTGGGGCATTGTGTGTGAGGGGCACTGCTGGGGCATTGTGTGTGAGGGGCACTGCTGGGGCATTGTGTGTGAGGGGCACTGCTGGGGCATTAGGTGAGGGGCACTGCTGGGGCATTAGGTGAGGGGCACTGCTGGGGCATCATATGTATAAGCAGGAGTACTGCTGGCATTATGGTCTGTGGCATAATGGGCATCAGTGTGGGGCATAATGTGCAATGGGCATAATTTTTGTGTGGATTAATGTGTAATGGGCATCACGGTGTGCGGCATAATGTGTAATGTGTATTATGGATAAACAGTGTAACAGTGTATATTGATATAAGTAGCCTTTCATTGTTTGGGTTCGATCTGTGAGGCGTACTAGGTCACTGTGTGGGCCTTCATGTTTATATGTCACTGTGCAGCCTTCAGTCAACTTAAGCGTGTGAGGACAACGACCATTCCTGCGGTAACCAATGTCTGGTCATGCAGGTTGCAAAAGAGGTGTCAGGTAATTGTTTTCCTGCTAGTTCACACTCGTTATAATTAGGCCACACACCCTTTTTTGGGAGCGCGCCTACGGCGCGTGCAATTTATTCAATATCAAATTATATATGGGGGGGGGGACGACGACAAATTTTACTGTTTGCACTGGAACCCAAATTGGCTGCTGATAACTATTTGGGTATGTGTGTGTGTGTGGGGTTATGTGTTGAGTATGGGCGGCTGTGCCAACTATCTATGAAGGAATGTGCTGACGTTATAGGGGAGCTGTGATTCTATGAGGCTGTCCAAATACCGCAGTAGAGTATAGTGGCCCTCGGGCTTCACTGGATTTTTTTAGGTGGCCCACGCTGTCTTAAAGGTTGAAGACCCCTGTGCTAGAGTGATCTGCCTCTGTCCTGAGAAGCCCCACCCACCCTTCCCTATTTTTCTTCTTCGGCGGCGGTAAAGAACGGTCATCTCTAATAGATCTGTGTGTATGTAGATAGTGGGTGCACTCTCCCTTAACATCGATTGTCATGGGCCATACTTCTGCACGGGGGATGGCCACAACATCTGCCCGGGTGGTTTGTGTAGGGAGAGTGATCACTAGCAATGTTTATGCATGGTGATGTTTAACACCCACTTTCCTATATTGCCGCCACCATTTATAGTTATATAGTTTGTCAAAATAAATTTTGACATTAATTTTGAAACGCCAACACTTGTGTCTGTGTCTTTATTTTAGGTTAAGTTATTAGATAAGTTAAGGAATGGTTGATTTTGGTAAGTTTTAAAGTGTTGGCCTGGAGATACCCGATGGTGACTTTAAAAACTCCCAACCAGACCCTCGGTACCCTACACCATACCTCTGCACCTATTCTGATACAGTATACATTCTGCTTTGGTTCATCTACAGTATAATTGTGACTGGACATGGCTGAAGAATATGTTGTAACAAACCTCCAAAATAGTGCAGAGGTTACCCATATCAATCAATTATCTTGTATCTTATACAACGTGCTTGATAAACACTCGCTACTGTAGAAACTCATTAGTAACTATGGGCAAATTCTACACTTTATGAAACATGATAGATTCCCCCCCCCCCAAAAAAAAGATTATTTTAACACAGATAGCTGTTTACTTAAGTGTTTAATTAATTATACTGGTACCTTTAAAGTGTCATTAATTGCCACATTTGAGCTTCTACTAGACCAGTAATTTTCAACCTTTTTCCAAATCGAGACACACGAAACAAGAATTTAAAATTGCCAAGGCATCAGACCCCACAGGGGAAAAACACATTGGATCCCATATGAAAAAAACAACAACAACAATCACACTGGTCCCCACAGGTAACAAAAATAAAATACATGTACCCCCAACATAAAAACAAATACTACATTGGTAATCAGATTAAAACACACCCAATCCATTTATTGTCTTCCATAAAACACAAAAAGAAAACACATTGACCCCCCAGATGAACACAGCACAGTCTATGCCACACTTATCTGCTTGCAGAACATAGGAGAGACAATATACCAATGCCAATTGGTTTCAGTGTGTAGTGCCCCATGGGGTAGAGTTACATAAATGCCCTCATGTGAATACCATATAAATCGTTGTCTAGCTGCCATTATGTTCTCCTAGGGAGCCAGTGGCATAGGCGAATCTAAGTGGTGGTCCGGAGGTGCACCGAACCACCCGTTACACTGCTGGGTGCACGCGATTTAAAGCAATGACAGCTGGGCAGAGAGAACTGTGCACTGCCCGGCTGTATACTATGCCGCTATTTTCAACCTGCAAATTTAGCCACCCTCTTAGCATAAGTGCCAAGTGACGCCATATTTCTTCATATTTACTATATATATTTGCAAAATCTCTCATGGGGTGTGGATCATTGGATCTAATTGGGTTTGGATCATTGGATCTCATCAGGCATGGAGCATTGGATCTCATTGGGTTTGGATCATTGGATCTCATTGGGGGTGGGTCATTGGATCTTATTGGGCATGGATCATTGGATCTCATCGGGCGTGGGTCATCATCAACAGTCAATAGGTCGACCCCATTGGTCAATAGGGTCAAAACAACGACATGTAAAAGGTAGACACCTGAAAAGGTCAACACAGTCATAATGTCTACCTGGAAATGGTTGACACAGAAAATGTTGAAATTTTTTAGGTGCCATTGACCATTTTTAATTGATGTGACCCCAATTAGTGTACTGCTTTGCCCGCCATGCTGGGGGCAAGGTTACTATGTTTAATCACAGTCCACGTGGATGGTAAATGATGAATACCCCTAGACTTGTGTCGACAATTGTCATGTCGACCATATGGGGATTACCTATTGACCGTCGACCTATCATTCGGAACCCCTCTCATCACTGCCAGCTATATTAATATGGAAGGCACACCGTTGTTTGGAACTAAATGACTACAGCCTCAGTACAGGCTTTACATGTATTTGTGGTAATAGAACGGCATTAGCTTTCAGCGCTGGACACTTTTCCATTAAAGACAAATTGTAATACCGACTGTAGGGACAGAGCCTGATTCTAATTTTCCTGGCTGTTGCACAAAAGAACAGAGAGAGAAGAAAGGTTTATTTCCATTGCAAAAACAAAGGGCTTCCATTAGCTGGAAACGTGGAACATGATGGTTTGAAAGGTTGCAATTAGCATAACTGTTTTATTTCCCTCGGTGTAACATCCCATCAGAGGGCTTGTAAAGTGTTTTATTTGGTAGAAACAGCGGCTGCACCATCAGCCACGCACAGAAACCCATCCCGTTATCACGGTATTACCTCTACAAGGTTAATGTGAATGCAGATTAGCAAGATCCATATAACGAATAAAGTCTATAGCAGCCATGTCCAGCTGTTGTGAAACTACAAGTCCCATCATGCCTTGCTACAGTTTTACTATTAGGGAATGCTAAAACTATGGCAAGGCATGCTTGGATGTGTAGTTTCACAGCTGGAGGGTCGCAGTTAAGACATGCGTGGTCTATAGGTACAAATTTATTTAATCTTGTATGTAATATACTGTACATGATATGAGAGCATTTGATGTGCAATATCCATATATGGGGGTGAGGCCACACCTATTGAGGACAAGGGGAGTATTTAATAAATTTCCCCATAGCAAGGTACGGTCTAGTTTAGTGCATACTGTAACTCCCAATTGTACCAACTTGAGAACATTATCCCATGGGTGGTACTGCACGTTTGTCTAGACTCATGAGAATTTGGTCAGCATGTCTATTGTGAGCTGGTGCTGCAAGGTGAATCCAGTGTGGAAAGAATATGAAGTGTTAAGCATGCCCCTTGGAGGTGGGGCAACAACCTACACGGCTCTTCGTGCAAAAAAGGGGGCATGGCATCATGGTAAGGGGTGTGACCTTTTGGCCTGACCCCCTGTTTTGAATATGCATATTTGCAGGGCCGGCGCCACTGGAGGGCGGCAGTTCGCCCCTCGCCCCCCCGCATGGAGGTGAGCGTAGGTGCTGGAGCGGGCAGGGGTGTCCGTGCCGTGGGGGTACCTGCGGCGCTGTGTACAAAGCTGGCGGCGGGGTCCCTGCAGTGAATAGGAAATAACTAGCGCTATGCGGCGGCGTGGGAAGCGCTGCTGGGTTTGAAAACACTTGCCTCACGCTGATTGGCTCAGATTCAGCCAATCAGCGTGTGGCCAGTGCTTTGAAAATCAGAAGCTCTTCCCGCGCCGCCGCATAGCCCGGCGGATAGTGCTAGTTATTTCTTAATCACTGCAGGGCCACCGCCAGCTTTATACACAGTGCCGCAGGTACCCCCGCGGCACGGACGGACACCCCTGCGCGCTCCTGTCAGACGCCGGCACGGACCCCCCTACCCAGACGGCGCAGCAGGTACCCCCACGGGCACTGGGGCGCCCCAACCACGACTCGCCTCGGGCGCTCCGGTGCCTTGCACCGGCCCTGCATATTTGCCTACTCCCCTGTAATGCTAGGTTGCTCACATTGGTTACATGAATTGAAATAAAAAAAATGTTGTGTAAAAAAAGAAAAAAATAATATATTTCCTATATATAAGGTAACATTACAGGTCATTATGGTGAATAAAAATGTTCGCTCTGCAATTTTCACTCCAATTTTGATAAAATCACCTGGCACTCAAAGGGTTAATATCGTACAAGATAATGTGTCTTTGAATAACTTACGTATTAAATACATTATTTCCATAATTTTTACATTAGCAAGTTTGTTATCCCAGACCAAATACAGTACAATGGAAGCATACAGTGCCATATTTATACAGTACATCTATACCCAATGGAAGCATACAGTGCCATATTTATACAGTACATCTATACCCAATGGAAGCATACAGTGCCATATTTATACATGCTGCAAGACTACAGATTGTGCATATAACAACTGTTCAGATGTTCCCTTTACATTAAACGCTTTCCATTGTTAACGGTTTGCGTAACAGCAGAAACATTTCACATTTTGCAGGTAGAGAAAACGAACGCAGCAAAGCAATCCGTCAGAACAACGCGTTTCACCCTTCGCTCGCAGGGATTTCATTCCAGCGTGTTAATTAAAAGCTGCTTTGTATGAAGCGGACAGGAACCTTTCCCTGGAATGGCAGCGTATTTGTTTGTTTCATATCCCTCTGCTAGGCTAGTTACCAGATCCCCTCTGATAAAGCCGCGTACCGCGACTACAGATCTTTATGTCTATGCATTTGCAGAACACTCATTTTGAAAACGACGGTATAATGAAAGAATACATAGACAAGACGGTTCCTCTAACAGTCACGCTCTGTCGCCATCTGAACACATTCCAATTGCTATTATTATAGATTCCATTTATAGGGTGCAGAAAGTTATCCGAGCATAGTAAACTATAAGACAGTGCAGCAGAGGCGTAACTAGAACTTTGTGGGCCCCATAGCAAAAATTATAATGGGGCCCCCCCTAACTCAGGTCTCTACCAGTGCGCATCCCGCCGGGTGTGGCCACCATTAGTGTGAACAGAAAAAAATGTGCCCCTCCAATATATATTTTCTAAAATAAAGAATGGACAGATTCTATAAAAAAGTATGTGGCCTCGCTTCAAAGGGTAATGCCCCACCGCAAAGCCCATTGAACATTATGAGACACACCGCAAAGCCCATTACACATTAGGAGACACACCGCAAAGCCCATTACACATTATGGGACACACCGCAAAGCCCATTACACATTATGGGACACACCGCAAAGCCCATTACACATTATGGGACACACCGCAAAGCCCATTACACATTATGGGACACACCGCAAAGCCCATTACACATTATGGGACACACCGCAAAGCCCATTACACATTAGGAGACACACCGCAAAGCCCATTACACATTATGGGACACACCGCAAAGCCCATTACACATTATGGGACACACCGCAAAGCCCATTACACATTATGAGACACACCGCAAAGCCCATAACACATTATGGGACACACCGCAAAGCCCATTACACATTATGGGACACACCGCAAAGCCCATTACACATTATGGGACACACCGCAAAGCCCATTACACATTATGGGACACACCGCAAAGCCCATTACACATTATGCGACACACCGCAAAGCCCATTACACATTATGCGACACACCGCAAAGCCCATTACACATTATGGGACACACCGCAAAGCCCATTACACATTATGGGACACACCGCAAAGCCCATTACACATTATGGGACACACCGCAAAGCCCATTACACATTATGGGACACACCGCAAAGCCCATTACACATTATGCGACACACCGCAAAGCCCATTACACATTATGCGACACACCGCAAAGCCCATTACACATTATGGGACACACCGCAAAGCCCATTACACATTATGGGACACACCGCAAAGCCCATTACACATTAGTAGAAACACAGCAAAGCCCATTGCACATTAAGTGACACACTGCAAAGCCCGTTACACATTATGGGACACACCGCAAAGCCCATTACACATTAGGAAAAACACACAAAGCCCATTACACATTAAGTGACACACCGCAAAGCCCATTACACATTATGGGACACACCGCAAAGCCCATTACACATTAGGAAAAACACACAAAGCCCATTACACATTAAGTGACACACCGCAAAGCCCATTACACATTAGGCAACAATTACAAACTTACCGCATTTCTGTCCCACGCTGCTTCTCAGTCACCGCGGCTCCTCTCTGCTTCACAGGTGTGGGAGTATGAGAGGCCTGTACACCAGCATGTGGGAGCATAGGGGTCCATTTAATTATGCAACAGTAGCAGGAGTGGGGGGCAGGTGTGCGTGCTGCTGCAGGGCCACCATCAGGAGATGGAAAATGGGACTGGTGTCTCAGGCCCAAAGACCCCCGGGCGGCATAGCAGGAGATTGGTGACCCAGATACAAAGCTCCTAAGCTTCAGGAGACCGGTGTTACTTTCGCCCCTAGGACTGTCTGTCTCTGCTCTGACTCAAGCAGATTGGGTACTGACTGAGTCTGGCTGGCAGCCAAACTTGTAGAGACAGCGCAGCAGCATTTTGAATGTGCTGCTCTCTTGAAGTAAATCACAGCTCACGTACAGGCAGCCAATCAGGATGACTGCCTATCTGTGAGCACTCACTGACAGCAGCAAAGTCAAAATGCCCCTGCGCTGTCTCCAGAAGTTTGGCTGTTAGTCCCCGATCTGCTTGTCAGAGCAGAGACAGCCAGTACTAGGGGAGAAAGTAGCAGCAGGCTCCTGGAGCTCAGTCCATGGTTTCCTAGTGAGGACTGGAGCACGAGGAGCCTGGAGGGGAGTGAGATTTTTAGGCGGCGGGGAGGGTAGGGTATAGGCGGCAGCCGGCGGGGAGCAGGAGGTGGTGACTACTGTGGTGAGTGGCTGTACCTCTCTGTGGACACAGCCACCACCGCACATTACTAAGAATCGGCTGCGCATCGCCGTCAGTAGCAATGAATGAGAATGTAGCACTCCACTGCCGTGCCTGCGCTAGTGCGCTAGGCAGACAGTCCCTCCTCCCTCGCAGTCTCTTTTCCGGACTAGCGCCCCCGCCCATCCCCCCGCCCGGCTCCTTACGTCTGCTTGCTGCTCAGCCTCTCTCCCCTCCAGCGAACAACAGAATACAGGCGGCCGCGGCTCCCTAAAAAAAAAAAAAAAACTAAGCACGGTGCAGGGGAGTGCTTGCTGTCTATCGGGCCCCCCCAGCCGCCGGGCCCCATAGCAGCTGCATCCCCTGCACCCACGGTAGTTCCGCCACTGCAGTGCAGTGTAAACAGAGCGGTATACTAACCGGAACAGTAGCCAAGTAACAAATAACACCACAGCTGTCAGCGGGATATGGTCACTGGATCACCAAGCATTAGGTCGACATGCATGAAGGTTGACATGACTGAAGTTCAACATGCATGAAGGTCAACATGGAGTTAGGTCGACACAAGCATTAGGTCAACATGGGGAAGGTCAACAATCAAAACGTAGACGTTTTTCACTGTTTTTTGAGCTGACAGGCGGTATTCCATGCCCTACCATCCACTAGGGTGTGGCGGGAGAATAAAATAGTGTGCCGAGTGTAGTGAGGTGCCGGGCCTGAACCATCAAAAGGTCAACATGAGTTTTTCACTTTTTTGTCCCGAATGTCAACACAGTCGATATGGACACGTCCATGCTTTGGTCGGTGTCTCGCTACACTATTCTATTCTACCAACCATAGTGGATGGTAGGGCATGAAACACAGACTGTCGGCACATTTCATCTAAAAAAAAAAGTGAAAAACTCATGTCGACCTTTTGACCGTCGACCTTCCCATTTTCGACCCTGTCGACCTTACCCAAGTCGAGCTATTTCAGGTAATCTAATGACCATATCTGTAGTAGCAAGCTGTAGGTGATGATCAAGAGAAGAGGAAGGCTGTGAGAACAGGAGGGAGGAGGAACCTGCTCTTAGATAGAACGAGGGCTGCATAGGCTTAAGTGAAGAAAGTGCAAAGTTCCCAGGGTTAATCTTAAGGTGCCCATACACTAGTAAGATTTATCTGCAGATCTGGCTGGTTGGAACAAAAACATGGTTATGGATGAATGACAGTTTGTCAGTTTTCCAGCATTTCCAAGCAAATGGTCAACTGTCATTTGCTCTCATCCATAACCAGGATTTTGTTCCAACCAGACAGATCTGCAGATAAATCTGCGTGTGTATGGCCACCTTCAGGTTGAGTGGCAGGTAGATCTGCCAATCAGGTAGCATAGGGGCGTCAGCTTAGAGAGGGGTATATTAGGTGATGCTGGTAGGAAGTACTTCCTCTTTAAGTCTGGATCCCCACCCTCCGTATCCCTTTCCATCTGCTGCTACCTGGCCTCAGGGCCATGCACAAATTGGCTTCTATAGCTTCAATTATAAATCGGCGAGAAGGCGCTCTCGACCAGCAGTCAGGTGGGGTGTCAGGTGGTCTCTGTGCGGTATTGCCCCCCTTTGCCAAGACGGCGGGCGAGTCCCGACTCAGGCGTTGGGACGTTGGACACTTCATGGAAGTATCCTCGCCAGGCCATAGAAGGGGTGGTATGTCCGTCACAGCGCAGGCTGTACCCCACAATAAGGGGTGTTGTCGGATTGGGGCACTTCGGTCGCTACCATGAGAAACACCTAGGGCTGGTGCTGGTCTCAACGGCTTTCTTTGCCATCCCTTAGACACATAGGGGTCATACCATTCCAATAAATATTCATGACCTGTTTAAACTTATGCATTTGGTGTCCTTGTCGTTATTTATAGAATACGTTTTTTGTGTGATTTATTTCTAGGCATAAGAGATAAGTAAAGGTATAGGACAAGCAACATAATTCATTAGGCGCCTTAGGAGCTTACAATCTAAGGGGAAGGGGGAGTCAGGTGACATGAGGTGTGAGCTAGTGAATGGAGACCTGAGGACAGGAAGTAAGAGAGCTTATTGCGGCATAAGATCTGTGGTTATTACCAAAGATAACAGATTGCGCCAAGTAACACAGCTATAAAATATAAACACTTATTAATTATGAACAATTCTTTATATAGCGCACACATAGGCCCCTATTCTGATCTACACGCTCCCCTGTGTGTACTCGCAGGGGAGCGATTTTTTGCGTCTGTGCAGTAATTTATGCGCATGTGCAGCCACTGTGTGCAAGCGGCCACGGCCAATAGATTATGCGCCAGGCACTCGTACACAACAGTGCAGGCGGAGGCGTGGGGTGGTGGGCCAGGGGATGCGCTGGGCGTTCTCATGGTAATTACCCGATGGCGCGGGTGCGGGGGGTGGGCAGCTGACCCCGGATGTCAGCTGCCCTCCTGCTTCCCACACAGGGTGCGTACGCAAGGCCGCGAATGGATGTTAATGCAATCTGTCCAGATACACATAGGCCCAGTGAGCAGTTAAACGCCCCCCCCCCCCCCACACACACACACACGCACACACTCCTGCGCATGGCTGAGAATGCGCTGCAAAGGCTCTGGAAAGAAGGAGGCTGCTGCTGATGTCAGTGACCCTCCCTCCCAATGGCTGTGCAACACCAGCGTTTTATGGGATACTTCCAGAAAACACCAGCGTTTTGTGCCCAAATGCCCAGTGACTGTCAATCACCTTGCGTACTGACAGCGAAGGCTAGCCGTCGCATGGGCTGTATGCAGGTGGACCCCGCACAAGCGCATGGGCAATTATTCAATTATCAGACAGTCTGCAAATTCACAGCCATCAGAGTGGGTCTGAATTGGGCCATATATACAGTACAATGCACACTGTCCCTGGCTATATGACACACGGCACACATCACTACATACACGCTCCACAGTCTGAATATCTTCTGTTTCAGTAATCAATTCTACAGTCGGATTCAATCCTCCAACTGTCAGAACCGTTCCGACTGTCAGCACGTCTGTGGATTGTTGACAATAGCACGCACGGATTCGACAACCCAGTGGTCGTTTTCAACAATACAATTTGAGATTTAAAAAAAATGTGAAACTTCATGCCTTCATTGTGGTCTGAAACGGCTGCACTGAATAGATGTGTGTCGATATTTCCGACTGCCCTTCAGGCACATATTGAATACCCCCTTAATTGTGTAATATATGTAATAAACCCCAAAGAACCATTTCCAGAACACGACTCTATGACAACGTTATCCGCACTTGTGCCATACATTACTATAAAGCCTTAGAAACATGACCTTCTTACCTGGATTGCCACCGTCCGGGATACCAGTCCTCTGAGGTACTGCAAGGGATCGTCAGGCCCTTCCCATTTGTTTTGCCAGGAAAGAGGACACTATAAAAAAAAGTAAACCTTATAAAAGGAAAAATGTCCCAGTAACATATACATTACGTGCATTAATGTACATTGCTCTAGAAAATGAATCATGACAAAGAAGCCTATACAGTACATACTGTAATAACTAGTGAGGCTGAGGTAGGAATTCACATTCTCCTTATTGCATAGTGCAGTGGTTCTCAAAGTCGGTCCTCAGGACCCCACACAGTTCACGTTTCCAGGTCACCCGACAGCTGCACTCATTACTGACTGACACATTTTAAAAGATCCACAGGTGGAGCTAATTATTTCGCCTGTGATTCTTTGAGGAGATCTGCAATACATGCGCCGTGTGGGGTCCTGAGGACCGACTTTGAGAACCTCTGGTAAAGTGTACATGGCGGGTCAGATTGCAATGTTCCCTATTCCTGTATAATTCTCCCAGCAGAGGCAGTTGTGAGCGGTAATTGGCTTCTTTTATGAGTTACCCCTATCCTGATAGTGGGCAATGCAGATTTTTCAGATCGTGTCAGAACTAGTCTATTTCTGTCCACATTATCCTGCGCGCATTTTACCATCACCATCCTTTAAGCATAAATGTAAGGTGAGACTTCTGTGCCGTCATCCTGCTAATGCAAAGTCTTTGTGTACCTGTCAGAGCTATTTATTGCTGTGTTCTCGCTCCGTCACTAGCCTGCCAATAGCAGATGCTTATTATTTCGGCCCAGAATACGGGACTTGTTCACAACCATTTATATTTACTACAAGGCAGCTGAATTACCTAGGGAATGGGAAGCAATACTTACAATCTCAGAAGGAAATTGCAGCATTTAATTATGCTATGAACTATATTCTGCATTTAACCAGGCTGTGAGCTTCCATAATTGATGCCTATATATATAAAAACATACATAATTCACTACATTATAGAGAAATAAAGTTTCTCATATTCTGCAGGGTTCAATTCACCTCTAGGCACCACATTATCAGTCACCCCCATAAAGTCACTGACCTCATGTTAGCGCTTATTGATTACCAAACCAACAATAACGTCTGTTATCTGTAATCCTCCCTGATTACACAGTCTCATTATTGGAGAGATTACTAATACCCCTTTCACACCAGCCACCCGGCAATTACCCGGCATAAGTGTCGGGTAATTTTGCCGGGTACAGCTGTACCCCATTCACACCCCCGCAAATTACCGGGGTTAAAGCTTTTCAACCCGGTAATTTGCCGCAAAACCCGGGTTTTTTTGGTGGTGTGAAAGGGTCAACACAGGTCTTAAATCCCGGTACTCCAACCCTGGTCAAGAGTAGGGTCGGAGTGATGGGATTTAAGACCCGTGTTGACCCTTTCACACCACCAAAAAACCCGGGTTTCCCATCAAATTACCGGGTTGAAAAGCTTTAACCCAGTAATTTGTTTTGTGGTGTGAATGGGGTATTACTGTAGCTCCTTACCTTGTGTGACTGTCCGTAGACACTAATACCCCTTTCACACCAGAAATGCAGAGACCAACCCGGGAATTAAATTCCAGGGACATGCAGGGACATTCTTGGGTTGGGACCCATTCACACATGCTTTTGAAGCAGGGACAACTTGGGTCGGCACCTTTCACACTCAACCCGGGATGACCCTGCATTTCTATGAGAATATCATTGAAAATGACATTTTTTAGGCTCACAAAGACGAGGTAATTAGGGAGAGACGGATGGTGGGCCTTTGCAGACATTGCAGGCTTTCAGGGTTGACATAGCACTGCTGGACCCCACAGAGTTGTGCCTCTGTTGTGCCACAGAGCTTGCACAGTGTCTTCCTGTATGCTGTGTTATTGCCAATGCAGACATTCTTGGCTTTCAGGGGGTTAAAATGCACATCTGGGGTCTGTGGTGCCACAGAACATGCACACTGTCTCCCTGCACGCTGTATGCTGTCTCTGGGCGTGTCTGTGAGCATCCACCACAACAGGAAGTTGCCCTGCTAGCAAATCAGCATCAGCAGAGGCAACAAGGGAAGGAGGGACATGTCTCTGCACCTTTCACATCAGCCAATAACCCTGGAAGGACTCGGGAGCAACCCTGCTACCTAGCAGGGTTGGATTCCTGGCAATTTTACCCGGGAATTTGTTCCTGGAACCTTTCACACCAGCTATAGTCCTGGGTTGTTCCCGGGGCCCAACCTGGGAATTTAGGCTGGTGTGAAAGGTGTATAAGGGGTACATTTATTAAAGTGTGAGGTTTTCGAAGTGAGAGATGTTGCCCATAGCAACTATTCTGTTTCTACGTGCCATTTATCAAGCTTTTATAATAGGTAGAGTCTGATTGTTTGCTATGGGTAACAGATCGCACTTTCATTAACTCACCCTTTAGAAATTGTACCCCTTAAAGCCGGGGTGGGCAATAAGTGGCCCTCCAGCTGTTGATGAACTACACATCCCAGCCAACCCCCTAACTTAGAGTGTTATTAGGTGCACGTATCCTACAGAATTCTTATTGCAGCGCATACTTGCCTACTTTTGAAAACTAGTTTCAGGGAGATTATAGTTCGTAGTAAAATTTTGCACAGCACCCCATTGAGGGGGCGTGTCATGCCCCTCCCAAAGGGCATGTCTAGTTCCATATATGGAAAGATTATGAAAAGAGATTGTGAACGTGGCACCTAGAAGAGTGGGTGTGTACTGCTACATCTGAGAGGAATCTTTTAAAATGACTTATATACAAATGTAGATACGCCCAAAGCAGTTAGTAAGAGCTACTATACTTGGTAAAGTGCTGGGAAATGGTGCTGATAATTCAATGTAAATGCATTGATCTCTCATTCCTTTTATTCCCCAAAAATGTAACAGTGTAATGTGGGCTAGGTGAAATGAGGGAGATTGCTAGACTAATGAGGGAGACTGCTGCAATTTCAGGGAGTCTCCTGCAGAATGCAGGAAAGTAGACAACTATGTAGCAGCGTTAGAATCAAACTGTTCTCTTGCTTTCTTAATTGTTGCTATTGTTGTTTTAATTATTATTAGTAAAGAAATTGACATTTGTACCTGTCGTATTTACATTGCATAATCATTGACTTAGGTTTCTGTTTTCATTCATGCCTTGTATATAGCATGGCGAGCGTAGCGAGGGGACGCGGTGCTACGTTTTAGTGTCCATGTTGACTGTGTTGACATTTTGAACAATTTTTATTTTAAAAACCCATGTTGATCTTTAGACTGTCGACCTTCCCCATGTTGACCTAATGCATGTGTCGACCTTTTTGAATGGTGACCTTTTTGCATGTCGACCTTCTTGTTTGCCGATCTAATGGTTGTCGACCTTTTTGGTGTAGACCCCTTGTCCCACACCCGAGTAGCACTCGCTACACAGGACAGTGGGTATCAGGGTACTACAGATACAAAAGAGATAGAAAGAGACAGAGATGAAAGAGGGAGGGGCCGGTGATATTAGAGCGATAGGCAGTCACTGGACAGACATGTCTAGTTAGACAGCCAATAGGGGGCAGAGATGGAAGAGAGAGGAGATTGGGGGAATAAAAAGAGACAGAGTGAGGGAACCAGGGCCGGCAACAGACAGGGTGAGGGGAACCAGGGCCTGAAACAGACAGGGCGAGGGGAACCAGGGCCAGCAACAGACAGGGTGAGGGGAACCAGGGCCAGCAACAGACAGGGTGAGGGGAACCAGGGCCAGCAACAGACAGGGTGAGGGGAACCAGGGCCGGCAACAGACAGGGTGAGGGGAACCAGGGCCAGCAACAGACAGGGTGAGGGGAACCAGGGCCAGCAACAGACAGGGTGAGGGGAACCAGGGCCGGCAACAGACAGGGTGAGGGGAACCAGGGCCTGAAACAGACAGGGTGAGGGGAACCAGGGCCAGCAACAGACAGGGTGAGGGGAACCAGGGCCAACAACAGACAGGGTGAGGGGAACCAGGGCCAGCAACAGACAGGGTGAGGGGAACCAGGGCCAGCAACAGACAGGGTGAGGGGAACCAGGGCCAGCAACAGACAGGGTGAGGGGAACCAGGGCCAGCAACAGACAGGGTGAGGGGAACCAGGGCCAGCAACAGACAGGGTGAGGGGAACCAGGGCCAGCAACAGACAGGGTGAGGGGAACCAGGGCCGGCAACAGACAGGGTGAGGGGAACCAGGGCCAGCAACAGACAGGGTGAGGGGAACCAGGGCCAGCAACAGACAGGGTGAGGGGAACCAGGGCCAGCAACAGACAGGGTGAGGGGAACCAGGGCCAGCAACAGACAGGGTGAGGGGAACCAGGGCCGGCAACAGACAGGGGCCCTTATTCTGGTTGGTGCGGTCAGAGCCGCACACGGGGCTCCGACCGCACAAACCAAGGGCCGCCCACCGGACGGATCGCCACGGCCGTCCGTACACGGACGGCTGGCGATCCGCACAAAAATGGTGGAGGCTACGCCTCCACCATGGTGGGAGCTGCCCCCTGCCTTCGATGGTCGACGACCATCGAAGGCAGGCCCGCACGCCGCGGCAGCTCCCGCAAGCTCAGACCACACGGACAATCGTCCGTGTGGGAGCTTGTAAGGGGGCTGAAAGCTGACATCCGGCGACGTCAGCTTTCCGCCCCCATGTCATGGTAATGAGGGCGTCATGCCCTCATTACCATGCATACGCCCCGCGTTTTCATGGGAACGCCCATGAAACGCGGGGCGTACACATAGGGAAATGAGGGGCTGAAGCCCCTCACGCCCCTATACGCCCCCTTTGCGGCGGACGAAATCCGTCTGCGGCGAAGGGGGCTGCACATGCGCAGAATGACCTCTGCGCATGTGCAGACAAAAAACATCGGCGGTACGGCCGCACGCGGGCCGTACCGCACGATTCTGAATAAGGGCCAGGGTGAGGGGAACCAGGGCCTGAAACAGACAGGGTGAGGGGAACCAGGGCCAGCAACAGACAGGGTGAGGGGAACCAGGGCCAACAACAGACAGGGTGAGGGGAACCAGGGCCAGCAACAGACAGGGTGAGGGGAACCAGGGCCAGCAACAGACAGGGTGAGGGGAACCAGGGCCGGCAACAGACAGGGTGAGGGGAACCAGGGCCTAAAACAGACAGGGTGAGGGGAACCAGGGCCAGCAACAGACAGGGTGAGGGGAACCAGGGCCAGCAACAGACAGGGTGAGGGGAACCAGGGCCAGCAACAGACAGGGTGAGGGGAACCAGGGCCAGCAACAGACAGGGTGAGGGGAACCAGGGCCAGCAACAGACAGGGTGAGGGGAACCAGGGCCAGCAACAGACAGGGTGAGGGGAACCAGGGCCGGCAACAGACAGGGTGAGGGGAACCAGGGCCGACAGCAACAAAAATACATATCCCCGTGTTATGGGGATACATATGGATAACCGGCGATGGGGATGCAGATGGACAGCATGCCATTGCCAGCAACCCAAAGGAGGGAATACAAACAGGGGTCAGGTAGGTATACATACCCTCACTCTGCACCCCCTCCCACACGGTCCCTAATCCTCCCTTTCCATAAAATAACTCTAACACTCCCCCCCCCCCCACGCAGCCTGACACTGACCCTTCCTGATAGTGCCCAACACTCGCTAACCCTAAATCTTTCCTAGTGCCTAAACCTAACTACCTCCTTCCCCGCCCAACATAATTACGCTCATAATCCTGCCAGTCGGGATTCCTGTTAGCAGTTGGGATACCGGCATCGGTATTATGAACACCAGATCGCCGGATGCTGAAAGCATCCCTGTCATACAGTTGTACACATCAGAGTTTAAAAAAAATAACTTCAGCATTTGGCTAAAATACTATTTTCAGACAGTCAGGAGTGAGGAATTGGTAGACTGAATACTGTAAGCCTGAAGAAAAAAAAAAGTGTCTGCATGGAAACTTGTCATGTACAGTAGCTTGTACAGTAGCTGCCCACCTCGGCTCCTCTGCAGTCCTGCTACCATAGAGTGCAGGAGGTGCAGCGCTGAATGCCACAATAAACAATAAAAACTTTATTGCACCAGACACCACTGCAGTCTGCGCAACAAGCACAGCGGCATCTTAGATGGCCTCCTAGAAACTCAAGACTTTGTACATTCGCACTGTACCTTTATATAATAAATAATTAAATACTTTTCCCCCACAAATTATGCTAATGGTTTTAGTGACCTTGGGGAAAACGTACACTATTATATTTATTCATTAACATTTGATCATCATTTCCGGATTTAATTATGTATTCTGCAACACACATGAATCATTGGAAACTCATTGAAGTGAAATACAGCTTTGTAGGCACCATGATTACCTTCTGTTCTAATAAAGCACTTGCTAGACCTTGTACATCAGATGTCAGCAATGAGGTTCCCCGGATGACCTTACTGAGAGCTGCCAGGGATTGGTGGATGCTTTGCAGCAGGCGGATAGCGTTGAATTGTTCCAGGATGATGAAAGACAAGATGGGTGACCCATGTCGCTCTGTAGGAGGGGACACCTTCTGATGGATCAAGTTGGAATTCTGGGAACAGACACATTTATTTATTTATTTACAGTTTCTTATATAGCGCAGCAGATTCCGTTGCGCTTTACAATAGTAGACAGTGATAAAACAAACTGGGTAACAACAGACAGACTTGGAGGTAGGACACATATAAAGCCATTATACTGTACAGGCAATTTAACATGTTGTTTTGCATTAATACATTGACTGCAACTTTATAACTAGTTATTTCCCAGAATTAGGGCCCAAGCTAAAACACATAATGGGGATTGGTCATGTAGCGTTGGGCCAAAAATCTTTTTGCACTAACCATAGCCATCCTAGTCTGCCCTAAACTCCTTACACTGCAGCATAAATCTAATCCTTCACCCTGCATCCTAAACCTAACCCACCTTCCAAGTGCCTAACCCCCCATAGCCCTCAAACCCCAGGCCCCCCCCCCGTAGCCTAACTCAACGTATCCCCCATAGTGCCTAGATCTCACCCGCAAACTTGATGTGAGGATTCCAATGGTAGTCAGGATGTCGGCAACGGTATTGTGAATTCCTGCATTCCCACTGCTGGGATACCAACGCATTGCCATGTGGTGTAAGCGTGGTCAAAGAACAGTAATGAATGTTTATCTAAATGTGTCTCATTCTATGCGCCTGTTTGGAGGTGGATCAGTGGCTTGGGCATTTGAAGCTCTTATTTCCTGATTTTTTTTGTGTTCTTAATTGCAGCAGGGGACCACCACGGAATTGCTGGGCAAGTACAGTAATTTGCTGCAGTTACTGGTATGACTTCAGTCCAAGCTCACAGCCTCTGCTGTTGAATCACAGCAAATCCTTGAGGGACAACAGAAACACCGAATGCTGATTAAGCAGTGAGGAAGACATAAACCACTGAAGGGTTCTTGCAGGCTGCACTTTAGTAGCTAGTCATGTGTTATGGTAATGAAGTCGGGCATAAGGCCTATCAGAGCAGGGGGGAGGGATTAGAATGGTTAGGTGTGATCACGTGCTAGAGTGATCTGCCTCTGTCCTGACCCTTGTGATCTATGGGGGTCATTCTGGTTTAATCAGTCCCCAGCGCATGTGCAGTCGCTTGGTGCAAGCGGGTATGGCAAACTGCTTGTTCACCGTTAATGCTTGGCCCAGAATGCTCTGTTCTAAACGCACTGTTCTTTTCAGAAGCCCAGAAAGTTAATAATGGATATAAAACAATACATAATATAAACTATAAGGAATAGTAAAGTTCATAGCATCCTTTGTACCTTGCAGTAAGACCTGGATTAAATTCCAAGTGAAAGACACAAAGAGTTTTACACACTGAGCAAGGATTAACTGACTAAGTAGAACACTTTGTTAAATCCTTTAATGTATTTGGACAAAATAGGGTTGTAAAATATAAATGGGGATGAAAAGGAAAAAAAAAAAAGATTTTTATTGTTACAGTATTAGTTTAGTGGAACAAAACAGAGGTCGCATACAAAAAACCTGCGGCAGAAGATGTAAAATTAAATGTAAGGTCAAGATAATGTGAAGGCCATCTGCTACTGAGCATCAGATAGTAAAGGCGCGTTTCATCCGATTTCCATGTTCCTAATTTCTGGTGACAGTCGCCGGTCTCAAAGATCTGTCCAGTATAATGTTTGTTTGTGCCTGTTTTTCCAAAATTTGTATGTTCCTGTTTATATAGGCCATATGAGCTTCATCCATTTATGTAAATCTTTGCTTTTAAATTACTTGAATAATGACAATTATTATTTATTATTATTAATTAACAGTTTCCTGTATATCGCAGCATATTCCATTGTGCTTTACAATAGAAAACAGTGGTACCTGTACAACAAACTGGGTATTTATAGACAGTCAAAAGGTATAAGGGCCCTGCTCGCGGGATGCAGTTTAAATCCCGGCGTTCAGAATCCCGACGCCGGAATCCCGACCGCCGAAATCCTGACAGTTTCTCCCTCCGTGGGTGTCCACGACACCCCTGGAGGGAGAATAAATTAGCGTGCCGAGCGTAGCGAGCCACCGGGCCCACTGCGTGGCGAGCCCGTAAGGGGGGGGGGCTATCCACTTCCCCCCCTTGTCGGGATTCCAGCGTCGGGATTTTGAACGCCGGGATCCCGACCGCTGGGATTTCATACTGAATCCCTGCTCGCAAGCTTACAATCTATAGGGAAATAGGCATTGATACAGAAGGATAGATATCCTTTATTGCATAAAGTCCACCAGTGCGCTGTATGATACAGTAACCCAGCAGTTTGGCCAGGGGTCAGGAGAATGGAAAGTGTGAAAAAGAGAGAGGATATGTGTGGTCTGTACAGTGGGGATGTGATTAGATAGGAACGGTACTGTATATGAAGATTAGGTGGCTAGTTCTGAAATTTGCTATGCTTGTCTGAAGAGGTGAGGTTTCAGGAAACGCTTGCAGGTTTGGAGACTGGAGGAGGGTCTAATACCCCTTTTCCACTAGCCTACATATCCCGGGTTTTTGCACGGGAGCGCACAAAACCCGGGATTTTAGGCAGGTGGAAACGCTCCCTGTAGAATTAACCCAGGTCGTGAGACCCGGCATTTCTACCCAGGTAGCGGTTCAACCTGGGTCACTATGTAGTGTAAACGGGTAACCGGGGTCGATGCCAACCGGTTCCTGTTCACTACTGTGCAAAAGCCGGCACCGGGAGATGCTTTCATCTCCCAGCGCCTCCCCGACCCCACCTCCCGATGACGTCACCCGTCCGGCATTATGTCGGGTGGGGACTCTAGTGTGAATGGGTTTGCAAGCCGGGTCGCACCCAGGTTGTAGCCAGGTACAAAATCCCGGGTGCGACCCGGCTTGCAAATGGAAAAAGGGTATTATTGTGCGTGGGAGAGCATTCCAGCAATCGGGAATGGGAGCGAGTAACGAGTGTGGATGAGAGACTTAGATCTTGTGAGGAGCGAAGAGGTTGGTTTGGGAGATATTTTGAGATAAGAGAAGAGATGAAAGTTGGTGTAGTTTGGTTTATGGCCTTGTGTGTACGTAAAGTAAAAAATAGACAACAGTCCAGGAGATTGCAGTAACCATGTTACTTTATTTCGTTCAATTAGCCCCAAACATTTTTCAGATGAGTTACATTTTTGGCAGAATTTTTTTTTTTGGGTGAAAACACATTCTCAAGCCTTTGCGGTTTTGACCAGTCAGATTATTGGGTATTTTATCCATCTGCCTCAGGCATGCACATTAAAAATCCCTAATGACTGCTGGTATTAGGGACAATTGATTATCCCCAGGGGATGGATTAGCTTGTGTACATTACAGTGGGCAGTTGAATATCCCCCTATTACAGAGCCTAACGGATCACTAAGATGAGAAAAAGCAGCTGCAGTGATCAAATAGTCGCTGCCCAGAAAGAAAAAACGCCCATTGCAAAAACTGCCAACCCATTGCTAAAGGCGATGCATACACAGATCCATTTGTTAAAACCGGAACGTCAATGAGTACTTTCCATCTGCGCCAATCAAAGGCGTGCGCAACTCTTCTAAAGTGACAGTCTGGAAGTGGTCACCGGTGACGCCAGGGACCCCCCGTGAAAAAAGCTGGTATCCTGTCATTCAAAATGTGATTGCATTGAAGCAGAATGCACACGCACAATTATTCGCAAATTGCTGGCCCGCATGCACAATGCAAACACTGCGCACTAGCAGTCGTTCAATAATCGATCGGATTGCAGTTTCTCAACTTAGCGATCCATGCTGAATTAGGCCCATACAGCAGAGTCTCTCTCAGTCTAGTGTAAAGAAACAATCACACTAGAGGTGTATTGACGGTACCGCAACTAAATGAAGCCATATGTTTAGTGCAATGTCCTGGAGTTCCGGATACATACAAATATTACTGGGTGGGGATCGCTACTCATACAGGAGCTGACGGGTTCCTGTCATAACTGGCCACACGTGTCCCCGGTGCCTCCTCTCTGAGCGCTGCAGGGTCATCTGGCTTTTCCTGTATCAGTTTCCTTGTTACTGCTGAGACTTGTTTCCAAGGCACAGGTTGACAAGTAACGTGGGGTTGCAGCACAGTATATGGAGTAGGGTACGCGGTATATGGCGAGAGTAGTATATGGTTGGGGGGTGTATGATATGGAAGAAGATTGGGGTGCAGTGTATATAGGTTCAGCATATGGTGGGAGTGTGCAGTGTACCCAGGGGGGTGGGAGGTTAAATGGAGCTCTGTTGGGCGCCCTCCAGTGGCCACCGACGTCATTATAGAGCAGCGGTGATTTGGTGTCCTCAGGAGAGATCTTTCTTTGAAGCTGGACAAGTAGACTGAGGAGAAGAATTCCATCAGTTTGTACCCTCCATACTGCTTGACTTTCAAGTCTACAATTGACCGACCCATTGCTAAGCTGGTAATAGGTTATTTTCTAACGTCAATGTATGTGAGTAGTTTTATTATATAGTAAAGTTTTAACTGTTTGCTCAATTGGTGCACTCTCTGTTTCTGTGGGTGTGGTATAATATTCCGACAGTCATAACTCAGACGTCGGAATCCCGACTGCACAGCGGGGGGAGCGCAAATAAGCCCCTTGCGGGCTCGCTGCGCTCACCAAGTTGTGCTTGCCACGCTGCGGGCATGGTGGTGAGCTGCGCTCGCAACCTATTTTATTCTCCCTCTATGGAGGTCATGGACCCCCATGAGGGAGCAGTCGGGATTCCAACGTCGGAGTAATGACTGTCGGGGAGCCATCCGGCACCCGTTTCTGTATTTACTAGCTACACTCTGATCCTGTTTAGATTTATGGGATGAAGCTGCACCATACATTACATTATTGAGAGAGATGGACATTATAATATGTATGAGGATTTGTACAATACGTATTCTTACACTGCACCCCAATCCTCTTCCATATCATGCACCCCCCAACCATATACTACATGTATATATGTATATACAAACACACATACACTGAGTGGCCAAATTATTATGACCACTTGACACTTATACGTAGATCGGCCATAACTAGGTTGTTGCCGCTTGAGGGCGAGATAGCTATAAAAAGGGAAATCAGGTCAAGTGAACCATCAATTGCTCTGTGTTGCTTGCGAAAAAATGGGCAAAAAATGTTGATTTAACTGAGTTTGAACGCGGGATGATTGTAGGTGCTTGAACCGTCGGAACCAGTATGAGCTTCACGGCTGCACTTGTGAAGTGTTCGAGAGCAGCAGTTATTAATGTTTACAGAGAGTGGACTACCAAGCAGACAGCTCAACATCAGGCTTGTGGTTGGTCTGAAAGGAGACTTGCCAGAGTTGTCCAGTCCAACAGAAGAGCAACAGTAAGTCAAATTGCGGGGAAAATTAATCAAGGAGCAACTGCGAAGGTCTCTGAACGAACTGTTCACCGCACATTACACCGTATAGGCTATGGAAGCCGACAACCTGTTTGAAAGCCTCTACTGTCTGCCTTGAACAAGAGCAGATGTCTCCAGTTCGCAACGGAGCACAAGGATTGGACAGTAGAGGACTTGAAAAGGGTCATGTGGTCTGATGAATAGAGTTTTCAATTACACCATGAAGATGCCAGGGTGCGAATATGGAGAAAACAGCACGAAAGCATGGACCCCAACTGCAATACTTCAAGCTGGTAGAGGCAATATTATGGTTTGGGGGATGTTTTCTTGGCATTGTATGGGTCCTTTGGTTCCTGTGGAACAACATCTGAATGGCGAAGGGTATTTGAGTGTTATCGCAGATCAAGCACATCCTGTTATGTTAATGGTGTAAACTGCCGGGGATCGATGCTTCCAGCAAGACAATGCTCCCCGTCATAAAGCTGGCATTGTCCGCAGATGGTTCGATAATAATTTGGCCACTCAGTGTTTATATACACACACATTGGTTGAATAACCCTTATCCAGATATCCGTTATCCAAATAATTCCCGAAAACCGTAGTTTTCAGAATGTAAGTTTTTTTTCCTCTCCTAAAAGAACTATTGGAGACATCTGTAACGTGCACTACCGGGGACATCTGTTATGTGCACTACCGGGGACATCTGTAATGTGCACTACCGGTGACATCTGTAACGTGCACTACCGGGGACATCTGTAACGTGCACTACTGGGGACATCTGTCACATGCACTACTGGGGACATCTGTCACATGCACTACTGGGGACATCTGTAACATGCACTACTGGGGACAACTGTAACATGCACTACTGGGGACATCTGTAACATGCCCTACTGGGAACAAAATATGCAACTGGCACAACTGGGGACAAGATATGCAACTGGCACTACTGGGGACATCATCTATATAAACACTGCCATTTGTTAGCATTAAGTGAAACTACATCTCTTTCGCTCTCACACATGCACAAATACAGAGGCGATCTGCTAAAAGAACTACTGGAGACATCTGTAACATGCACTACTGGGGACATCTGTAACATGCACTACTGGGGACCAGATATGCAACTGGCACTACTGGGGACAAAATATGCAACTGGCACTACTGGGGACAAGATATGCAACTGGCACTACTGGGGACAAAATATGCAACTGGCACTACTGGGGACAAGATATGCAACTGGCACTACTGGGGACATCATCTATATAAACACTGCCATTTGATAGCATTGAGTGAAACTACATCTCTTTCTCTCTCACACATGCACAAATACAGAGGCGATCTGCTAAAACAGGCATGTCCAACGTTGGCCCTCCAGATGTTTTGAAACTACACATCCCAGCATGCTTTGCAATAGTTTTAGCATTCTCTAAAAGCAAAACTGTGGCAAAGCATGCTGGGATGTGTAGTTTCAAAACATCTGGAGGGCCAACGTTGGACATGCCTGTGCTAAAAGAACTAATGGAGACATCTGTAACCTGCACTACTGGAGACATCTGTAACATGCACTACTGGGGACATCTGTAACATGCACTACTGGGGACATCTGTAACATGCACTACTGGGGACAACAGTAACATGCACTACTGGGGACATCTGTAACGGCACTACTGGGAACAAGATATGCAACTGGCACTACTGGGGACAAAATATGCAACTGGTACTACTGGGGACAAGATATGCAACTGGAACTACTAGGGACATCATCTATATAAACACTGCCATTTATTAGCATTGAGTAAAACTACATCTCTTTCTCTCACACACATGCACAAATACAGAGGCGATCACAAGGTAGATAACTAGCTTTCGAAGCATTTGCTTCGAGCGGGCTTACTAGTACTGTAATTAATATTTAACTGGCACTAAATATGTGCAAGAACATAATGCAAACCTGCCTACTTTTGAAAACTCTCCGGGAGAAGCCCGGAGTGGAGTGAAAAGGGGGCTGAACGGGGCAAGGCTGATGTCACTAAGCCCCGCCCCCACGACAGGCAGCCACATTAATTTGTGGGTCCGTGGATGGGGGGAGGGGCTAAATGACACGAAATGATGCGATTCATGTCATTTAGCCCCGTCCCCTCCCCGCGGACCCACGAAATCTGGAAATTTATACTGCGAGCAAGGGGGGAGCAGGGGCTGTGGCGACAATGAGGGAAACATGCCCACCTTCCTGGGGGGGCCAGGAGGGGGACCCGATTTGCGGGACCCTCCCGGACATTCCGGGAGGGTAGCAAGTATGACATAATTGCTTGGCATTCAAATGCATGAAACATTGTTTCATGCACAAATAAAATATATTTGTGTGTATATCATGTGTTTGTACAACATGAATGCAAGATTCCTCAAGATACAGTACATCACTGAAAAATATTCCAAAATACGGAATAATCCATTACCAAAATTCTCCTGTACCCGAGCATTTTGGATAAGGGATACTCAACCTGTGTGTGTTACACACACACACACACACACACACACACACACAGTGTGTGTATGCAAATACACATTTATATTGGAATAAATAAATATAATCAGTGACAGACATCTATGAGAGACTGTGCTGACCTTGGCTGCTGTTTATGTAATCAGTTCTCTTCTGCGGATTAATAATATCAGCACAGAGGGATGCCATGCTGAAGGATTCTACTGTTTGTGTTCTGATTAATCCTGAGGCGATGTTCAATTACTTACTGTCAGATGGGAAGAATCAGACATTGCATATTGGAATAATGCTTAAAGAGAGCCTGTCACTGGTAGGCCTGTGCAATCTTCTCACTCTGGCTGTCAAGTTGTGTTTATTGCATGTGCTGCAGTCTGCAGTATGGTAGGCGAGAGCGCACCCTTTTCCTTACCCAGTAACAGCACACAGAAGCCGGATAGCTGTGTAGTTCTGACATGACAGGGCGGATGGAATAGCCTTTGAGTTGTTAGAATTATGGGTAATTATGCCACATTAACTCTTTGAGTGCCAAAATCTCTGTGAGAGATGCAAGCAATACCTGCTAAAAATGCCGGCGTCACTCACATTTGTTATATAAATTCAAATCAAAAGAATATACTGCCTTCATAAAAGGTAAACATTACAGGAAATTTGGATGAAGGAAAATGATTGCTTGGCAATTTTCACACCAATTTTAACAAATTTACTTGGCACTCAAAGGGCACAGAAAGATTGCCAACCAGCCGTATGTGTTAAGTATGCTTTTTCACAGTTGCCAGTAGTTCCGCATCCACCTATGTACCGATTGCTTTTAAAGCACCTATGATCGCTCGTTCCACCGCTCTTACGACCTGCTTGCGATTAGGTCATTCTAATGTATGGCCAGCTTAAAAGGTGCACGTTTATGGTAAGATTTATGCAATTTCCCTTGAACTATCCAGAGTCCAGAACCGTACAATATTGACTATATTTACTTGAGATTGTGACTATGGGCCTTATTTTGGTTCATTCTTTCTGACAAAATCCTTCTTAGATGGACAAAACCATGTGCACTGCAGGGGGGGCAGATGTAACATGTGCAGAGAGAATTAGATTTGGGTGAGTAATTTTGTTTCTGTGCAGGGAAAATACTGACTGCTTTATTTTTACACTGCAATATAGATCTCACTTTGAAGTAAAACCCCACCCAAATCTAATTCTCTCTGCACATGTTACATCTGCCCACCTGCAGTGCACATGGTTTTGCCCATCTAAGAAGGATTTTGTCAGAAAGAATGAACCAAAATAAGGCCCTATGTAAGATTAGACTATTTAGAACACTAGATTGTACACAATATAGTCCGGATTGGCTTGCCTGTACAGTCTATTTTTCTTGCAATGCTGATCCCACAGGAGCGCGCATCGGCACTGCAAGCTGTAAACACACTGTGCTATTTGTACTAACTTTTCTACTGATTTTGACTATGTAGTCATAATCGGAAGCTCAAATCACACTGTGTGTATGCACCTTAAATAGGTGTAAAGGGACTTACTAACGGGGTGAGTTCAGTCCATGCTGAGCGATATAGTTTTGACAGATCGCTCAGCACACAATCACTGACACACATTCTATGCATCAGTGATGTGTGCTGAGCGATCTGTGCTAACCAATGTTCTCTGGTGATCTGACTAGATCTGGACTACATGTAGTCAAGATCTAGCCAGGCGATGGCGACTCAGGGGTATAGATATAGATTTTCTAACCGATCAAGACAAATCGCTCAGATAGGGCAAAAATCACCCAGTGTGTATGCACCCAATGTACAGTAAGTAGACAATAGGTGCAAGTAGGTATACCATAGGTGCAAGTAGGTATACAAAAGGTGTAAGCAGATATACAATAGGTGTAAGTAGGTATACAATAGGTGTAAGCAAGTATGCAATAGGTGTAAGCAGGTATACAATAGGTGTAAGCAGGTATACAATAAGTGTAAGCAGGTAAACAATAAGTGTAAGCAGGTAAACAATAGGTGTAAGCAGGTAAACAATAGGTGTAAGCAGGTATACAATAGGTGTAAGCAGGTATACAATAGGTGTAAGCAGGTATACAATAAGTGTAAGCAGGTAAACAATAGGTGTAAGCAGGTATACAATAGGTGTAAGCAGGTATACAATAGGTGTAAGCAGGTATACAGTAGGTGTAAGCAGGTATACCGTAGGTGTAAGCAGGTACACAATAGGTATAAGCAGGTACACAACAGGTGTAAGCAGGTATACAATAGGTGTAAGCAGGTAAACAATAGGTGTAAGCAGGTATACCGTAGGTGTAAGCAGGTATACCTTAGGTGTAAGCAGGTATACCATAGGTGTAAGCAGGTATACCATAGGTGTAAGCAGGTATACCATAGGTGTAAGCAGGTATACAATAGGTGTAAGCAGGTATACAATAGGAGTAAGCAGGTATACAGTAGGTATAAGCAGGTATACCGTAGGTGTAAGCAGGTATACAATAGGTGTAAGCAGGTATACAATAGGTGTAAGCAGGTATACAATAGGTGTAAGCAGGTATACAATAGGTGTAAGCAGGTATACAATAGGTGTAAGCAGGTATACAATAGGTGTAAGCAGGTATACCGTAGGTGTAAGCAGGTATACAATAGGTGTAAGCAGGTATACAATAGGTGTAAGCAGGTACACAATAGGTGTAAGCAGGTACACAATAGGTGTAAGCAGGTACACAATAGGTGTAAGCAGGTACACAATAGGTGTAAGCAGGTACACAATAGGTGTAAGCAGGTATACAATAGGTGTAAGCAGGTATACAATAGGTGTAAGCAGGTATACAATAGGTGTAAGCAGGTACACAATAGGTGTAAGCAGGTACACAATACTTGTAAGCAGGTACACAATAGGTGTAAGCAGGTACACAATAGGTGTAAGCAGGTACACAATAGGTGTAAGCAGGTACACAATAGGTGTAAGCAGGTATACAGTAGGTGTAAGCAGGTATACAATAGGTGTAAGCAAGTATACAATAGGTGTAAGTAGGTATACAATAGGTGTAACCAGGTATACGATAGGTGTAAGCAGGTATACAATAGGTGTAAGCAGGTATACAGTAGGTGTAAGCAGGTATACAGTAGGTGTAAGCAGGTATACAATAGGTGTAAGCAGGTATACCGTAGGTGTAAGCAGATATACAATAGGTGTAAGCAGGTATACAATAGATGAAAGCGGGTTTACAAACGACTAGTACTGTATAAGGTAATACACAGAAGAATTGCTGCATGAGGCCACGTGGATATGTCACGCATTATGCGGAAACATTTCAGCAAGTTCTCTCTGATTAATGCATGGGCAGAATTAAAAGCCAAGAACAATTTTCCGGTATACATTAATAGCGGAGAGTGAGGGCACTGCGGAGGCAAAGACTGTTTGCATACATTTAGCATTTCATTAATTCATGTGCTGAGAGCTCTGCGGCGACTGAGAGGGAGAAAAAAAAAACCTCTACTTCTATATTTAACAACTGTGCTTAAAGTTGCCCATCACAGATTCACGGGAAGAATAAATGCTTGAGAGGTATTAATTAAAAGGTAAATGAGTTAATGGACTCGCTGATATTACCTTACATGATGCCAATGGAGAAATAGTTATACTGGCAGAGTCTGGAAAAAAAAATAGCATTTCATTTTCTTTGAATGCGATTAAAGCTTCTAGAGGGCGGGATGAATACAGTAACTGTGCCCGGGAAGCGTTACAATTGCCTACATACAGAGGTGTCCTCATACACCTAGCCTCAATACGCCACGCGGCATGACACCAAGAGGTGGTTATACGCCTAGGCACTGCCAGCCTACAATGTAATGCAGATGTGCCTGAGGCAGAATAATGAAACAAGGTTGTTACATAAGATGTAAACCGTAAAACTGTCACACACAACATCAGATGCGGAAAGTCCCCTATTACCAGGATTCTGCTTGTCAGCACCTTGCAGGCTCGTTCTGGGGATTGGTTACATTTCTGTTTGCTAACGAAACCTGGCCCAGTCTTATTTACTTGATAATGTAATACAGGGCCCGATTCACAGGTGGGGGCATTTCTTTAAAGGAGCTGCTGTACGATGTTATGCAAAAGCAGCAGGAGGCGTCTGGCGCCCAAATGCATGGTAGTGGGAACGCGGCAGCATCGGACCAACGTGAACATTGACCGCTGGAGTAACCCTCGGCTTATGCAGGATGGCTGGGCTGTTCATACTGCTAAGGACAGGAAATGGTCAACTGAAGATAAAATCCATGACCTCCTCCTGGAAAAACGTGGGCAATATGACCCCCATTATCAAGAACGCTGGCCAGTTCCGCCTAACCACCGCCAGTGGCTGCACTTGTGGGTGGTCAGCCCAGGGGCAAAACTATAACTTGGCCCAGCCTTCCTCCACCCCAACCCAAGTCCACGATATGCAACACAGCAGTGGGTGAAAGGGAGAGGCAGGGGGAGGCAGAGTGTGACAGGGAAAAACAGAGGGTGATAGGAAAAGGGTGACAGGGGCAGCAGTGGGCTAGTCCAAAACCTGGTCTGGATCCTCCACATTACTCTCATGTGAATATATACGGTCTCTGCCACACTATATATTCTATTAAGAGACCTCTAAAATGCACCATTTTAGTTGCCCTTCTTTGTACACTCTCCAATGTATTTATATCCTTCTGAAGATATGGTGTCCAGTTCTGGAGACCATATCTTCAGTAGGATATAAATACATTGGAGAGTGTACAAAGAAGGGCAACTAAAATGGTGCATGGCCTACATCACAAAACTTACCTGGATAGACTAAAATATCTTAACATGTATAGTTTGGAGCAGAGAAGGGAAAGGGGGGACATGATAGAAATCTTCAAATATATCAAGGGTTTTAACATAGTACAGGTGGGAAATTTTCTTCAAAGGTAAAGAAGTAATAAAACACGAGGACATGCACTGAAACTGGAGGGAGGTAGGTTCAGGGGAAATGTTAGAAAGAATTACTTCACAGAAAGGGTAGTGGATAAGTGGAATAGCCTCACATCAGAGGTGGTAGAGGCTAAGACAGTAGAACAATTTAAACATGCTTGGGATAGGCATATGAATATCCTTACAAAGAAATAAGGATTAAAAAGGGTTGAGATTACCTGAAGGGTAAAAAAGGGGCAGACTAGATGGGCCAAATGGTTCCTATCTGCCGTCAAATTCTATGTTTCTATGTTTCTCTAAGTCCACAGACAATTGATGACTGTGCAGCGCTCACATCTATTACTGTACTGAACATTAATTGGTGCTATAGGCAACCAATCAGGTACGATGTATTACAAATGTTGCATCTCTCATTAGTGTGGGTCCTGGCGATTCTTTTGCCAATAACCAGGACTCGCCATCAGACAGAAAGGGGCGCATGCGCCCATTCTGTCTGAGACCACCACCACATCCCCGACCCTCCCTTGTGCCTCCCCGCACCCCTCCTAACCCTGCCCCCTAAAGCGGAGACAGGCAGGGATTCCGCTCCCTGCCACCGAGTGATGGGGTCTTGCATGCGTGTCCCCGTCAGATGGAGCGCTTCTCCGCCAGCGGTGGGGATCTGGCAAGAGCTGGTGCTAAAATAGAGGTGCTCCATCTGTATCTTCTAGAAGGTGCTATATAAACAACAAGAAGATTCTGATTGGTTGCCCATCGCAACTTCTCATGTGAAACTCTCATCTTAGTAAATTACCCCCATTGTGTTTTAAATACTAAATGTGTCAGGGGTGAATTTATGAAGCTTGGAGAAGTGTTATCTATCCCCATAAAGAACATTAAGTGCAAGGTGATAATGGTTCAGCCAATCAGCTCTTACCTGTCAATTTACATATTGTAGCTGATTGGCTGAACCATTATCACCTTGCTCATAACGTTCTTTATGGGGATAGATAACACTTCTCCAAGCTTCATAAATTCACCCCTCAGTCTCTTTCCTATTACATGAAATGTGTAGACTGAAGATGTTTTCCACGTGTCATCTAACGTTTCCCAATCATGTCCAAACAATGCTCTCCTACTATTCATCGGCTGGGAAGCTGCTTTGTGAGAGGAATTATATATATCACACCCGTTAATGACTAATCACACAATGTTACTCCTTGCTGATGGCATTTTCCTCTGCACCAAAATCCCATTTACGAGTAGTGACACCATGAGATAACATAATAACCGGCTCTAATCTGAATCCCATCCTCGTTGTTAAAGTGCATCTATGTTACTGCAGAAAGAGAGACAATATAGTGCTCTGGAGTCGGCTAATCATTTTACATTTAACATTATAACGGCACAATACACCTTGCGATCCCAGATCCGTTATCCCAGGACAGTCCTGCTTTTGTAGCGTTTTAACCAGAACGTAAAAAAGCAGATAAAGGACCTATTAATAGCAATATAAATATGTGCAAAATTATGCATATGTCGCAGCCGCCAGGATTTGAATTAAGACGCCCACCGGTTCCGTCTGAGATCTGCCGCTTGGCGCGATCATCGGACGCAAGTCAGCTAATAAATGACATTCTGAGTAACTGCGCAGCCACATGGTTAGCGGCTTTGGTGACATGTCATTCTATGTAATTAGGAGGCAGCTAGGAAAAAAGCAGGATATACTGCTCCTAGCGTTCTGATTGGTCGAAGGTTCTGGCTGTACACCTGTCTGGAAGTCGGCAATATTTGCTGAAGCACACTACCCATGTTGCAGTATCGCAGTTGCAGCGAGCATCTTCCTTCGTACATCCTAACAACACCAGGTGTATAATGCAGCAGACTGCCGCTTCCTTACATCTCTAAGAGCCAACCTGCGATCATTTTATTGCAATACCCAATTTACAGTGCTTCATATTACAGGCACAGTGACTTATATGACTACATCCTATTTCCAGGCACTCTTCCAGCGGGTAAATACTTGCTGTTGCTTACAGAATATTCATGATTTCTAAAAGCTGTTGACAGTTCTCTATATTAATCAACCTCTTTAAGTATTTAACATTTTACCAGTGACTCACTGATTACTACAAGAAGAGATACAGAATCCTACAATACAGCAATTAGCTCTCTACAGCAAATCTCCTACTAATAACAGAAGTGCCAGAGGCAGCAGTCGTCTAACACCCTCTCCCATAGTATGCCACCGTCTTCTACCACCCTCTCCCCTAGTATGCCACCCTCTTCTACAACCCTCTCCCCTAGTATGCCACCGTCTTCTACCACCCTCTCCCTTAGCATGCTGCTGTCTTCTACCACCCTCTCCCTTAGCATGCTGTTGTCTTCTACCACCCTCTCCCTTAGCATGCTGCGGTCTTCTACCACCCTCTCCCATAGTATGCCACTGTCTTCTGCAACCCTCTCCCATAGTATGCCACTGTCTTCTGCAACCCTCTCCCATAGTATGCCACAGTCTTCTACCACCCTCTCCCCTAGTATGCCACAGTCTTCTACCACCCTCTCCCATAGTATGCCACCGTCTTCTACCACCCTCTCCCCTAGTATGCCACCGTCTTCTACCACCCTCTCCCTTAGCATGCTGCTGTCTTCTACCACCCTCTCCCTTAGCATGCTGTTGTCTTCTACCACCCTCTCCCTTAGCATGCTGCGGTCTTCTACCACCCTCTCCCATAGTATGCCACTGTCTTCTGCAACCCTCTCCCATAGTATGCCACTGTCTTCTGCAACCCTCTCCCATAGTATGCCACTGTCTTCTGCATCCCTCTCCCATAGTATGCCACTGTCTTCTGCAACCCTCTCCCATAGTATGCCACTGTCTTCTGCAACCCTCTCCCCTAGTATGCCACAGTCTTCTACCACCCTCTCCCCTAGTATGCCACAGTCTTCTACCACCCTCGCCCATAGTATGCCACCGTCTTCTACCACCCTCTACCATAGTATGCCACTGTCTTCTGCAACCCTCTCCCCTAGTATGCCACCGTCTTCTACCACCCTCTCCCTTAGCATGCTGCTGTCTTCTACCACCCTCTCCCATAGTATGCCCAGTCTTCTACCACCCTCTCCCATAGTATGCCACTGTCTTCTGCAACCCTCTCCCCTAGTATGCCACCGTCTTCTACCACCCTCTCCCCTAGTATGCCACCGTCTTCTACCACCCTCTCCCATAGTATGCCACAGTCTTCTATCACCCTCTCCCTTAGCATGCTGCCGTCTTCTACCACCCTCTCTCATAGTATGCCCAGTCTTCTGCCACCCTCTTCCCTAGTATGCGGCCACCCTCCTCCCTCTAGTATGCCCAGTATTCTGCCACTCTCTCCCCTAGTATGCCACTGTCTACCACCCTCTCCCTAGCATGCCTCCATCTGCTGCCACCCTCTCCCTAGTCTATCAGCCTGTTATTATCAGACACAGAATATGGTGTAGTTATTAGTGACATACCTGGTTGAGTTTCTTCCACAGATTAAGGACAGGTGATAGTTCATTAGACCACAATTCTCTATCGAACTTGGAGCCAGCAGTCACCAACCTACTAAGGATCTTCAGCTGTGATATCACCTACAGAGAGCAGAAACAGAAAAGACACTTTTTTTTACTTCAACGTTCAAAATAAGTCTTTGGAACGTAATCTTCAGACCTGGATAGTCAGATATGTAACAATGTTCCCAAATGAATAAATGTAATGTACTGTATTGGCAGTTTAATACATCACTGAGGCTACAAATGTAAGCAAGCTAACAGATATGTTTGGGGCGGGGAAGTAGGCGATATGTGTGGGACGGGGCTGTGGGCATTATGTGGGAGGTGGGGCTGTAGGGGTGTGGGTAATATGTGGAGTGGGGCTGTAGGTGATACTGTATGTGTGGGACAGGGCGGTAGGTTATGTGTGGGGTGGGGCTGTAGGGGTATGGGTAATATGTCGGATGGGGCTGTAGGTGATGTGTGTGGGATAGGGCGGTAGGTCATGTGTGGGGTGGGGCTGTAGGGGGTGTGGCTAATGTGTCCAGTGGGGCTGTAGGTGATATGCATGGGTGAGGCTGTAGGGGTGTGGGTTATGTTGGTTGGGGGCTGTAGCAGATTTGTGTGGGACAAGCTGTAGTGGGTGTGGTTGATATGTGTCGGGTGGGGCTGTGATATGCGTGGGGTGGGGCTGAATGGGGCGTAAGGGGTGGGGCTGTAGGGTTTTTTTTTATCACATTTTTTTTCCAGAAAACTATATAGAATCCGGAGTTTCTACATAATTTTATAAATTGTTGCTATGTGCTAACAGCACAGATAATGTGAAATGTCATAAAAATTAGCACTGCAGAGCGCATTACCCATAATTATCAATGGGGACTACAGTCTGATCCCATCTGTGCCAAACTTTGGAAACACTCATCCTATATTTCTGGTCTGTAACGTGTCGGGACAGCGGGTTTTGCTATTACTGCACCTGCAAAATACACTTAGGGCCCGATTCGATAGTGGGGACCGATGGTGCGGCTCTTCCCATGCACATATTTGCGCATGTGCAGGGCCGCTGTATGGACGCCTTTGGCAACTATCACAGTCGCTGAGGCGTTAGTACAGGTAGGGGAGGCAGGGGGCTTCTGGAGGAGAACGCCCAGCCTTTCATTGGCACACAGGCTTGTGTTTTATATTTCTCTTCTGTACACCATTGAGTATCAGTAAGAATATGGTTGGTTTACATTTTATCTTGCTCCAGTAAGTGTTCTCTTCAGGGGAAGAAGTAACAGAGCGCCCAGATATATGAAACGCGTAGGATAAGTCTTACCCACCTTCTCAGTTCCAGCTACATTATATGCTTGGACAATGTATGTTTGGATTAATTACACTGCTGCCAGGTGATCCCAGACCAGGGCCGGCTCTATCCACTCAGCAGCTCCTGCAAAGCAGGGAGGCGCCATGCGGAAAAGGCGCTGTCTCCCTCCCTGCTCTGGTAAAGCTGCCTCAGCCCTCACTGTCACTGCCTCCTGCACGCGGCCCTCAGCGCCTGTCTGACAGCAGGCGGGTGACAGTATAAAGAGCTGCTCCCTGCACACACTGTCCTCCTCCTGCGACCTGCCCCCCTCTTCATCACGGACACTTGCGCTGAGGCATGTAGTGCTGTCTGTGAATGCCTGGATGACATGTCCCTTCCGGATCCGCCCCCTACCCATTGCTCCCTGCACCTGTCAGCTGTCAAACAAATGACGAACAGGCAGCAGCGCCGCCTATCCTTCCTTCCCTCTTCTCAGTGTGCTGTGCCAGTGCCAGTGCCACTCCTCAACACTCCGCCCCCTCTATCTCCTCCCCTCTTCTTCCATCTCCTCCTTCTCTCCCCTCCTGTCCCCCTCAGTCACGAGGGGGGTGTAATGGCGTCCTCAGCGTCCTGCCTATGCAGATAGAAGAGGAGGGACTGCACAAGAGTTAAGCAGCAAAAGAACAATGAGTCTTTTATTATACATGTTTATAACAAATTTTTAAATAATTGTCTATTTTTTTTTATATTAATTTAGACATTTTTTAAATAATGGGCTGGGTTACGTGCCTAAAGGTGGCCATACACGCTGCAATACATTGCATCGCACAGTACAAAAAGTATGTGCTGCACATACTTTTTGTACTGCTTTCGGATCGCATCGCGCACACATTGCATGCATGCCGTGCGATGCGATCTAGCACATAACGTATGCGATTCTCGCAGCGTGTATGGGCACCTTTAGGGCCTGCAACATTTTGCGGACACAGCACCGAGATGGTGTATGCATACACCCGAGATCCTCCATAGGATCGCATTTTGCATACGCTCCTACAATCAGGCTGCAGCTTGTTGCAATGGCAATGTGAAAGGGCACAAAATTTATGGTTTGCCGGAGGGCGCCGGACACCCTAGCACCGGCCCTGTCCCAGACTAAAGGACACTATACTACAAGCACTTCACTGACACTTACTTATAAGTCCCTTGTTTTTTGATTCTATGTGAGTTATAGAGTTATTTGTTTGCTGTGTTATTGTGAGAAATATTTTTTTTTAAAATGGAGATTTCCTTTCATCTCCGCGCGTCATTTGGATGGACAACATATACAAAGCATAACACAGATAAGCATTAAGGTTTTCTATCTGGCACGCAGATGTTACTGCTAACACAGAATATTGGGGCAGATGTATTAACCCTTAACAAGAGATAAATGCAAGGGTGATAAAGAGAGATAAACATCCAGCCAATCACCTGCTAACTGCCATGTTACAGGCTGTGTTTGAAAAAAGTCAGTAAGGAGCTGATTGGCTGGACGTTTATCTCCTTATCACCCTTGCATTTATCTCTTGTTAAGGCTTAATACATTTAGTCCCCGACTAGGGCCCGATTCATTTAGTCCCCGGCTAATTCAGAATGGGGACCGATGTGTATGCCCTGTGCATGTACATAATCATATATGCTGGGCTTCTGTGCAGGCACCATCGGCGAGTTGCATAGTAGCTGTGGCACTTGCATTGGACAGGGGGGGCAGGATGGAGACGGGCAGGGGGCATTCGCAAAAATGGTGGGTGCGCCCAGAAAACCGCTGGGCGTCCCCATGTGAATGCAGATGCGCACCTGCCTTTCAGTTGCGGGCGGATGATGTCATAGCACGTCAGCCGCAGGTCCAGTTCTCAGACTCGGACACCGCAAGTCTAGGTCAGTCCAGATGGGCTTAGATTTGCGAGAAGGGGAAAAAAATAATTCAATGGTCGGCGACTATGGAATGATTTTGTCGCTGTATGCTTCCTGCGAGTGTATGTTTATACAAAACAACCATTTGCTAAGTGACGGGGATGTGCGGACCGCGGCGGGGTAGAAGGAGCGGGCGGGCAATCGCATACCTGGTGGGCGGTGTTAGAAGGCTATTAAATTCAATTTAGTAAATGTTTTATTAGTTTAAGAAAACAAATACAACATTCCAGGACATACACCATACTGTGAGTACTGCATTTTGCCTTTACAACCGTTATTACACCATTACATATATCTGTTGGGATGTAACCATTATAAAACAAAACAAAAATCGGTACTTGTGAGTTATCTGGACGCCCGATTTTTTGATTGTATGCCTTAAGTTAAGGCATACAATCAGATACGATGCGATGCGATATCGCATCGCATCGCATCGCATGCGACCATCGGATGCGATGACCCGATTTTTCCATAGGAATCAATGTTAAAATGATTCCTATGGAAAAAGGGGTCCTTTTCATACCCCTACTATCCAAGTGGGCATGGAGTTGGATATAAACCTGTGGCGAGCGTAGCGAGCCACCGAGCCCGAAGCGTGGCGAGCGAAGCGAGCCCCGCGAGGGGACGGTATTCCGTGTCCCCTCGCGGGGCTCGCTACGCTCGCCACGCTTCGGGCTCGGTGGCTCGCTACGCTCGCCACAGGTTTATATCCAACTCCATGCCCACTTGGATAGTAGGGGTATGAAAAGGACCCCTTTTTCCCATTGAATTCTATGTTAAAATGGACTCAGTCCATTTTAACATTGATTCCTATGGAAAAATCGGGTCATCGCATCGCATCGCATCGCATCGCATCCGATGGTCGCATGCGATGCGATGCGATGTGCCCGATCCGACCCGATTTTGAAATCGGGCGTCCGGATAACTCACAAGTACCCAAAAATCCGTTTTGTCACATGATCATATAGAATGTATGGTACTTGTTTCCTAGCACGGCCACACCGATTTACATCGGGGTGGTCGTGTCGGAAAAATCGGGTCGATCGCATCGCATGCGATTTGGTCGCATGCGATGCGATCGACGCGATCGACGCGACCGACCGATTTTGGACCCGATTTTTTTTTTTTAATGAAATGTAAATCGGGTCCCTGGGACCCGATTTAACATTGAATTCATTGTAAAATATTCCCAACCCCCCCAAATGTCACGGCGTACACCCCACCCCACGATAGACGCCAACCCGAAGCGTGGCGAGCGCAGCGAGCCCGCGAGGGGCGGCGGTGCGCGTCCTCCGACCTTTTCATTCCCCTACTATCCACGTCGGCGTGGAGTTGAGAATAGAATAGTGTGGCGAGCGCAGCGAGCCACCGAGCCCGAAGCGTGGCGAGCGCAGCGAGCCCCGCGAGGGGACGCGTATACCTGTGAAGTTATACGCGTCCGCTCGCCACGCTTCGGGCTCGGTGGCTCGCTGCGCTCGCCACACTATTCTATTCTCAACTCCACGCCGACGTGGATAGTAGGGGAATGAAAAGGTCGGAGGACGCGCACCGCCGCCGCTCGCCACGCTTCGGGTTGGCGTCTATCGTGGGGTGACGACGGGGACATCTATAATGTGAAATGGGTCATATTGGCCCATTTCACATTTTTCACATTTTTTCAAGATTTCAATGTTAAAAAATATTTTAACATTGAAGCCTATGGAAAAATCGGGGGCATCGCGTCGGGACCAATGTTAATGGTCCCGACCGACGCAATGCCCCCGATATTTTACCTTTCCCGACAAGATTTCAATGTTAAAATATTTTTTAACATTGAAGCCTATGGAAATGTCGGGGGCATCGCGTCGGTTGCGTCGGGACCAATGTTAATGGTCCCGACCGACGCAATGCCCCCGATATTGTCTCCTAGCCGGCAAAATGGACCTGATTTCAAAGGAAATCGGGTCCATCGTATGGATCGTGTACCTTAACTTAAAGGTACAAGATCCATACGATTGTGGCCGTGCTAGGAAACAAGTACCGAATGTATGGTACTTGTTTTTAAACATGAAACAGCTGCATAAAAGTAAATACCCACATGGTGTGTGTGTGTGTGTGTGTGTGTGTGTGTGTGTGTGTGTGTGTATGTATATATATATATATATATATATATATATATACACACACATATATATATATATATATATATATATACACACACAAAGCCCAACACAGTAAAAGAAATAACATCAGCTCTTGTCACTTGACAGATGATGCTAATTAAGTGTTTGACCAAGTGAAGATTCCGGGGCTCCTTGCGATTCACGTGCCTTTTCCCAGTCAACCATGAAATTACTTCCCGGATTTAATAACACAACGATATGTATTATTTTTCATACAGCAACAACATTGCAATTAGCAAAGGGTTAAAAAATGATGATGGCAAACGGAGCGGTTGACCCTCCTTTGTCATGCCAATGTTGAAAGCCCAGATTGCTGCACTTCACATGCAATGGCTGCAAGTAGAGAGGCTTCGGGCGTTGCGATACGAGTCTCTAGATGCAAAAACTCAAGAGCATGACACCAGCTGAATATTAAAGAGGAAAAGCAGAACACGTATGTTCATTGGGTCTAGTGAGCTGAACATTTGTCAGAATGAACAGCGCAGTGCCGTAATATTGTGCCCTAAGGCTACTCAGCCCCCACAGACTTACCGTGCGTGATGTTCAGCATTTTATATTAAACGTCTTTATTTATTTTTTATTTCAAAGTGAAAATAACAAAACATCTTCATACTACAGAAAAATGTAATACAAGATAAATACTAATAAACAGCTAAATGAAAACAGGATAAAAACAAAGCAACATACTGGACGGTATTCAATGAGGCTGATTCGCCAGGTTTTTATGGCGAATTTGTGCTGTTTGGCGAATTTTTGACAAAAACGGTGAATCACCCTATTCAATGAGCAGATGGCGAATACATTTCAAGGTTTTTTTCGCCATGATTCACCGAGTAGCAATCGCTTTTTATGGTGAAGTGGAATGTGAACTTTTAAAATAAAGTGTTTTGTTTTTTACATTTGGTGTCAAAAAATCAGGAATTTTATTCAGAGGAGGGATATGCTATTTTTATTCATGTGCTGTAAGCACATGAATATATATTTAATTAAAAAAAAAAGATTTTTTTTTTCTCTGACCAGCCAGCAGGGGGGCGCCGGAGCCGAGCCGCTCATTAGATATTCATATATTCACCGCACCCGATCGTTACATATGCATGATCGGGTGTAGTGAATATACCCGGTCCCCTGCTGGCACCCCCGGGGGGCAGCCTGTGCTGCCTGGCACCCGGGGAGCCCACCTCCCCCCCACATACGCTCTGGGGCAGGCAGAGAGACTTCCATCTCCCTGCCTGCCACCGTCCTCAGGCTCCCTGCGGCGTTCGCTGCAGGAGCTCATATTCGCCGGTCAGGGGCAGCGAGCCCCTGTGAATACCGGAGCCGGCGAGGCTCCGGAACGTGGCAAATGTGCAGCGAATCCTAAACAGGATTCGCTGCACCTCGCCGGTATTCACATTGAATACCGCCCACACCTAGAATTAAATAGAAATAAAACAAAAAAGGCCAGGCGGAGTCATGGAGGCCAGGCGGAGTCCTGTAAACATGCTCACGACAAGGTGTGACTAATACCCCTTTCAGACAGAAAAGTCTGAAAATCCCGGCAAATACAAAGCATTTCAAATGCCCTGTCATTTTGCCGGGAGCAGCCTAACCCCCTTCACACAGGAGAAGAAATTACTGGGTTGAAAATTTCTACCCGGTAATTTGCTGAATAACACGGGTATTTCTTCTGTGTGAAAGGGTCAACACGGGTCATAAATCCCGTGTCCTCGACCCTGGTCAATTCCAGGGTCGGAGACACTGGATTTACGAGACGGGTGTGCCCTTTCACACAGAAAAAGGACCCGTGTTATTCACGAAATTACCGGGTAGGACTGCTTCACCCGGTAATTTCATTTTCTGTATGAAAGGGGTATGAAAGGGCTGTTTAATGTCTTTTCAGCAACAATGATGGAGGGCACCTCTGTGGTGCTTCTAATTCTGGAACCCGGATCTCTGTGTCCTTGTAGGACCATAATGTTTGAATGATTAATATAGGGATTGTGAACATTACTGTTAATAAGAAATAGAATGGGGTACTTGTCATTACCTTGTATTTAAAGCGATCCACAATACTGATGTGTTCTGGCTACATACTGTATATTCCCACTCAGGACTGATGTCCGAGTACAGGGCATCATTGAAGATCTCCTCCAGCTCAGATCATTCTATTGCACAACTAAGGTAACATTAAGAAAATAAAACCTCTCCGCTAGTACATCATCTAGTACCTCACATGCTGAGGATTGATCAAGATGTACAGGTCTGGTCTTGTGTATATGGTGGTACAAACTACATAAGGATGGCTAGCAGTGGGGATGCTAGCATTGAGAATACTGATGCCAGCATCCCGATGATTGAAATGCTGACTGGGGTCAAGAAAGTATACTTATATTTCCACTGCCCCTTTAACCCTGCCAACCTAACCCTAAAATCCCTACCTGTAACCTAACCTTATCCACCATTCTAAATGGCTAACCCAAACTCTCTCTCCTCACAGCCTAACCTTAACCTTCCCCCTCTGCAGCCTAACCCTAAAATCCCTACCTGTAACCTAATCCTATCCACCCTTCTAAATGGCTAACCCAAACTCTCTTTCCTCACAGCCTAACCTTAACCTTCTCCCTCTGCAGCCTAACCCTAAATTCCCCTTATTGCCTTAACCCAGGCATGTCAAAACTATGGCCCTCCAGCTGTTGTGAAAGCATTGCCACAGTATTGCTACCAGGGAATGCTAAAACTATTACAAGGCATGCTGGGATGTGTAGTTTCACAACACCAGGAGGGCCATAATTCGGACATGCCTACCTTAACCTAAACCCCCACTTCGCCAGTCTAACCATAACCCGCCTTGTATACTTACATTCGGCATCCGAGCCAGCCGGCCTTCTGGTAGTAGTCAGCATCCCGGAAGCCGGCTGTCCGGTAGTAGTCAGCATCCCGGAAGCTGGTCTCCTGGCAGTGGCCAGGATTCCGGTGCTGGTCTCCCGAATGCTAATTGCACCCCAGCAATAGCTGGTGTCCACCACACGGATGTTCTGAGCCAGGTTCCATGTGACAGTTATTGTGTCAGGAACGGGAAAAGGTGGAGTGCAGACAATGGGGGTTATTTTGGTTCACTCTTTCTGACAAATTCCTTCTTAGATGGACAAAACCATGTGCACTGCAGGGGGCAGATGTAAAATGTGCAGAGAGAATTAGATTTGGGTGAGTTATTTTGTTTCTGTGCAGAGAAAATACGGACTGCTTTATTTTTACACTGCAATATAGATCTCACTTTGAAGTAAAACCCCACCCAAATCTAATTCTCTTTGCACATGTTACATCTGCCCCACCTGCAGTGCACATGGTTTTGTCCATCTAAGAAGGAATTTGTCAGAAAGAGTGAACCAAAATAACCCCCAATGTTGGTCTGGGTGAGTTCCATCCCAAAGATGTCTTGCAGTGGACACAGTCACATCGAAACAGCTGTGCCACTTTCTGTATCCTGCTGTAGCTATACATTTTTCAGGCAGGTTCTTTGCTGCAATCGCTTTTACAGATTTTATGTATTCCTCAATCTTTATCTCCAACGCCGCTGTCCAGTCTGTTGTAGAAAGCGATGGATTGATCTGTCTGGTGCTCCTGATGAAGTCCCCACTGGTACAGATGCATTAAGTGTGTTAAGGCTGCTCCTGTTATTGGGGCCTTCTTATCCCGTTGATGTCCTCTTGGCTCAGATGAGCTTTATTTGCGCAGATATATTCTGTGTTCATTTAATGTCCGCGTAATATTATTTGTATATACATTTCGCTCTGCTGCAGAGTTTGGCTGTTCCTCACCCACATTGATAAATTGTGGCAGACCGTTTCAGGTCAGAGGTCAAACACCATGGCAAAAGGGAGTACAGCGATAAGACACAACGGGGGAAATTGACTAAGATTGAATGGATAAGAATGTCCGTATTGGTATACCCATTCAATGTCAAATACCGCTGGTAAATTACTGTAGCATCTGCTGATTTATGATCAGCCAAATTCTGGTGTACGAATGAATACACCATCGATACAACTCAGCTGTATACGGCCATGATTTCTATGGTGTGTTTTTTTTTTTACTATCATTCGTACTGCTGAATTTGGCCACTCATTCAGTCGAAAATATACTTCTCATCTACTGTATGTGAAACCTGCAAAGGTCTACTCATTCTGAAGTCATGACACAACCCCCCCCCCCACCCATGCACATGCACGCACACACACGTGCACTAACACATACTGTATATACCTAAACTGATCCAACTAACAATTATCAGGGCTAAGGACGTATAAAAAGAAAAGAAAAAAACAAGGAACAAAATAGATTGTAAAATAAATGGGGGTGAGGCTTGAAAACAGTTGGGTAAAGCACCAGTGTTATGGTTGAAGATGATAGGTGCAGAGCCGGCGCTACCATTAGGCAGCATTAGGCATTTGCCTAGGGCGCCGGCCACTGGAGGGTGGTACTGAGCCGCCAAGGAGAGTACCGGAACTCATCCCAGCAGGGTCAGGGAGCGGGGAGCAGGTGAGTGATATGTGCCCCTCCCCCCGCCATCAGCGCTGTGGCAAGGATTATTACCGGCGGTAGCCACCCGCCCCCCCAGCTAATGATCAGCAAAATCCCCGTGCGGCACCCCTTTCACACGGGGGTTGCGGGGGGGGCCGCAACCCCCGTGCGGCACGCACCCCCCACCGCCCCACCCCCCGGAGCTCGGTAAGTACCGTGCTATGTATGTGCCATGCTGAGTGTCCCCCCCCCAGGGGAGCGGGCAGGCAGGAGGGGGGGGGGGGGGGGTAATCAGCCTGGGGCTTGCACCGGCCCTGGATAGGTGGCCAGATGTACTAAACTTCAAAAAGTTATAAAGTGGAGAGTGATAAACTACCAATCGGCTACTAACTGCTGCAAACAAGGTTTAGGATATGACCTGGAGTGGCGCACTGCTGCCTAAGAACTGTACTTTCCCCGGTTATCACCCAATAACCCTTCAAATACCAAACTGCTGTTATAGGTTGTGTTTGCAAAATGATACTTTATCACTCTTCACTTTATCACTTTTCGAAGCTTAGTACATCTGGCCTGAGATCTTTAACCCCTAGAAGAACTACTGTACCACGTAAATAACTCAGAGGGTTACCAGGGGATACTACCTAAACCACCTGGCTTTAACAATCAAGAAAGAAAAAAAAATGTCTTAGCGGTATACTCAATTCCGGAATGGATCCGGCATCCATTATTCAATGCAGCGGCCAAATCCCGATGTCGGATTTGGCTGCGGATTGATGCTCACCCAGCAGGCGCGAAGAACAGGTGAGTGCGACGGGAGCCGGGACGGAGCCTGGACGCGGCGGGACAGTTGAGTGCGGCGGGTGGGTACGGGAGGCGGTGGGAGGGTGCGGGCAGAGGCGGACGGCACTGTGTGAGCTGCTGTTGCTCACCCGGCGCCGTTCTTCCTGCCTCAATCCAGCATTTTTTCATGTCAGATTGCCGGAAACATGGCCAAAAACTTTTCAAAAGCAGGTGGATTAGCGGCTATTCTGTCAATCCACCTGGTTTTGAAAAAAAAACCCCAGCTAGCATTGAATAGATCGGAACCCCTTCCAATCTATTCATGTCGAAATCTGCTGTCTTTTCGGCAAGACGGCAGTTTTGACATGCATTGACTACACCCCTTAATCTACTTTTAATTTGAAAAAGTAAGATGGATACTGTTTTATGCCTAAAGTGTTTCCATTGCCAACATAACTGTACTGTGTATCTGAGAGTCAACTGTAAAGCGTTAGCAGCTCTGACACGGCAGAGATACAACAAGAAACATCCCAGTATTCTCCAGTCACTCTGGCTGATTGCCTGAGTGGTGCTGATCTCCTCTCTGTGCGATTCATCATGGTGACAGGTGTTTTGGTAGTAACTTACCACCATGACAACAGCTGTCATTGCTATCTGAGAACGCCAGGCCCACCACGCTAGAGGGCAACCCCTCTCCACAAAATGTTAGCATTATTCATATTTTTTAATTCAACTAAGTGCTATGTTAGAAAATGCTAAGTAGATGTTTTGTAGGAATCTGCTACATTTACATTTAATGCCGACACATGTTGTTTGTACAGATGCATGTTGTGTTTCTGCCTCATTCCTCCATGTATACGGACGTATTGCCAGAAAGTGACAGGGCATCTACAGCACGGGAGCGCTATGCAAAGCCGCACTGAAAGCCGCTCATCTGCTGGTATAGCCATTTTCCGTGTGTCACCGGAGAGCCATGTCCGGGTCTGCGTGTCCGGGTTAGAGGCGGTTAGAGGCGGTTAGAGGCGGCGGCAACGGGGTAAGGAGGGTGTTAACTTTTCTGGGGGGGGGGGGGAAAGAGTGTTAACTTATGGGGAGCGCCCAAAATTCCCAGCAATATGGGGGGGGGGGGGGGGGGCGCTGTATATAGTGTTCACTCCAGGTTTTGCGGCGGGCAGAGTGCCGGGGGGCGGACGGGCAAGCCGATGTCACAAGAGGGGCGATCCCGGGCCGCCGATGTCACAAGAGGTGTGTGCTCGGGCCGCCGCCATCATGAATGGGGGTGGGTCAGGCTGCCGACATCATCAAAGGGGGCGGGCCCGGCCGCCACCGTCACCTAAGGGGGACGGGCCCCATCCCTCCAACGTCACCATGCTGCCGGGGAAGCGACGGGCATCGCCGTCTACGGCAACGCTGGGCTTCCCCGTGAGGCTGTTTTAGCGGGGCGCTGCGAGAGGGGCAGGGCGCATTTTGCCCTTTAAAAATCGGCCAGGGCGCAGCGCCCCGCTAAAACAGCCTAGGGAACACTAGTATATGTACTGTAGTTATGCCACAGTGTGGCTGCCAAGTCAATGTCACATACTGTACTTTTCAGGGGCAGAATGTATTAAGCTGGGGGCAGTGATAAAGTGGAAGGTGGTAATGAAGCAGCCAATCAGCACCTTACTGTCATTTTTCAAACCCAGCTTGTAATTTGACAGTAGCTGATTGGCTGCTGCATTATTACCGGCCGCGTTATCATTTAATAAATCTGACCCTCAATTACATCATTTCCAGTCCAGTTGTGTTTTATCTGCTGAGTTAAAATGCTTTCAGCACCAACTGCCAGTGGATCCCAAGGAAGAAATGGCTGGTGTGACATCCTCCTATAGCAATGAATATAAATATATGTATATATATATATATATATATATATATATATATATATATATGAAACATATTTGCAACAATTTATACTGACATATTTGCATATAGAGAATCCACCAATGTGACGCTATGCTACATAACACATAGCCGTTTAGCCTGTTACAAATACATTACCAGGAGGCAGTACTATTGCCTCAAAAAGAAGCTTTAAGCATTCCTGAAATATATAATTTCCTTAGTAAGCTGTCCTCCTTTCTGTTACTATACAGAATTTCAATAAAGGTTTCTATTTAAATAAAGTTGCAATAAATGGAACGGATTTTGTTTAATTTAATCTTGGTACACTTTTAATGACTTCCAAAGCTGTTTGGAACGCTGATGTTTCCCAGGTGCGCTACTGCCATCTACCTGCCGAGCTGGGATACGCTGCTTCATCACAGATAACGGGAAAAGATCTAGAAAGATAAGCTGCACTGCAGTGTTTGTATAATACAAAGTACAGAGCTGTTTTCTTGGCAGAAATAAAGTACAAACTTCTCATTATATATGGTAATTAAATAACGAACGGATCTTTCTGCTAGAGCCGTATCAAATAGCAGAAACAGAGACAAACCAAAAACAAGCTATAGTTAGCCGACTATGCCGCAGCGTCATCACACAATGCAATAATGTTTATTTTACATACCAAACACTCAGAGGTAGCCATATTGGAACAGATGCAGCCTGGACTAATGCGCAATTAGAAGTAGCTTACTATTTCCCTTATGTAGAGCTCAGGGTTGTAATTCGGGGTGTGCAAGTGGCAAACGCAGGATTTTTAGAGGGGGGTTTCCAAATATAATCCAAAATCTCCCACTCTGCAGTGGATTTGAGTAAGTATGGGAGTCTGGGGAAGCAGTAACAGCCCTGAAAATTGGTATTTTTATACACTACATTGCAGGGACGTGCAGTCAGGGGAGGCAGGGGAGGCAGTGCCTCACCTGTCATAAATGATTTAAAAAAAATACAAAGATATTTTAAACACATATACTGTGCAATAAGTATCTTATTAGTATTTTTTTTTAATAATTAATGTGGTGGGACACTGTGGGGACGCTGGGAGGCATCGGGACCTGTGCCTCCTGCTGACAATTGAAAACTGTCAGCAGCGGGGGTCAGAGCTTAGGGACCTGCACAAAAAGAGGCCGAAAAGCCCATTAGAAAACAACGGGGAAGCGGCACCTACACATCTGCCTCAGTGACAGGGCTGTCACTGAGACAGATGTGATAGGACAGAAGATACAGGCTGTCATACACTGACAGCCTGTATCCGCTCTCAGAGCCGTCCCTATCTGCCACGATCAAAGCCTGCAGCAGTGGGACCAGCTGGGGCACCAGACACCCCCTCCCCAGAAGGTATGACCTGTATTGTCGGGCACCGGAGGAGGTGGTAGCGGGCATCTGCGTTGTCAGCAGCAGCGATAGTAGTGGGCATCGGCGGCGGGAGCGGGCATCTGCAGTGGTGGGAGCGGGACTCGGCAACACATCCCTGTGAAGTTGTTAAAAAAAACATATGTTTAACTTTTCCACTTTGTCAGTGGCTGTGGTCTCCTCCCTACCTTGTCACCGCTGTGTGCAGATAGCACCGCTGTGTGCAGAGAGCAGGAGACCCGGCACTAGTAAGTGTGCGACCCGGTAGCAGTGCGCGAGACTCAGTGGTGCGGAGGGGCAACGTCACCGCAGAGCATGGGGCGGATTCAGCGGCTGAGACCGGCAAAGGTTCGGAGCGGCAATGTGGCCGCAGTGTGGGAGAGACCCAGGGGCAGTGTGTGTGTGACCCGGCAGCATTGTGCGCGATACTCGGTGTGGAGAGGCGACCCAGCAAAGACGTGGGAGAGACACAGCAGCAACGTGGCCGTGTTGCATGGGGTATCTGGCTGAGACCGGCATAGGTGCGGAGCGGCACTGTGGGAGAGACCCGGGGGCAGTGGGTCCCAAAAGTGGTGAGGGAGAGTCTCAGCTTTATGAGCAGGTAGCTAATGAAAAGTCCTGACACTGGTTTCACTCAAGGAGGGGGGGTTGGTGGAGACTCGAGAGAGGTACACAATGTCACAACCTGTCTCTCCTTCTCTTTTGCACTACCCTTTCTCCTTCTGCCTCTCCTCTTTCCCCCAATTATCTCTCTCCCTACCAACTACCTACCCCCTCTATCTTCCAGTCTCTCTCTCTCCCTTCCTCTCATCACCTCAATTCTCTTTCACCCCATCTCCTTCCCTCTCCCCCTTTCTCCCTTTCTGTCTCTTTCCTCTCCCCTCTCTCTCCCCTCTCTCTCCACAAATCCTCTCCTCCTCCTACAATGTCTCCTCATATGAAGTCTATCAGGGTATCAATCAGAGCCTCACCAGTGACTGACCTCACCGCACGTCACTGCTACATTGGATAGTGTATGGTATACAGTATTAATATTTCTCAGTACAGATTGTCTATAGTGTAGACTGTTTAAAATATTTAAATAAGATAAGTGGTCAGGAAAAGGTTAAACATATAATAAATAAATACACAAACATAATAGAAACAGTACTGCACTTTCTAAGCTCACAATCTCCCACTTCATGGTAAGGCTCCTGTCTCTTCCTCTTTGCAGCTGCTCTCTGGTCCAGTGCAATGTTTGAGGGCTCAGGCTGGTACACTGGGCATGTGCAGCAGATCTGCTCTGTCCCTTGCACTGCATGATGCGGTGGAAGCTCTAATTATCATATTATATACCAGTGCTATTGTAGTCAAAGGTACTTGCCAAGAGGAGGGGGGTTTCCGGGCAACCAGAAACCCCCTCTGCGTTTGCCTATGTGTGGTGCCATTACAGAGCACACTGTCACTACCCCATAGCCCTTACTTTTGGCTTGCGGGATTCCCAGAACAACAGTCCAGAGCCAGTGTGAATCCAGGGCATCCATTTGGACAATTTACGCAAGCAGTCTGCAGTCAGTGCAGACGCTCGGAGCATCCTCATGAAAGGGATGGATATTGCCATTCAATAGAGAGCTGAAGACAGTGTAGTCCTTTGTATTTGGTCACCAACCATCATTATATGAGTGACACTGCTGCTGCAGCTCTGAGCATTCCCATTCACGATGAAGCAGAGGAAAGCTGAATCAGGTTCCAGTAGAGCTGGTAGTCACCAGTGGTGTGTAGGAAAAGTCTCCTTGATCATGGAGGTTTCCTGATGAGCTCAAAAAAATAATAAATAACAACATAGCCCAACTGCATACGACTGCGTTTCACTGATTACATCATCTTCATAAGAGGCAGACCCAGGGCCGCCGATAGGGGGGTGCTTTGGGTACAGCTGTCCCGGGCTCCAGCCTCTGGAAGGGCACAGGCAGCTCAGCAAACACCCCAACTGCCTCCACTGTGCTGCGCTCGGTGCACTGAACAAAGCACAGGCTTCTTCAATGCAGGATGCCGGCTGCCAATTAAAATGCTGCACCAGCCAATTAGAGCTCGTGTACCATTAGCCAATCAGAGAGGCTGCTGGTACACGAGCTCTGATTGGCTCACAAGCCGATGCTGCATTTTAATGGGCTGCGGGTGTCCTGCATTAAAGAAGCCTGTGCTTCGGGACCTGCTGCGTTCAGCAGGAGGGAATGAGGGAGCAGGAATTGGGTGGTAAGTGAAGGGAGCCCGGACGGGAAATCAGTCGCGGGCCCCAAAATTCCTAGTGGCAGCCCTGGGCACACCTAGTTATGGCAGACAACTATGTGCATGTCAAAGAGGGTGGGTTCCTTCTCTTCCTAGGTGTGTGTTTACATAACAAAGAAATGTTTCTGAAAACTAATTTTTTTAACTATTTGCAAAGCACATCTACAGCTGCGTTTAAATAATGTATCCCTTCTAAAATACCTTTTTTCAACTATATAAACATTTTAATCTGGTCTAAATACCCAGCCTCCCCTACGGTTCTGGACATTGGCATTTTTAGTAGTACTTTTGTTTATGCATTAAGTGGCCCATATACAATGCAATCTGGGCGGAATGTTACCAGCCAGGATCGCAGGATGTGCAATTAGCGCCGCCCCCCCGCCAACCCTGCTGACTGGTGGCAGTGCGATCAGTAGCCCATAGGCTACAATTTAAGAATGGCGATAGCCCTGGGATGTGAAGTGCTGCTGTTGATACATCTGGCAGCTTCGCATCCCCCACCTATGGAGGGATGCGGCCGGTGGCGGTGCAGGGGGGATCGCAGTAGGTATCGGAGATTCCTGCTGCGGTCCCCCTTTGGTACATTAGGGTAATACTTAATATTTGAGGCTAAATCGGGGATTTAGCTGCAAATATTGTTTGAGAAATGTGGCCCTAAGTGTCTGTTAGCATTAAAGACAAGTGTAATTGCAATGTTATTCTGATAAATTATAATAAACACATAAATATATATATATAGTGGTGTAACTATAGCCCAGCAGCCCCCGCTGCGGGACCCTGAATGCGGCGGCACGCGGAGGGGTAAGGGGGGTTGTAACTTCACTTGGGAAGGTGGGTGGGAGGGCTAGGGGGAGGGGGGGCGGCGCTGCCGATATCGGGGGGGGGGGGGCGCACAAATCTAGTTACGCCACTGTGTATGTATATATATATATATATATATATATATGTATAAATATATATATATATATATACTGAGATGCTGCAGTACTTTCAGAACAATACTTGATGTGGATTCGCAGAGGTGTCAGCTATGTGGCTGTATGGCCAATGTCCCCAAGCACAGATATAGAGTTCCTGGAAATAGTGACTGTTATGTTTATAGAAGATTCATTTGCAAGGAAACAATCCTGTCTCCACTATTGTATGGGAGAATAATAAAGGCTAGGCATGAATACCCCAAGGATTATTATATGGGGAAACCTATATATAAATCAGGAACCATGACATGTAAGGAAATGCACAGCATTCCAACCTATTATGCTGGTGGTTTATATATACCATTATACTGGAGCTGGACACATAAATAATACAGTATAAGTACATGGCAAGTAAATGTAACATACATTTAGGTTATAACAGAGCTACTAGGTTTGGGGAGCCCATCAGCAGATATAATTTCAATATACAGATATAGCGTCCCCAGGGAAGGCGCCACCACTAGGCAGCTCTAGGCCTTTCCCTAGGGTGCCGGCCACTGGAGGGCGGCAGTTTGCAGCAGCCCCCCCCCCCCCCGGATGGAGGTGAGTGGCACCGGCAGCAACCGCAACTCCCCCCACCCCCTCCTTATCCCCCTCCCCACCCTTGGAGTTAGCGACGCCCCCTCCACCGCGGAATGGCGCGGCGTGCCACCCCTCCCCCCGTGGAACGCCGCGGCGGCCTACCGCTGCAATTACCGCCCCCCCCACCCCCATGTAGAGAGGCCGAATCGGAGCACCCCCTCCCCCTGCGGAGCGGGTGAGCACCAGAGCGACGCCACCGACCCCCCCCCCCCCGAAGCGCTCTGGTGCCTTGCGTCCCTCTTCCTTGCAGGGGCTGGCGATTCCACTGCCAGTCCCCGGCAGCCGTCGGAAGGGGGCACGCATGCACAAGACGCTCGTGCTCCCCGTTTCGACGAAGCTACCCGCCGCCTCCATCGCCGGTCCCCACTACCGAACCCCCCTAACCCTGCTAGTCTCCCTGATGCCACCCAGCCGCCGAGTGATTGGGACGCACAGGCATCCCAATCTGATGGAGTACCTCTTCGCCAGCGGTGAGGTTCTGGTGAGCGCTGAGAGTGAATGAGAGGGTCACCATCTGTAACTACTGTATAGCACATTAGCCAGTGGGCAAACGGGGGAGTTTCACACAGATTGTTATGGGAGACTAAAGGCCCCCATATACTATTTTGAGTGGAGAAGTCGCATGCGGCCCTTCATAATGCACATGCAAGCCCATTTCCCTCCACTGGGAGGGGGTCGGACGCGCAGCATTATCGACCTCCGACTCCTGTCCGATGTGCACGGGGCCGGGCATTGGATCGGATGTCATACACATGTGAAATGGGCCGATTTCGCCCTATTTCTCAGCCCGATCCAATCGGGCATGGGGGCCTTAAGAGGTAAATATAGTAACACTTCTAAAGTGGGGGTGTTGCCATATCAACCAATCAGATTCTAGCCATCATTTCTCCACTGCATCCTTGAAAATGATGGACAGAATTGGATTGGTTGCTATGGACAACATCCCCACTTTTCAATTTCAGAAGCTTTAGTAAGTACCCCCAAGACTTCTTCTGAGAGCCTGCAGGCTTATGAAGCAGAGAGGGTTAATCCTTCACATTTTTGCACATTACACACAGCCTCCCAGATGGGCCCAATGGGTGTGAGTGTTCAGCTAGTCAGTACTTGGGAGCAGACCTAAGCAGCCGATCTCGCACTGGGGCAGATCGACTATCGCTTAGAGAGGTGACAACAGTCTGGGTCAAGGTCACGGGAGTACTTTATACAAACAGATTTGGCCGTGTTTATACTGTATATAACTGGAGCTCAGTTGTGTTTGAGCCATTTTCCTAGCACATAACTACTTTGTGACATCTCTATACCACACACATCACGGTTACAAAGAAACACTAAAATCTCTGGCTGAAGGTTAAGTGTGAACAAAAAAAATCTCTTTACTGCTCTCGGCGGTAAAAAGCCTTTAGCTAATCATTGTCGCAGATGCACAAGAGATGCAGGAACAGATGAGATTTGTTAGATGAAGATGGACAAAGTGGTCACGCGAGGTAAAAGGTGTCAGCCCAGAGCCGCTTTCTCTTCTCTGCCCCGGGAAAAGGTCCCTGGTGTGACAGAGTTCAGCCTATGTACCACATTCTCTAACACAATCTCGGGAATAGTTTAAAGGTAATTAAAGTTTGACTCAAAATTAAATTGGCTCTAACTAGATCTATCTTTGTAATGCAAAATATTAACACATTCCCACATACAGTACATATACATTTACACTTGAATTGCTCTGTCGGGTTCTCAATAGGCGTTGCTGATGTGCAGAACACTTGAATTCCCCCTACAGAGGTGAGGAGCAGTGCTATCATTTTATGATAGAAGATAAAAAAAAATCTATATGACTAACTACCTAATCATGTTAATGGGAGTGTTACAGAACTCCTCAGTCATTACCGCCGTTTCATTCTTAACCTAAAAATGAGAATGCGAATTGCGTTGAGATTCGAGGAAATCCCAACATTCCGCTTCCCAACATTCCACCCCGCTAGGGGGGGCCAATCCTGCGATCAGGATCGGCTGATTGGCAGGATTGTAGTATCCACTCCCAGGATTTGTGGGATTACACAGCGTATGCGCAGTCTAATGCCGGGCAGCGTCTGAGCACCTGCTCGGACGCTGCCTGGCTGTTCCTGACCACAGTACACGTCTCTGCGCAGTGTGATGGTCAGAAATAAATACAGGTTGAGTATCCTGTATCCGTGCATCCCCTATCCGAATTATTCCAAAAACCGTGGTTTTTGGAATCATTCAATTTTTTTTTTTTTTAACCCCCCTAACCCTCTTTTCATACTTACCAAGTCCCAGGGCGTCCACAGCAGGCCTCCGGCATCTTCTCCAGGGTCTCCAGCGGTCCCAGGAATGCATTGCGCGAGTGTGCGCGCGCGCCGGAGACCAGGAGAAGATGCCGGAGGCCTGCTGTGGACGCCGAGGGACCACCGGACACCATCAGGGGACAGGTAAGTATGGCTACAAAAATTTATTCCAAAAACCGGAAAATTCCCCTATCCGGAATGCTCGTGGTCCCGAGCATTTCGGATAGGGGATACTCAATCTGTATCACAACACTCCAGAAATGAAAGCAGTGGTCTACCCACTGCAGGAAGGGGTCTCTTGTCATGTCAGCATAGTCCTTATGTTGACTGTTCATGACAACAACATCAACAATATTTGCATTCATTTTATTTTAAGCAGGCCGACGACACCTTCTGGTGTGAATGTTACATATGACGACCTTGCTCCTGTCACCTTGGTGACTGCATCCATCTGAGCGGAGGCAGTATTATTACTAAGCTCTCGGCTTCATACAGTATGTGAGGAGATATAAGCTCTCCCCAGCCGCAGACCTGCCGTCTCCGTACAGTACTGCTCTAGATTAGTTACAGGTCTTTTCACACTTTCATATACAGCGGATCTTCTGATGCATCTATTTGTTCTGTATGTGGTTATACTGTACACAGTCTACTCCGAGCCCCCAGCACACGTCCTCCTGCACTTTCACTTACTTGACAAACACATTTGGGATTTTAATAAGCATTTAATAAATGATTTTCTTATAATGTGACATGAGCTAAATGCTCTGAAAATAGCAGCAACATTGTGACCTCTATGTTAGAAGCCACACTTTGGACAGTATTCAATGCTGGGGGCGAGAGGTGACAGCAAGCAGCGCTGCCTGCTCGCTGTCACAGCTCGCAAGGTCAGTATTCAACTGACCCCCTGCATATGCGGTTTCCCCCTCACTCTGTTTTTGGAGCAAGGGAGAAACGGTGTATGCAGCCGCTAAAACAGCGAGGCTCGCGGCTAAATGCAGCAGGCTTTCTTCGTTAGCTGCGAGGGTGGAATCCTCACCGTCCTGTGACAGCGAGGAGTCCCCCGGAACGTTGAATAGGGTCAGCGGCCGGCGCGGGGTTAAATCGGCGAGGATTGCTGATTTTTGGCAATTCCCGTCATTTTACCCCCTCGCCGGCCGCATTGAATACACCCCTTTGACATACTATGGATGCTTTATTCATTGACACTGAACTACGGTCTCCATGTCCTGATACAGATGTGCCCAGGTACATCTAGCCTCCTTTGCGCCGGGTGTCTGTTTTTGCTACTTTTTCCTTTAAAACATGTGAAGTGAATAGGAGGTACAAGCAGCTTCAGCTGATTAAAATGACATGAGAAAGGTCTATAATCTGTGTGCGACCAGGGCTGTATCTGCTTCTGGAAATGCCACTTTATGCTTTTCCTGGAAAACACTGTAACATTCCATTTCTGGTGCATATACAGCTGCAGTCACATACTGAATATAGTCATGTGGCATATTATTTTAATCAGGAGAAGCTGCTTGTGCGTTTTCTGTGCTCCATTTTGAAAATAAGGTGCTATTTCACGGAACAAGTCGCAAAAAGCTGCCTGGTGATACAGAATTACACGCAGTGGCGTAAGTTCGTTCAATTCGCCCGGAGGCAAGATAAAAGTGCCCCCCCTTCATAGAAAAAGAGAGAGCGAGAGAGATTGACTTACACTCAAACGCTGCCGCATCTCCCTGCCGCCTGCTTGCTTCAGTGACAGACAGTCACACTCGCACACCGGCTGTGTGGAGTTTACTGTCTGCCGCCCGACTCCTGGCTCTGTCTTCATCGTTAGGTGACAGAGGAGCAGCGACACGGGCGGGCTGCGCACATGGCTACGGGGGGGGGGGGGAGCAACCCAAACACAGGGGAGGGGAGGCGACCGCACGCCGCACCACTACTAATACGAAAACGGGAGCGCCTGCCCGCCCACTGACCCGCACTGCTACATAACAGCCGCACCGTAGTATAAGTAAGATAAGTGCGGCAGGGGCACTAAGCGGAACAACGGAGGCAATGGAGCCAGTGCCCCCCTGTAAGCCTGGCGCCCGGCGGCAGATGACTCCATTGCCTCCGGGAGTTCCGCCACTGATTACACGGATCTCAGGCATTATCCATAATGTGACTTGTATTGCATGGTGGATCGATGTATGTAGACACATTTGTACCTGTTATTTTTGCTAAATACGGCACGAAATGCCTGTCTATATGCCCGTATGTGTCATTTTTTTTACTCTTACTTTGCTTACCTTGTACTAGGGTACTCAGGATTAATATTTTGGAGGATCCAATTTGCAAAGTTTGTGGTGCAAAATGATGCTATTTAGAGAAATACAGTATGAGGTTTGTAGGTGTATGTGGACACATTTTATGTTTGGACACATACTGTATGAGATTTACTGCTGCTTTCCCATTGCCTAGACATTTGAGACCCGGCATTTTGAAACAGTATATTACCGTTTTAAACCCCTTTCACACCGCACATAAATACCGGGTCTCAAGCAGGTTTGCAGTGTAAAAGCAGAACAGACAGTAGCTATGAGAGTGCAGTGCATATGTAATGAGCCGCTCATTACATATGCACATATGTAATGAGCACAGTGCATATGAATGAGCGGTACTTATGTATTATCTGGGCTGCCGATTTTTTGATTGTATGCCTTAACTTAAGGCATACAATCAGATGCGATGCGATATCGCATCGCATACGACCATATCACATGCGATGCCCCGATTTTTCCATAAGATTCAATGTTAAAATGGACTGAGTCCATTTTAACATGGAATTCAATGGGAAAAAGGGGTCCTTTTCATACCCCTACTATCCAAGTGGACATGGAGTTGGATATAAACCTGTGGCGAGCGTAGCGAGCCACCGAGCCTGAAGCGTGGCGAGCGAAGCGAGCCCCGCGAGGGGACGGTATTCTGTGTCCGCTCGCCACGCTTCGGGCTCGGTGGCTTGCTACAGGTTTATATCCAACTCCATGCCCACTTGGATAGTAGAGGTATGAAAAGGACCCCTTTTCCCATTGAATTCCATGGTAAAATGGACTCAGTCCATTTTAACATTGAATCCTATGGAAAAATCGGGTCCATCGCATCGCATGCGATATGGTCGGATGCGATGCGATGGAACCGATTTCAAAATCGGCTGCCCAGTTAGTACCGAATGAGCCACTCATTACATATGCGCATACGTAATGATCGGCTCATTACATATGCACTGCACTTATGATATATGTGCATATGTAATGAGCGGCTCATTATATATGCAATGCACTCTCTAGCTACTGCCTGAGTCCTATATACCGGTTCAGAGCCATACACAATGCATGAAAAACGGCTCTGAACAGTATAGGACTCTGCTTTTTACCCGTTTGCAAATACCGGCTATTTGTAACCGGTAAATGCAAACTGGCGCTTTCACACTGCAGCTCTAAAGGTGCCCATACACGTTACAATTATTGCATTCAATATTGTATACAATATCGCATCTCATCGCATCTCGGTTTTGCGATAAAATGAGATGAGATCTAGTACAAAAAGTATGTGTAGCACATACGCGGATCACTGCGCTCGTCACACTATATAAAATCAACTCCATGCGTAGTGGATAGTGGGGTTATGAACAGGTCAAAAATTGCTTCGGATCGCATCGATATATCGGCCAATATCGCATCCAATATATAGTCAGATATCGCATCCGATATATATCTGGAGCCGTGAAACTACACAAGTACCAAGAGCTGCAGTGTGAAAGGGGTATAAGTGACAAATTGTTTAAAACTTTAAATAGAATGACAGTACGAGGCAATGATAGATATTGTATACGCCATCTGAGGTTTGCTATCCCTTTAATATTCATGCACAGTCTTCCTATCTCAGGGTCAATAACTCACATGTGTTGACTATTGCTAACGGCTTAAGCATTATACTCTGCAAATTCCATATGTCAAGATTTATAATTGTTAAAGGGAAGGGAAAAAAAAAAAAGCGTCCACAAGCTGTATGTGAGGGGGGTACAAATGCTGTAGGTGACCTTGTGGATGGTAGAAAGATTACGAAACACTTTAAGGACATTGTTAACATATAAAGTATGGGAAAGCAGTTCTTTTTAATGTTAAAGTCCAGACTTAATAGATTTCAGATTATCCTCAGAGACTGTGACTTCAGTCACGCCGCATTGCCCCTCCCAGTGCGCCACCCCACATAAGTGTAACAACAGTCACAATTTTATTTTCCGTAATTAAATACATTTATCTTAAAGGATAAATTCCCTTAACATGAAAAAATATTCAAGAATTTAGAGGTACTGATGTCTCTGTACCTGCTGTCCCCTGTGGTGTATGATTGTTGTATGTACAGTACCTCCGGTCCATACAAGGTACCATTTTGCACAGCTCACAGCAATTTAGGATGCCCCTAATCCTGTGTTACCATCATATGCTGTCATTTCATGGTAACACACGTTACATTTGACCAAACACATCATGTGAAAAATATATATTTTTCGAGCATGTGTTTTGAATATTTTGTGCAAAGTAAATGTTGTTTGTGTGGTACATGTAACAAACGTTACATGGAAAGGACAGAGCTTCAATGTTTGCGGCAGATAAAGACATTTCTCGGCTGATTGGTAAGGTCTGGAAATAAAAATACCTGTGTTTGTAATGACAAAGTTATGACTTGTTCATCTCTGGCTCAGAAAAATAAATTAATACGGAAAAGTAACAAACGTTACACGCAGGTAACAAACATAGTCAAATGTTCATAAGTGAGATCATTGTAAGGAGTGTCCAAAAAATAAATTTAAACTGAACAGGGTAGTAAAGAACATGAAGGTCACTCAAAGGTCACTTAATTTTGTGAGTAATAAAACTTTCCTCTAACTTCGGCCAACTTTTGCCACAACCATTACAAATGACACTTCATCTACGTCATCTGTTTAAAGATAGACAAAATACAAATCTTTCCCCATCTTCTTTCGAAGCAATTATATCTTGGGGACACTAGAGTATACTACATACATTGTTGTCTTTCATAAGAAAAAATCATTTGAATTCATCTGGCAACTTTGAAAAATCCCCCCATGTCCCTGTTTTCATGGAATGACTCTGTACTTATATGATAAGTCACTGTTGCGATGGCGGGAAATGGGAGGGGCATCGACAACCACTTTCCGCCTTGAGGAGTCAGGTAGATCGCTGTGGTATCCGGTCGCTGGGTCTACAGTGTATAGGTGGACAGTGACTAGGTCGACACCTAAGATTGGTCGACAGACCCAAGGTCGACATTGACAGGAGGTCGATACAAGCTTTAGGTCGACATGGTCACGGAGGACACTGAAAAGGACAACACAAGTTTTTTATGATTTTTTGTGTGCAGACCAACTAGGAGCCCGCTGCATTCAGCCACGAGCTTCGCCGTTTTGGCAGCCGCACACGTTTCCCAGTCGCGGCAAAAACCTAGCAAGGGGGAAACGGCGTGTGCACAGGGTCAGTTGAATACTGACCGTGCGAGCTGTGACAGCAAGCAGTCAGCACTGCTCGCTGTCACAGCTCGCAAAAATCATGGAATATACCCCATTGTAGATCTTCTATAACATAACCATCACTGTTAGGTGCTGCTGCAATTAGAAACTGCTAACTATAGGAAGATCTGCCAGGATAGACATTACAGCACAATGAGAATGGATTCATATTTCATTTTTAGTTGAATCAATGGGTTTACATTCAGTCTCGTGAAACACAAATATTTTTAACCCTTTTTTTGTTAAGTAATGGTCCAACAATAGTGATAGAGACAGAGGGGAAGCTCAGACTTTGGCTGTACCGAAGAGGAAGATAATAATGTAGTAATGATTCACTTATAAAATATTATTACTATAGGTAGCTGCAGTCCCAGACATGTCCTTGCTTCCTAAATAAAACCTTACATGGAAAAATCTAGTGATGAGCTTTCAAAAGAGCTATTTGTAGATGACCGGTTCAGCAAACAATAAAACCACCTTACAAAGTCCAAATATAGCCAGTAAAGTGCGTCAGACCAAATGTGCAGTTCCGGATACAAGCTGTCCGCCAGCTGCACGACAAGGGGCAGCTGGATATCTGTACAGGCATTTCTGCACGGTATTGACAATAATACAGATGTTTTGAACAGTGGATGTATAGTTACAGATGTGTCCTCGTACAGCATTGCCGCAGCTACCGTGTGTGACTGGAGCCGAGCATCGTTTTCACTTAAATGTGCATCTAACTAGCTACACACTAGGACATCGGTAGCGACAGGACCCAGCATCGGCCGATGTGGGTAATGACAGCGAAGGCCATGGCTGCAACCAGCTCCATGGCCCTCACTGATGACATCCGTCGTCAGCCCTGCTGGTTGCAGGGGCAAACGCAGGATTTTCAGAAGGGGGTTTCCAGAGGGGCCGAGCAAAGCCGAGTCAGTTAAAGTATTATAGATAGACCAAATGCATATAAATAATAATAATAATAATAATAATAATAATAATAATAATAATAATAACTGTATATAGTGGAGTGGGCTTATTATTCATAATTTTCTGGTGGGAGGACAGCTTGCTTGACTGCAGATATCTCCAGTTCCCGAAAATAGATTTCTTAGATTTTAATGGAATTAAAAACTAGAGATTCCCACCTACCAAATGGTATTGGGAAATAGGGGATCAGCATTCAGGAGGCAGAGCAATCTGCCAACAAGTATATAATACTACATACCAGGTGTGTGGAGCTGGAGCAGTAACCAGCTGCTGGAAGGCTGATATCTCTGATTTTGGGAACAGTAGAGACAAGCTTCTAGTGTCCATCAAAGGATGAGAGTCCCAGCTTTTGGAATATACCATCAGAAAATCTCTAAGTCAGACAGAACCTGAAATATCTGACGTGGAAGAGCAATTAACAGGCTTGGATGGGGACCACTGCTTTGAAGTCAGATATCTCTGGTTCCCAAGGGCCGATTTTTAAAATTCTTGTACCCATGGAAAGAGAGGACCCTCAGCTTTCAGCCTAGGGCCCTTAGACTCCTGGGGGGGGTTTCTGGGTACTCAGAAACCCCCCCTGCGTGCGCTACTGGGTTGGGGAAACGGGGGATGTCACAGCAGGAGTGCGCATCATCAGCGACATAGTGAGAACATACTTAAATAGACAATGTGCCTGATAGGTCAGTCTGATCCACCAGAATAGACCATAAATCGTGTAGTGTGTACCCAACCTTAGTCACACAAAGTAAACAACCAGATGTGACAGAACGGATTATATACCTTATATACCTAGCCTTAATAAGGCATGTGGTAGAAGATGCCTGGTGTGAGTGAGCCACCAACTGCCACGCAATTCTGCTAACATCAGAAACACAATGTGACTAGGACACACGAGGAGACTGTGCTGATTAATGTGGTATATGACACTTGTATATTGTGTGTGACTGAGTCTGTATACGGTGCAAAACAGAACCTACAGTATATTGGAAAAAATCTGGAGCCTCTTCCAACACCCCTTTCACTCTTTTCCGGGCTTCTCCCGGAGAGGAGTTCCAAAAAGTCGGTAAGTATGTAGTGGTCCGTCTATCATAATACAATGTTTATATCAGTTTCTGCTTGACGTCTGATAAGGAAGGGTTTGTACGATGTGTCCAATGTATAAGAATGGGTTTCTTTGCAATGGTGATTAATACTACCAACAATTGAAGTCTATATTTTTTTTATCAGGGCCCAGGTTCCAATTATTAAAGTTTCCACCGATACACAATTGAGGATCAGGAAGGACATGTGTGGAAAATATGGAATTTATAAATTGAATAACCTTATACCAAAATCTTTTGATTTTACTACATTCCCGTATACAATGGATAAAGGTAGCATGGGACATTTTACACTTACTATAAGCACCAGATTCAGGGGAAGCCCTTCTCTATTTACCAGTTATTTATATGACACACACACAAATATTCTGTAGAGCTTTACAATTAATTTTTGCCAATTCACACCCGTCCCTGCCAGGGGCTGGCTGGCAAATTTTAGCCTGGGGGGCAAGTCCAGAGCACTGGCCCATAAGGAACAGCGCATTGTTAACTGGAGGTTTTTTGTTTATAATACAAGGACACCACAGGCTGCTCCCCCTACATAATAATACCAGGACACCACAGGCTGCTCCCCCTGCATAATAATAGCAGGACACTACAGGCTGCTCCCCTGTATAAAAAGAACAGGACACTACAGGCTACTCCTCATGTATAAAAAGAACAGGTTGCCACAGGCTGCTCCCCATGCATAATAAAACCAGGACACCAAAGGCTGCTCCCCCTGAATAATTATGCCAGAATGCCACAGGCTGTTCCTTCCCCCCCCCCCCCCCCCCCACCCCACACACACATAATAACAGGAGGACACCACAAGCTGCACCCCCTGCATAAAATGAACAGGACACCACAGGCTGCTCCCCCTGCATAATAATACCAGGACACCACAGGCTGCTCCCCCTGTATAATTATACCAGGACACCACAGGCTGTGCCCCCCCCCCCCCATTCATAATAACAGGAGGACACCACATCATAGGCTGCTCCCCCTGCATAAAATGAACAGGACACCACAGGCTGCTCCCCCTGTATAATAACAGGAGGGCAACACAGGCTGCGAATTAGTCATTTAGTAGATAATGTGTCACCTGCCTGCCTTTGTGTGTCTCTGGCAGACCAGTGCCACTGCCTTTGAAGTTTTGATGCTCCAGGTCCGTCCACGATGCACACTGCTGCGGCTCCCATCTATCTTCTCAGCTTTACTGCACCGTGGCCACAGTAGGTACAACCTCCGTCCTGCGAGTCCCCGTCCTCCGCCCGCCGTTTCTTTTCCCACATTAGGCGCATGGGTGGGTGGTGTCATGTAGTCACCCACGCAGCATCCATCACTGGCTGCCAGGGATCAGGAGAAAGGCAGGCGGCCGGGCCCCTGGAGCGGAGGCAGCTGGACATGTCCTCATACAGGAGGCCGGCGGCCATGTTCCTGTAGCCAGGGCCATGTTTTAAAAAAGCCGCCGCTACCGCCTGCAGGACTGGAGAGGAGGTAAAAAACAGGCGGCCTGCTGCAACAGTACCCAGAGCGGCCCGGGGGGCACATGGCACCCTGACCCCCGGCCCAGACCGCCACTGGTCCCTGCCCAAAAGGAGCTGACAATCTGTATTCCCAATCACATGTACACACATAGGTCTATTTTTTACAGAATCCAGTTAACGGACAATGGGCCAGATGCACTAAGCTTAGCAAGTGATAAAATGGAGAGTGATAACCAACAAATCAGATCCTGTCTGACATATTTCAAACACAGCCTGTGACATGGCAGGTAGAAGCTGATTGGCTGGCTGTTTATCACTCTCCATTTTATCACTTTTCAAGCTTAGTGCCCTACTACGTTTTTTTTATCGTTTGGGAGGAAACCCAAGCCAGGGAAAGGAAGAAGATACAAACTCCACATAGTAGTTAGGGCCTTGGTGGGAATCAAACCCAAGACTGTGAGGCAATAATGCCAACCATTACAACAACCTTGTGGCTCTAGTTCGAAAAAACAAAACAAAACCAGTGTACAAGATAAATTCAGACATAAAAACTACAGTACAACATGGAAAATGTAAAAGAATAATAGTCAGGTATGCCATACACAACTCTCCATATACTGTATAGCTGACATTCCTTTGTCTACAGTGCAGTACATAGTTATATGTTAGGCATCAAATTACACGGCACCTACCTGAGAACTGATCATGCGCTGGGAGGACCGGGCAATATTAGCAGGTAAACCAAAGAAAGCAGGCTTATCGTCCTCCGGCAGGCCTTCAATAACACTGCGATAGTCCTATAGGAAAACACATTATCAGACTTTTCTGGTTATCTGGGTTTCATTTCAATCGTAAAAACAATTTTTTTTAGATAAACTGTTAGCAGTGAAACAAATTCCAGGGTTGCTAAGGAACTGTCTTGTATAATACCACTTTTTGGGAAGAGACCTCCCCTTGTGATAGGCGCTGGTTGGTGTTATTTTATGTTAATTTAATTTAACTTAATTTTCAATATCCTCATGTAATATTACAGAAAAATACAATCTACTTAGCAGCAGGCTAATTGGTGTGATTGTGATCTCACACCTATTCAGGTGTTGGGTGCACTTATGTGTAACCCCACCTGTATTCCCTAGAAATTTGTACAGAAAGACTGCGCTTATAAGGACCAGGTGCATGTATGTCTGAATTAATGTTCAGCACTTAATTGTACACAAATAGATTTATTAATTAATAAGAATATAACAAGTAAAAAAGGTACTTATGTAATATCTGGACTCCCGTTTTTCTTATGAGACCGCGTCCCCTCGCGGGGCTCGCTGCGCTCACCACGCTTCGGGCACGGTGGCTCGCTGCGCTCGCCACACTATATAAAATCATCTCCATGCGTAGTTTGATAGTAGGGGTATGAAAAAATGGGGTGCATTTAACATGGGAGCCCAGATAATACATAAGTACCGTAAAAAATGTAGTTTATCATATCAATAAAATATACATATACAAACTCTACACAGAATTGAAAATCGGTGGCCACCTATAGATAATAAAATAATATTGCTTCTCAGACTGGAAGCTTCCTTTGGGCTTTGTTGAGCTCTACAAATAAGAATAAGAATTTATTTTCCCAATGGGGGGGAACAATGTTGACAGCCAATATAGTAATCTCTGGTCTCCGCTTGTAGTTATAATAGATAATTGTCCACTGCACCTTTATAGAGAATTCATACTCACAGACTCCACGTAGGATTGTGAACACTGGGCTGTTTGTTTGAATTAGCAGGGAGGCAGGAGAGCTTGTGTAGTATATTCAGTCTGTAGCTCTCCGTTCTACACCCGCAGATATCCGACGCCGTGACGCTGACCCAGAGCTGGCAGTTGTTGTCAGTCCAGACGCCGTGTCTCTCACACACGGCTGGGGTCTCCTCCGTCAGGCGTCAGGCTGGCCCGTGAAGTTGCAGAGTAGCGTCTCTCACCCGCTCTCTGTATGCTGTGATGGTGGATGTTGGTCTGTTCTCTCCAAACGATTATTTGTGCAGGTTTCAGAGTGATGGTACGCGGTGACAGGTGGCTGCTAGAGGTCCCTCCTGGGAAAAGAAACACCGGGCAACTTTCCTCTGACGCGTTTCGCTCCAATACGAGCTCCAATACGAGCGAAACGCGTTAGGGGAAAGTTGCCCAGTGTTTCTATTCCCAGGAGGGACCTCTAGCAGCCACCAGTCACCGCGTATTCTCTATAAATAAACGTACTACTACTACTACTACCGCGTACCATCACAAATAATCGTTTGGCGAGAACAGACCAACATCCACCATCACAGCTACTCTGCAGCTTCACGGGCCAGCCTGACGGATGAGACCCCAGCCGTGTGTGAGAGACACGTCGTCTGGACTGACAACAACTGCCGGCTTTGAGTCAGCGTCACGGCGTCAGATATCTGCGGGTGTAGAACGGAGAGCTACAGACTGAGTATACTACACAAGCTCTCCTCCCTCCCTGCTAATTCAAACAAACGGCCCAGTGTTCACAATCCTACGTGGAGTCTGTGAGTATGAATTCTCTATAAAGGTGCAGTGGACAATTATCTATTATAACTACAAGCGGAGACCAGAGATTACTATATTGGCTGTTAACATTGGTCCCCCCCATTGGGAAAACAAATTCTTATTCTTATTTGCAGAGCTCAACAAAGCCCAAAGGAAGCTTCCAGTCTGAGAAGCAATATTATTTTATTATCTATAGGTGGCCACCGATTTTCAATTCTGTGTAGAGTTTGTATATGTATATTTTATTGATATGATAAAAAACTACATTTTTTTACTTGTTATATTCTTATTAATTAATAAATCTATTTGTGTACAATTAAGTGGTGAACGTTAATTCAGACATACATGCACCTGGTCTTTATAAGCGCAGTCTTTCTGTACAAATGTCTTGTATAATAGGCTGAACATACAGATATAATGCAGTGTTACACTAGTACCACGTGAATAGTTAAACTAAACAAATACTTGAATGTTGTTATATATTTCTGCATTTGGTGTTAATTGTTGTGCACATAGATTTTTGTTTATCTGCATTTCTATTATGAATCAAATTGGGTGATATCAGCCAGAAAATATCATACAATCCACCCACAGGTAGTGACACCACACCCATACCTCCCAACATTGAAGAGAGGTAAAGAGGGACACTGCGCGTGGCAAAGAACATTTTGGGGGTGTGGCCTAGCGACAAGGGGCATAATCTATACCCGCAATGCTCCCACGAGGCCACACCACCATTTTTGCCGCTGTGGGGGCCTGGCCAGGGGCTCTGCGAGCTGCTAGCCATGCCCCCAGCCCTTTCGGCTGCAGGAATAGATGCTGTGCACATGCGCACAGCATCTATTCATGGACGACAGGAGGGTAATCCCAACTGCCCACGCCACCAGGGGAAGTTCCCGCAAAAAGCAGGACAGTTATGAGGTATCCACACAAGCAAATAACATAACACAAAATAGATCTTAGAAATGGTAGTCCTGTCAACTGATTACTGTCTCCGAGATTTTGGCTGTGGTGCTCCCTACCCCTGGAATTCTCTACCTCTTCCTATCAGACTCTCCACTTCTCTACAAAATTTCAAACCGGCTCTCAAGACCCACTTCTTCATCTCTTATCCTAACCCTCGGTTTCATGCTAACCTCTACCCCATCTGTGTCACTCTCCTCCCCTTCACAATGCAAGTTCTCACAAGCAGGGCCCTCTCCCCTCGTGTGCTTTTCCCTCTTATTATTTTACACTCCACTCTGCCTACAATGGCACCTACTTTAACCCTTGGTTTCTGCCATTCTGATGCTTATTTCAGTGTCCTGACCCATGATGCAGCAATGGTTATATACCAAGTACTTGTTCCACATTGTCTTATACTGTTAATCTGTGTACACACAGGGTGATGGAAGCCGAATGTGCTGAGCGAGGTGTTTAAGCAAGATTGCACAGCACACATTGTGGCCGAAAGAGTCACGCAGGACCGCGCATCGCCATCACTGGGAAGCATACACACGGAGTGACCCAAGCACTAGTCAGATCGCTTAGAAATGGAGTTGAAAATCGCCCTGTGTGTATGCCCCTTAAGGTGCCCATACACTAGTACAATTTGGACCAATTTTACTTGATCCTGACGGGTCGGGCTGAGAAATTGGTCCAAATCGAATGTCTTTGATGACCCCCTCGGGACCGATGCATGGTCACGTGCGCATCAGACCTGAGCCAGATCCGACCTGCTGTCAGCCTGTCATCCGACTCGGCCCCCCTCCTGACTGCGGGGACCGGGTCGCATGCAATATATCGCAGGTGAAAGGACCACTTGCGATGTATCGCATGTGATCCTGCCGCCTGGTAAGGTCCCAGGTGGCTCAGGGGGTCGGATGGCCCATACACTGCTGTGATACATCGCAGTAGTGTATGGGCCCCTTTAAGTGGCAGTCTTCTATTATGTTAGGTGCAGTGGAACCCTTGCGGTGCCAAGTAAATAATTAATAATAATAACAACAACATTATGGTTTGGTGTGGCAGGAAAGTGCAGAAAGGCAGGCGGGCACAGTGGCAAGCACCCCACCCCCCCACAATGTAAGTAGATCTTGCTGCATTGTGCCTTTAATGTTACTGAAAACACTCCAAAACGATTATTTGGAAGGCAGGATTGGTATAATTTCCCAACAGTGATATTGTGGCATTTGTATCCTGTTCCGTATCTCTTACAGAAAGCTGTAGGTGTCAGGCTGTTCGTTCCGTCACCGGCCTCACACCCGCACAACCAGTGGATTCATGCCAGACTTACCATGATGCTGCATGAATTTGGCAAAGAGATGGACGATGGGAAAGCCATCCTGTTTCCCCTAACTCCTCCTGCATGAGAGCTGAAAAACTGTTCCAGATAGGAGCGAAGAACTCGCAAGTCAAAGTAATTATCTATTCGTCCTCCGTATATTGCATTTTCCAAGAGACCGTGTACAAAATCCCACTGAAAGTTTCTGCCACCTGCAAAAAAGATTATCCGATGAAATTTAACGTATATATATATATATATATATATATATATATATATATCAATACCCCTCGTTACATCTTATGCCATTTCTCTACCCTGCTTGATCCAGGGCTCTACTAGGAGATTCCTGGGATTCTGGGAGAAAAGGCAGTTACACTACATATGGCATCATGGTACACTACAGTGCCCTACATCATAGAGGTTGGGTAACTGCTGTGTACGCATCACATCACAATCACTAAGAACATAAATAATTCAGGAGACTATTTATAAACCACACAGTATAGAAAAGCTAGCAGAGATATGACCAGTACTCAGTGGCGGGCTGCAGATCCAGAATGTAATGTGCAATATTCTGATGCATCTTCTTACAGAGACAATGGCCCTTATTTTGGTTCACGAGCAGAGGCAAACGGACAAAACCATGTGCACTGCAGGTGGGGCAGATGTAACTTAAGCAGAGAGAATTAGATTTGGTGAGTTATTTTGTTTCTGTGCAGGGTAAATACTGGCTGCTTTATTTTTACACTGCAATATAAATCGAACTTTAAAGTAAAACCGCACCCAAATCTAACTCTCTCTGCACAAGTTACATCTGCCCCACCTGCAGTGCACATGGTTTTAGCAATTTGAGAAGGAATTTGCCTTTGTGAGGGAACCAAAATAAGGGCCAAAGTGAGGATTAGTAACTACGGTATTTTTGCAATGAATGCCTAATTTGTCAGCTTTGACGACGTACCTTCAAAGAGTCGGTCAATGATATCATAAGCAGCACGCAGGTCCGAAAGGGAAAACTCATAAAATTTAGTCCATCCCTAAATATAGAGATATATAAGAAAAAAAAAAATCAAGATAAAAATGTGAATTCAGTAAATGTGAGTTTCTGTTCAGAATACTAAAAATTTGAAAATGACGTGGGGGTGGCTTTGCAGTTGAATAATGTAATATTGTAGACTGTAGTAACATGATCTAATGCATTATATTGCGTGAATTGCACTTTATACAGTTAAAGTATATTTAAAAAAAATCTGTTTACACCCCATTTTTTATTATTAACATACAGTAGGGCCTGATTCCAATTTCTCTGGAATTGCGCAGCTGCATGTAAGCGCAGGGAATGGATTGTGCAATTGTGCACAAGTGAAATGTGAAAAGGGCAGCCGAGAGGTATGACGGGCCCCGGTAAAAAAAAATTGGGCGTGGCCTACTGAGAATAGGCCACGCCCCAAAAATGTTTAAGTGGGTGAAAAACAGTCTAAAGTCGAGGGGAGAATGTTGGTATACCCCCCCCCCCCCCCCTCAGCAGCAGCGCACACCTACAGCATGTGCTGTGCTGAAAGCAGGCTCAGCATGATCTCTCATGCGGTCAGTGATTTGCTCATGCTGTCAGCACTGAACATGCTGTACGTGTGTGATGCTGCTGCCGCTGCCTGGGAGGGACGGAGAGGGAAGGGGGGGGGGGGGGGGGGGAGGTGTCAGACCAGGGCCCCCACTGGGCACCTCCAGCAAGCCCGGGCTTAGGTAATTAGTACCCGCTCCCCCCCCCCCCCTCTCGGCGGCCCTGGTCGCAGGAGACAGCCATAGGCGATAGATACCGACTGCATGCATTACCATCCGTCATGGTCTGCAAAAGTTGAAGCTTACATAGAAGCAACAGCGATCGTACTAAACATAGAAACATAGAATTTGACGGCAGATAAGAACCACTTGGCCCATCTAGTCTGCCCCTTTTTTTAAACATGTTACCTCAAACCATATTTGATCCTTATTTTTTTGTAAGGATATCAATATGCTTATGCCAAGCATGTTTAAATTGTACTACTGTATTTGCGTCTACCACCTCTGTTGGGAGGCTATTCCACTTATCTACTACTCTTTCTGTGAAATAATTCTTCCTCGCATTTCCCCTGAATCTTCCTCCCTCTAGTTTCAGTGCATGTCCTCGTGTTCTGTTGCTCCTCTTCCTGTGAAGAATGTCTCCCACCTGTACCTTGTTAAAGCCCTTGATATATTTGAAAGTTTCTATCATGTCCCCCCTTTCCCTTCTCTGCTCTAAAGTTTACATATTAAGATCTTTTAGTCTTTCCTGGTACGTTTTGTGATGTAGGCCATGCACCATTTTAGTTGCCCTTCTTTGTACAGTCTCTAATGTATTTATATCCTTCTGGAGATATGGCCTCCAGAACTGAACACAATACTCTAGATGAGGCCGTACCAATGAGATATACAGTGGCATTATTACTTCTTTCTTTCTACTGCTGATACCTCTCCCTATGCAACCAAGCATCTGACTTGCCTTCTTCATTGCTTTGTTACATTGCCTACCTGCTTTTAAGTCCCCTGAAATAGTGACACCTAGATCCCTCTCTTCCTCAGTAGTTTCCATTATAGTGCCATTTATACTATATTGAGTCTTTGGATTTCTGAGACCCAAGTGCATGGATTTTGCATTTTTTGGCATTAAACTGTAGTTGCCATTCTCTTGACCATTTCTCTAATCTGCCTAGATCCTCAATCATTTGTTTTACCCCTCCTGGTGTGTTTACCCTGTTGCATACCTTTGTGTCATCTGCAAAAAGGCACATTTTACCCTCAATTCCATTTGCAATATCACCAATAAAGATATTAAAAAGCACCGGTCCAAGTACAGATCCCTGGGGTACTCCACTTGTAACCTTTCCCTCCTTTGACTGTACTCCGTTTACTACAACTCTCTGTTTTCTGTCCTGCAACCACGCTCTTATCCATTCAACTATCTTAGAATCCAATCCCAAGCTTTCCAGTTTATTTAACAGTCTGCGATGTGGGACAGTGTCGTTAATGATGTTGAGTGTACACGCTAAACGGGAATGTAAGAGAGATCACTCAGAAGGGCCCTTCTGTGCGATATATTTTACTATCTCGTCTAGGGTGTACACTCAACAACGATGCACGCTCTAGTACCATCGCTGCTGCTTCTATGTAAGCAGCTGCGATACCATCTGCAACCACCTCTGAATCTGGCTCATTGTGCCACAGTAGTGAGGAACCAGCGCTGTAACACAACAGAGATATAGTTTCTCTGCACTAAATAACCATTCTAACTGCAATACAAAATGCACAGAAATAACTATTGGAAATAGAAGGTACATAAAGGGCTGTAATACTATAATAGCCTCTACAATCTGTCTCAGGGGCTTGCAGCCTGGGCCCTGTATATAAGATGCACTGCGGAGGAGTAATTCATTGCCATGTGGACTCAGAATAAATTAGGGTGATCATAAATCATAGCTAAATAGATAAGAGGCAAATAATCACTATCTGAACAGAGTATAATACCAGGGAATCAAGATTTATGGATTGTATTACTGTAATAGGAAAAAACACGAAAAGCGCAATAAACAACAACTATCAATCATATAGGTACAAATGTGTCCTCCTAGAACGGTCTCCAAATTGTCATACGGACCCCTGTGTTGGGGAGAGACAGAAATGGACACCTTGTAATCACCCGCCCAACACAGGTGGCTCATGGACTGCTGTGGGTTTGTGCTTTCAATCTTGGCCCATGATGGCAGCAGGAAACACTCCTAATTTGGGGGGAGCTTCAAGGGACTCCCAGAAGAGTGATGTGCCCACTCACATCCCACCCACTATCTAATGAAATGATAAATTAATTCACTAGAGCCATGACTAATTTGTATGTTTTGTAGAGCCAATCAAATTGCAGCATCTACTTGAGCAATGGGAGTGTTCTTTTCACCATGAGGAAAAGCTGACTGGACGGAAGTCGATAGGCTTACCTGCGGAATATAGTTCCTTCTTTCTTGGCAAACTGCGTGGAACCAAGCTAGGCTGAACAGAGCCTGGGCCCTGGATGAAAGACCATTTTTGCCGATTTGCTCTGCGGTCCAAGATTCATAGGTTCTCAACAAGTTCTTTTTCAATCCAGGGGGTGCCTTGAATAAAAATAATACAATGTATGAACCAAAGAACCAGCTGAGAGATTCACTATGCACTAACTGTGACAATGGTACTAGTTATAGGTTATAGGACTGGTACAGAGAATACTTGGGAACTCCTGTGTGGTTATTTACTACTTGGGATAAGCAGAGAACCTAGTAATTCAGATAAAACGCTCAGCTTGCTAGATTTTTGTGCAATTGCAAGTCACTGCTGAAGGTGTCTTCTAGACATGAATCTATTCTACACGGTCAAACGTATGTGGACCATACTTGCCTACCCTCCCGGAATGGCCGGGAGTATCCCGCAAATCAGGTCCCCCTCCCGGCCCGCCGGGAAGGTGGGCAATTCTCCCACATTTTCGCAGGAGCCCCGGATTCCCCGCGGTAAAAAACTCTGAATTCCGCGAGTCCGCGGGGCTAAAATGATGCAAATCGCGTTATTTCGCGTAATTTTTGCCCCTCCCCCCGTCCGCGGACCCGCAAATTGATGCTGCTGCCAGTCATGGGGGCGGGGCTTTTGGGTGATGACGACTGGCTCACAGCTCGAGTTCCAATTCACCAAATTGGTGTTGAGGCTCCTTATTGGTTGATTCAGACCTGATCAGTGGCCGATTATTGATAGAATGCACATGCGTATGGGCCGTGATACGTGTGTGTGACACTTGCTATTTCTTTCCCCTTTGCTAGCCATTCCCATAGTGATTGACAGGAAGTAAGCGTCTGGGTAACGGGAACTGCCGGTTTAATGGGAGCGCTTAGAAATTCCCAGGCATGCCATAAACAGTGTGGCATGCCTAAGAAATTGCGGGTGTTCTTAAGTGGTTTAGGCGCGGGTGTGCGACATCAGCTCCAGGCGGATATGCCTGTAATCATCGCAGCTGTCTATTAAGTTTCTGGCTACTCCAACCTTTACGATGAGTAGGAGTCATCGGGTCGACCCATATTAGGTTGACATGCATTGGGTCAACCACAAAAGGTAGACATGAGTTTTTCATGTTTTTTGGTATCGACATAGGGAGGATGTCGCCGGGTGAGCAACAGCAGCTTATACGATGCCATCCTCTTGTCCACCGCCTCCCGTACCCACCCGCCGCACTCACCTGTCCCATCGCCGGGCCAGGTGAGAGCAAGTCACGACGGGTAGCTCGCCGGGTGTTTTCCAGTAGCTCGGCCTGTTTCAGGGCTGTCAGTGACCTCCTGCTGCGTAGGGCTTCCTCGCTTGGCGGCAGGAGGTCAGAAAGTGACTTCATGCCGCGTTCCTCACTTGGCGGCAGTGACCTTATGACGTCCCCAGCGTATAGAATTCGCGCAACATGCCGCACTTTCTTATCGACGCCACAGCCCCTGCTCAACTCCTGCGCCACAGCCTCTGCTCAACTCCTGCGTTAGGTAAAAAAAAAATTTAAACTGTGTGTGCGCAATACATTAGGGGTGACTCCAGCCTGCATTCCGTTTTCACTGCTTGAGGTATAATGGGCATCATGTGTGTGGCATATGTTTAATGAGTCATTAAACATATGCCACACAAATGATGCCCATTAAACATATGCCCCACACCTTGATGCTCATTAATTAATAATCATCAAGGTGTGTGGGGCATATGCCACACACACATGATGCCACACACATGTTGCCCATTATACAAATGCCCCACACCTTGATGCTCATTAATAATGAGCTTCACGCTGTGGGGCATTTGTATAATGGGCATCATGTGTGTGGCATATGTTTAATGAGCATCACGGTGTGTGGCATATGATTAATGGAGCATCACGGTGTGGGGCATTTGTATAACGGAGTATCACGTTGTTGGGCATATGTATAATGGGCATCGTGTCTGTGTGGCATATGTATAATGGAGCTTCACATTGTGGGGCATATGTATAATGCAGCATCACGGTGTGGCATATGTATAATGGAGCATCACGGTGTGTGGGGCATATGTATAATGCAGCATCACGGTGGGGGACATATAGATAATGGTGCATCACAGTGTGTGGGGCATATGTATAATGGAGCTTAATGTGGGGCATATGTATAATGGAGCATCACGGTGTGGCATATGTATAATGGAGCATCACGGTGTGGCATATGTATAATGGAGCATCACGGTGTGTGGCATATGTATAATGGAGTATCACGCTGTGGGGCATTTGTATAATGAAGTATCACGTTGTTGGGCATATGTATAACGGGCATCGTGTGTGTGTGTGGCATATGTATAATGGAGCATCACGGTGTGGGGCATTTGTATAATGGAGCTTCACATTGTGGCATATGCATAATGGAGCATCATGGTGTGGCATATGTATAATGGAGCATCACGGTGTGGGGCATTTTTATAATAGAGCATCACGGTGCGGGGCATTTTTATAATAGAGCATCACGGTGCGGGGCATTTTTATAATGGAGCATCACGGTGCGGGGCATTTTTATAATGGAGCATCACGGTGCGGGGCATATTTATAATGGGTATCACGGACTGCACTATTGGGGTCATGTGTATCTGGCACTGCACTATTGAGGGCATATAAGTATCACACCCCCATTTTCCATGGCCGCACCCCATGTGGCTACAGCTGTTAGAGAGCTAACCATGCCCCCATAGCGGAAAAAATGGGGGATGTAGCCTCGCAGGAGTTCCACGGTAGTAGCTGAACCCTCTAATTTTTGCGCAGATGTCTCTTCTCCTCTGCCTCCAGTATTGGGAGGTATGTTTGTGACATATTGGACATTGCAGTGTGTGGCATATTGTGTCTGGGGCATTGCAGTGTGTGGCATAATGTGTCAGGGGCATTAAGGGTTTGTGGCATTATGTGTAAAGGGCATTTTTTTTGATATTATGCAGATTTTTACATTTTTTTTAACTTTAGTAGCTCTTCAGGCGGTTTATTTTGTCGCGAGTAGCTCCTGACCCAAAAAAGGTTGGAGACCACTGCTATAGAGTAATGATTGTATCTTCAGGTATCTGCACTGGAGAAGATCATCAGCGAACAGGAGAACCAACATGTTGCGGATAAAGCTGATTAGAAAAGACAAGGTACTGTATCAGCCAAGAAAAGCCTGCTGCTCATATCCATATTACCAGGCGATATGGGGTAAATTTACAAAGCTTCTAAAAATGTTGCCCATAGCAACCAATCAGATTCGGTCTACGCAATAGAGAAAAGATCAACATCATCTGCTATGGGCAACTTTACCTCTTTTTAAATTTTAGAAGCTTTAGTTCATTTACCTCTTAGGGGGTTCAGGAATGGAACACTGTGGGACTCCCGGCCACTATTTCCGCCTGTTCAATGCTGCCGTTACCAACGCCGTTGAAGGCAGTTTCCGATAAAACAGATCCTTTTTGAAACAAGTTAGATCTGTTTTGTCAGAAATGGCCGCGGATTGTCAAATTCACGGCCGCTTTTTGACAATTTGCCGATTCGTGTACCTTCCGACACTCGGCGGTCGGTACATTGAATACCGACTGTCGAGTTCCTGTCGGAAAGAATGAAAAATGGCCTGGATTCCAACTGTCAGGATGTCCCGATAGTCGGAACCGGGGACTGAATACCGCCCAAATTCTGCTTCGCACCCACAGAGGTGCACAGAACAATCAGCACAGTTGTGGCTACGGTTACTGGCAAATACATGTCCAGCCGGGCATCATTGCCTGGCACATCGAGCCTAAACTGAACGGACTCTCTGAAGTCTGAAGAGTTAAGCGTCAATCCTCGGCCTTCTGACTTCTAGCAAGGAGTTTTATTGGCAAAATGTGATTTTTCTTTTTTTACCTGACGTTCTGCTTGAACAAAGCTGCCTTGTAGTGATTACAATTATAGGCTTTGCAGCAGAATTATATGGAGTGTGTGAAAGTAAAAAGCTATCATTTTTCATAAATAGAATGCTTAAGCAAAAATGAAATGCAAAGCCCTTCATTTCCCGGAAATTAGCATGACCATATTTAATGCCCTGAATACGTTCTGGTTATATAACGGACACGTTTATAAACACTTATCCGCTGGAAGAAATGTAAGCAGCTGCTTAGCGCAACGCAGTGCTGTGCTACTCGGCCTACACTGTTTCCTAGTGGCGGGGTCTTCTCACAAAGCCTCATGCAGGATGCGTGACCACTCCAAACCGGAACCCTATTCACGCCGGAGCACTTGGAGCAATGATTTCAATGTGTAGTGTTACAGCGAGGACAATTATGGAAGTAGAATCTAAATACAGCATTAATGAAATAAATTGACGGAAGGAAATTTATTTCATGTACAATTTAGGGCTTTTTGATGTAAAAAGGAATAGCATCATTGGTAGTGTCAGTGTTGGACTGGAAAAACAAAAGTATTAAACCCTTACAAAAGTGTGGCTTAAATGGGACATTATCATACGATGTTGTATTTATGTTATACAGATATCTACATTCTCCAATGCGATAAAAGTCATGTTATACAGAAAGCTTGAGCTGATAGTGACTCTATAGCGCCAGGTATTTCTTTTGCAACTTTTTGCATTAAATAGTGATTTATTTGCAAAACGGGGTGAATAGTACGCACAAGCAGCATCTTCTGATTAAAGTGATAAGCTGCATGTCTAGATTTTGTATGTGACTGCTGCTGTATCTGCATTTCTTATTCAGATACAGCGGCAGTCACATACTGAATATAAACATGGCGCTTATCACTTTAATCAGCAGAAGCTGTTTGTGCGTACTCTCTTTAGCAAAAAAAAAGCCCATCGCTAACAAGACGTGCCATGGCTGACTTCAATAAAAGGGTTGTTTAACATGAAAGGAGGCTAGATGCAAGTGGACACATCTGTATGTATGTTTTATGTTATAAGTTCACTACATTTATGGCCCACGTGTATGAACGACTACATCTCAAATGGGTATGGATCATTAGGTCACCAGCATTATGGTCAACAAGCATTAGTTTGACACCATTAAGTCAACATGCATTTAGGTCGACATGGCTTTAGGTCAACAGGGTCATTAGATCCACATGGGTAAGATCAAAATTGGAAAAGTCAACATTTTTTTTTTTTTTTTACTGGAATGTCAACACAGTCAACATAAACACTAAAACGTAGCACGTGTCCCCTCACATCACTTGCTGCACACTATTTTATTCTGCCACCGCGCCCTAGTGGATGGTAGGCCACGAAATACCGCCTGTCAGCACATGGCTCAAAATACAGTAAGAAACCCCATGTAGACCTTCCTGCATGTCGACCATAAGTCATGTCGACCTAAATGCATGTCGGCCTAATGCTTGCCGACCATCATGCTGGTGACCCAATGACTGTATTCCTCTCAAATAGAGGTGTAGGACGGAGAGAAACGGGTGAAGCAGAAATAGGGGGGGGTGCAACTGGGAAACAGTCATCTGTCAGACAGTCATTAGGTCGACCCCGGAAGGTCGACTGTCCCCAAGGTCGACAGGGTTAAAGGTCGACATGGCTCAAGGTCGACATGACTTAAGGTCGACATGGGCCAAGGTCAACATGGTTTTAGGTCGACATGAGTTTTTCACTGTTTTTTGAGCCGACATGTGCCGACAGGCGGTATTTCATGCCCTACTATCCACTAGGGCGTGGTGGGAGAATAAAATAGTGTGCCGAGCGCAGCGAGGCACCGTGCCCGAAGCATTGCGAGCGAAGCGAGCGATGCAAGGGGCTGCGGTTCGACTCCAACTGTGTCCATGCCGACTGTGTCGACATTCGGGTCAAAAAACAGTGACAAACTCATGTCGACCTAATGACTGTCGACCTAATGACTGTCGACCTAAAACCATGTCGACCTTGGCCCATGTCGACCTTAAGTCATGTCGACCTTGAGCCATGTCGACCTTGGGGACAGTCGACCTTCCGGGTCGACCTAATGACTGTAGACCTAAGTCTGTTCTGACAGATGTACCACTTCCGTGCAACTACACTGCTGTCCATCCATTTCCATCCTCAAATTTTAGTTCAGTTTAATGATCGGTAATGGGGCCATCACACGTAGCGATATACAGGCATTTTCTAAGAGATTTTCCTTAATTCAACTACATTGCTCAAAAAATTGCCCTATTGCATATAGGGCAATTTTTTTGAGCAATGTAGTTAAATTAAGGAAAATCTCTTAGGAAATGCCAGTATATCGCTACGTGGGATGGCCCCATTACTGATCATCAGCCCTGTGTGCTGAGCAATCTGAGCCTTCTGAGTGATCTAGCATTGCTCAGAACGCTCATTTACACACATTAGTGGTATTTTGTAGCCGTTTTTGTTATTTTAATTGTAGCATTTAATTTTAATTGTTTCCCAGAGATTGCTCAGATACAGCTGCATCAAAGTAAACAAACATGAATTATTCTAAAGAGGTGATTGAAATAAAAGCGATATAAGGCACAAAGGGGGTTATTCTGGTTTATTCGCTTGGATGCGAATTCACATCCTTGCGAGTGAACCAGATCTCGCCTTGCAAATGGTGGTACGACGGCCCACCATTCACAAGGCGCGTACGTTCGAAAACACCCTGTGCACCTATCCTGTACTGTACAGTAGCCTAACATGGTGTACTGTCCTGCACCATGTTAGAGGAAATGTACAATGTAGAGGCAATGTAGGATGCAGTAGCTAGCCTTAGATGTTGTCGATAAAGCAGTCTACATCTTCTGAAAAATAAATGCCCATTTTTTCCCAAAGTGACAATTTTTACATCCAATTGTGACCTCATAATTGTATATAGAGCCCATGCAATAGATATTTCGGCTGACAGGACATACCAATGAACCTTGAGGGTGGGGGGATGGACGTTCCCAACATGACACCCAAAGTGTACCCTCACTCGCCACCCTTTACTAGAAGGAATAGATGGTGGTGTGGGATAGTGAAATTATTGTTCCACCGACCCTGCTGCTGCCACTGCCATGACAGGTCACATGGTATGTTCCATCGATCACGTGCTCCAAAGCTACATATACAACCTGGGAACTAGCTGCTACCATGTCTTTACACACTTTTTTGCCGCAGTTGTGTAAAATGGCAGAAAACGGCCCATAATGGAATGCAAGGTCCTGTGCGACACTTATACAAATGTGTGCAAATGAGAATAAATCGAGGAATTATTACACCACAAAGGCCATGTATTTATCTTATTACCATTGGGTAATGAGGCAAACACATTAAAACGCTGCAAATACGCTTACCTACATGTACTGTCCCCTGACAAACATCACGATCGCAGGATAACGCGCCAAAAACAGTACGGATGTGACGCGAAATACCTGCCTCGGCTGCAAAGATGCCCCTCGCCAATTCCAGCAATCACTTATCTCAAATTATTCTTCTAAAGATTCCAGGTTTACCTCATACGTTATCTTCAAACTGGACTGAAGTAAAATTGGTGTAAATTTCGGGTGCACCTCAGCCGTTAGCCACAGACGGAAACTAGATTTTGGCTGAAGGGTGTTTAGTTCCTGTCAAAGTACAAAGAAAATGTCTTTAGTCTACAAATAAAATGACAGTAATAGATAAACACGTCTAATGCCCATGGAGTGTTGGCAGAAAAACAACGCAAAACATAGAAACTGGCAAATTACATTTTAGAAAATTCTTAGACGTTTTTTACGGTGGCAGCTTTTTCCCACCGAAATCAAAGTGGACTTAAGTTGGAGGCTGACAAATGAATGATGGTGTCACTGCAAAGCTATGCATCCAATATCACAAAGACCAGATGGTGAAAAACAAACAAACAAAATAAAAAAAAAAAAAACCTTGTAAAATTATTATTTCACAGTTGGATACGTTCTCCCCAGGAGAAAATCATATCCCCTGCTGGCAGCTTCCAGCCCTTGCCTGCAAAAACGCATTTTGCCAAATAAGCAATAGGCTCAACTATTTGCTCCAAGTAATTTATTCACACTGCGGAGAGAACAAGCCGGTCATTTAAAGCTCTGTTCTTCTCTTTTTGGAGAAGAAATTAAATATGTGTAACAGTCAGTGGTATATGAAGGCTATTAAACTGATCATTTTATTCCAGATACAATATTTAACATGTAGGGAAAACAAATGTGTACTACTATAAATTACTGGATTAACCCCTTGAGTGGTGGGTTTTGCTGGGGCAGGACAAACCTACCAGGGCAGGTATGTCCTGCCCCAGAAAAACCCACCAGAGGATGCAGGAAGGCCCCCCTCACCTCCACTCCGGGGATGTTCGCAGCGGCTTGGGGGGACTCGGGCGCCTGAACTACTGAGCGCTCCAGAGCCGCCCCGAGCCTGACGCCTACGTCACTGCTGAATGGTGGCTGGCGACTAGGGAAGCGGCAGGGGAGCTCCAGCGTAAGATCGCCAGGGGAGGTGCCGACAGGGGTGATGGGGGGGGGGGGGGGGTAAATGGTGCTCCACTGGAGGCACCTTGATATTGGTGGTATGTAATCATTTTTAGCCATTTTAAGCATTTGGGAGCAAATGGTTGATTGACATTTTTCTTCCCACCAGACAGATAGGACAGATAAATCTGTCTGTGTGTACCAGGCATTAATGTGCCCTGAGGACGAAGGTTGGGAAACATCGTTCTAGAAGAAGAGGATTTCAGAAACAATTTAGGAGTGTTTCATTATGGCGCCACAGAGCCATACACAGTGGAGACAAAAGGGGGGAGGCGGTACTCATTTTACAAAGCAGCGCCTCCTATATAAAACCCATAGTTATAAATGTGGTAAAACCACAGATACTTAGTACAGTAGGCTTAATGGCAACATACAAATAATAGAGACAAAAAGAAGCTGGCTGATGGTGGACACAAGGTGAGGGAAAAACATAAGGAGGGAAAGCCCTGGTTACAAGAGCTCACATTCTAAAACAGAAAATTAGTAGTGGGCGTAATCCATAGATACAAGGGATAGCAAAGCTGGTGGGAAGGCCTCACATAAGCATTTTTATCTGTTAGAAAAAAACGCCGTCTGAATGACATTCTATTTCAATGGCCGAAAATAAAAAAAAATGTTTTTGAATTTGCCCCAAACATGCAGCGTTCATTAGTCGTTAGCGGCCAGCTTCCAATTCTAAATGACATATACAGTATGATGCTAACGCCAGCCGAGTGCAGGAACCCATTATCCAGCATGTACAGGACTAAGCGTAATCAGCCCTGATGTCAGTGTTTGTACTAAGAGCGCGTTTTCTCATCTATTACGGCTAATGTTTACTTTCATGGGACAATTTATACGGCTTAGCTAAATATAACATTACTCCCAGATGTTTTCCTTAACCGCGGTTTCATGAATGGATAAGAAAAATACCCTAAGAACGATACCAAAATAAAAAGAGATTAATTTGGAAAGTAGTTTTGGCTGACTCGCCTTTTCCAGGACTGGCAGCCAAGAGATAACAAGATGCAGATTCTTCAGGCAGAGCCACTCTCCTTCCCGGGCGCATTCTCTCAGCGTCTGTATCGCCAGGTCAGCCTGGCCCTGTCCCATAGCCACCTGTAGACACAAAACATTACTAGTAGCTTGAGGCTATTCATAACCACTGAAATCAGCAAATTCATGTACCATTCATGCGTTTTAACAGAGGAGAGGGCCCATGTGAAGGCTTTAGGTTGGCCTCCTCTCCATGATGGAGAAGGCCCAATGCCAGAGTCTACTGCGCATGGCAGGTCTCTGAAAGCATGGCACCAGCCATGTTCCGGAGACTAATTCTGCACTTAGCATACGCGGTAGCCATTTTGGCTGTGATTTTTTTTTTTTTGTTTCAGCTGCGGTACCCGACGTGTGTTTCAAGAAAGGTAAGTAATAAAATATGGCAGCAGTGTGGGGGCTCCCTGGACCCAGGGCACCTTGTGCACCACACACATTGCCCCCATTATAGAAACGCCAATGGTACCACCACATACAGATCTATGGCCAAACTTTACAGGAGTTCTATTTCACATGGGACGTTGCTATTGGCAACCAACCAGAATCGACTTCCTTTTTATTTAGCACCTCCTACAAGATAGTATCTGATTGGTTGCCTATAGCAATATCCCATGAGAAATAGAACTCCGATCTTAGTAAAGGAAATCACGGCTGCAAGCTGAGTGTTCCTGATACCTACTCACAGCTGAAGCAGCCATTTCACATGATTATTCAGTCAAGCAATCGATGCACCATGGATCAACGATACCGCATTTGTGATACTGGTAACAAAATGGCTGCTTGTAACAGAAAGCCTATACTGGGCATGAGTGAGGTGTGGGAGTTAGAACATGGCGTGTGAGGGTGCTGGGGAAGTGTGTATGAATTGACACCGTTTCCCATTCTGGAACAGACAGGCTTCCACGATGCATCCCGGGGATATGGGCTGACTGTGACCCCCCAGATAGAGTGGTTTCACTTCAGTCATCTTGGATTCAAAAAGAGGCTGCCTCCTCCTGCGGAGCCAGCTGAGATACGGCGGAGGAGACACAAGACTGAGATATACTTCCAAACAATTCTATTATCTCCTCAAGGAGAAAGTCTGGAGGCAAGATGCAGCGATTGCCGATAGGGGTGAGGATAGGGGCTTATCACAACTGCATGGCATGCCTTTACAGAGGGCCAGGGCCAAATTGAAAGTTCTATGAGAATATTGGTCCTGCCCCCTTATTTTATGGACTTGCAGTATTATACTCCCCCCATCCTGCACATTTCAATAAAAAGAGGGCAACATGTGAGAGGGTCACATACTCTTCTGAGTGTCAGCCAGACCACTTGACAATTTGGTAGGTAAGCTGGTAAGAACAGACGGCAAACACCTAAAATTATCTCTCATACTCATAATGGGCCCCATACATCAGCAATCACAATTTATGGATTTCCAGATACAGGGATTTTTTGGCCAGATAAATGGATTTTACAATCTATCTGACTTGCCCACACATTACAGATTTATTTCAGTGATCGGCAGATTTTTCCATCTAAAGATTGCATCTTCATATCTGGAAATTGCCCAATCGATTGTCATTTCAGCTGTTCATAATGTAAATAGATGAAGAAGACGAATTGGGAATGCCCACACATATAAAAAAGATCTGCAGATAATACCAGATTATTAAACATGTTTAAAAACCTGATTAAGCAATCGATTGGCGATTTTGATTGGGATTGCCAAAAGGGGGAGCCCACACATCTAAAATTAATTGTGGCAATCATCTCCATATCTGAAAATTGTCACAATTAATTGCTGATGTATGGGGCCCTTAACTCCCACAAAACAATCACAAATTAAGTAAAGATACTGTATCAAAGAAGTAAAATGCATTCATTGATAGTTGACAATCTTTAATTTTTTTTTTCATGTACTAGCGTAATGTGTTAGTTAAGCCAGATAGGGGGCGCTGTACACTCACTTCACGGTAGCATTCTCTCCCCACTTCAGCGCTGGCAAGCTCCTGCAGTTCCTGGGTTGGGTCAGCTCCCGGAGATATAATGATCAGAATGGGTTCTATGGCCAGTGTATCCTTACTGAGACGCTTCAAATTAAGAGGTGCGGGAGATAGTTCTTTTATACCTAGACAAAACAGTAACAGGAGAAAGCTGTTAGATACAACATTTATAGAGTCTACACTTGTGCCAGTGACCTTGGGAGGACATAGGAGTATATGTGCATCCATTAGAATATTGGTACACTAAGATCCAAGTTTGTACCCTGGCATTGCACCCCTCCTCCTGCATAATACACTCCAGGTTCTGCAGATTTGCTCTTTTGCTTCTAATGTAAATTGCTGCTAATGCAGAGAACTGCGGTATAGAGCCACAGAATAAATGGGTAGACCCCTGGTTCTTGAACTCGGTCCCCAAGACCACCAAACAGTTCATGTTCTCCAGATCACCTAGCAGGTACATGCATTACTCACTGACATATTTTACTAGATCCACATGTGGAGCTAGATCACTTCTGAATCTGTGAGGAAATCAGGAAAACATGAGCTGTTCATGGCCCTGATGGACATATGGGGTAGATAGCAGTTGTAGAACTGTTAAACTGATCTGCGGTGTTTTGCAAGTAAACAAACACTTTCATAATTCTTATTTAAAAGAGAAAATACAAACTACTTACATACAAGGAGCAACTTAAATATATGATTTCCCCTTTGCTTTCTACAGAGCCGGCCCTAGGCATAGGCAAACTAGGCAAATGCCTAGGGCATTTGGAATGCCTAGGGGCACCAGCAGCTTCTGTTGATTAAAATGATATGCAGCATGCCTATATTCTGTGTGTGAGTGAGGCTGTATCTGCATATGAAATAGTGTATTCATGGAAATCACTGTAACATAGTATTCTGTATTCAGGTACAGCCACAGTCGCTCACAGAATATAGGCATGCTGCATATCATTTTAATCATTGGAAGCTCTTTGTGTGTCCTGGTCACATAACAATGCAAATAAGACAAATTTTCAGCAAAAAATGCACCCAACGTTAGCAGAACTGGCCAGGAGCTGCATGGCCTATTGAGACAAGATGTATGAGGAAACATCTGTATCCAAGCAGAGGCAGAGGTCACAGTGTTAGCGGCTGTGCGAGTGCTGTCTGCGGATGGGTTGGTTGTGCAATAGTGTGTAGGGCATATGTGTAAGGGGCATTATGTGTGTCATGTGTAAAAGGGCATTAATAATGTGCAACATATGTGTAATGGACATTATGTGTGTCATGTGTAAAAGGGCATTAATAATGTGCAACATATGTGTAATGGACATTATGTGTGTCATGTGTAAAAGGGCATTAATAATGTGCAACATATGTGTAATGGACATTATGTGTGTCATGTGTAAAAGGGCATTAATAATGTGCAACATATGTGTAAGGGGCATTATGTGTGTCATTATGTGTATGAAGGGCATTAATAAAGGTTGGCATAATGTGTAAGGGGCATTATGTTTATAAGGACATTAATAATGTGTGTCATGTGTAAGGGGCATTACTGTGTGGCATTATCAGTGGTGCCGAGAGAAAAGGGTAGGGGGTACAAATTACCCAGACCAAAGTCTGATGGAAGGGCCCAGTGGGGGCCCCAGGCCCCCTCCTCTTAAGTGACAGCATCAGCTGCAGCTCTTCTCCTCTGCCCAGCACACACTGCTTTGTGCTGGGTTGCAGTGTGGCCATGGAGGTGCTTAAAATACAATATTTTCCAGGGTTGCCTACCCTCCCGGAAATTGGGTCCCCCTCCTGGCCCCCCGGAAGGGTGGGCAGCCCTCCTGGATTCAGAAGGGACCCCCCCCCCCCTGTGCCCCCGATCGCGGCATTAAATGCTGCGATCGCGGCATTTAAATGCCGCAATCCGCGGGTCTCAGAGGAGTGGGCGGAGCTAAAATGGCAAAATCATGACATTTTAGCCCTGCCCCCTCCACGGAGATCCGCGAATTCAGCGGTTTAGCATAACGGGGCGGGGCTTAGTGACATCGCGCTCGAGCCCCGCCCCCCGAGCAGCTGCTGAAACTCTCCACTCCGGGCTTCTCCCGGAGAGGAGAATATTAAAGTCGGCAACCCTGATATTTTCTCAGGATTTTTTTCTAAGGGTATAATGTGAATAATGTGAGGAGTAATGTATATAAGGTAAAATGGTACTACTGTGTGATGTAATGTGAATAAGGGACACCATTGCATGATATAATGTGAATAAAGTTGCACTAGTGTGTGGCATCATTTGAATTGGGGGTACTATTGTGTGGCCATGCCCCTTCCCAGCAAGAACACACCCCTGTTTGGGCTACGCACGAATGTGTGCACTGTTTCTATTTAAAATATTGTGGGTAGGAGCACCAAAATGATGACTGCTATGGTGAGGGTTGATGGTGCTGGGAAAGGGGAGCAGGGTCAGAGGCAGAACTAGTGGCGGTGCTAGGGGGCACCAGCTGAAATCTTGCCTAGGGCGTCATTTAGGCTAGGGCCGGCTCTGGCTGTCTACACATACATCAGAGTGACCACAGACCACATGAAAAAAATGTTCGCATTACGTTCTCAAACCACTAAGGCCATGTGCTCAGTTTTCAATCATAGACTATCTGTGAGGAGTTTATATGGTCAACTTGTTTTTACCTAACCCTTCCACTAATGCTAAACAATGACTCTCCACTAGCCTCCAAACTTTCAAGCGTTCCCTGAAAACTCACATCTTCAGGCAAGCCTATCATATTTAAGTTCCATACGCATAACCCTCTGAGGCACTTATGTATTATATAGCTTCCCTTCTGGACCTACAAGCTATGCTATTACTGGTGCCTGTCCTTGTCTTTCCCTCCTATTTCCCTATACATTGTAAGCTTGCAGCAGGGCTCTCCAACCTCTATGTCTGTCTGTTTTACCTGGTTTGTTCTTTCAGTGTTGTCAACATTTGTAAAGCACAACGGAATTTGCTGCGCTATATAAGAAACTGTAAATATATAATAACTAAATAAAATAAGCTTCCCCCTAGTACTTAATCCTATTCGTCTCCCTAGTGCCTAAACCTAACCTGTCCTAGTACCTAATTCTATTCATCTCCCTAGTGTCTTACCCTACTTCCAATACAGTACCTAACCCTATTCCACTCCCTAGTGCCTAACCCAAGTGCCCAACCCTCCCCCTAGTGCCTACCCCTAATCCTTCCCCAAGTGCCTGACCTTTAGTGTCTATCATTAACCCTGCCTCAAGTGGCTAAACCTACCCCTAGGGTCTAATCCTATTCCTCCCCCTAGTGGCTAAAACTAACCCTCCCAATTAGTGCCTAACCCCCCCCCCCCCTAGTACCTAACCCTATTCCTCTCCCTAGTGCCTAAGCCTTCCCCTGGTGCCTAACTCTAACCCTGCCCCAAGTGCCTAACCTTAAGCTTGCCCCTAGTGTCTACCCCTAAAGATCCCTCTCCCTTGGCCTTTCCCTAACCAGGAAACATAACGATAAGAAAATACAAAACGGGAGTATACTGATGCGCTGTCAGACAGATAGATAGGGTGTGTTGGTCACTTCTTCTTCCTTGGTCCTGGATTCTGTCCAAGGTATTTACAAGCTCATGGGAAGAAAAGGAAACAGATGCACATAGACAGTGAAACCAATATTCCCAATTGGAAAAATAGCTGTATGTAGGTTCTAGGAAGAACACTGACCTGTCCAACAGGCCCTATGTGCCCGTAAAGGTATCTTTTAAGCACCCACGTTTTCCAAATTCCCATGTACTTAATGCTCACCTTCTGGCAATGCCCTATATGCACATAGGGGTATCTTTCTGTTCCTGGCTTGTCCCGATCTCATGGAAGGGTTTGTAGCATCAAACTCATAGGCAGATGACGGTATAACAAAATTTTATTTTCACAATCCATGCAGCGATAAAAAAACAGGAAACATTGGACAAACAGCAGAAAGATTAAAAAATTCCAAGTAGAGCTTCACTTCCTATCCCTGCCAACTCTGCACTCACCCGGGTCTAGAGGAGAGTTGGTGCCCCCAAAGATGGCAAAAAAATGAAGGGCCAGAGGGGATGGATCTGCAAAACTGGAAACGTCACTCCACAACACCGACGCGTTTCGGACCTATGTTGGTCCTTTTTCCCGGGTGACCCGGGTGAGTGCAGAGTTGGCAGGGATAGGAAGTGAAGCTCTACTTGGAATTTTTTAATCTTTCTGCTGTTTGTCCAATGTTTCCTGTTTTTTTATCGCTGCATGGATTGTGAAAATAAAATTTTGTTATACCGTTATCTGCCTATGAGTTTGATGCTAAAAACCCTTCCATGAGATCGGGACAAGCCAGGAACAGAAAGATACCCCTATGTGCATATAGGGCATTGCCAGAAGGTGAGCATTAAGTACATGGGAATTTGGAAAACGTGGGTGCTTAAAAGATACCTTTACGGGCACATAGGGCCTGTTGGACAGGTCAGTGTTCTTCCTAGAACCTACATACAGCTATTTTTCCAATTGGGAATATTGGTTTCACTGTCTATGTGCATCTGTTTCCTTTTCTTCCCATGAGCTTGTAAATACCTTGGACAGAATCCAGGACCAAGGAAGAAGGAGTGACCAACACACCCTATCTATCTGTCTGACAGTGCATCAGTATACTCCCGTTTTGTATTTTCTTGTGTTTAAGCATTGGGGCTGGTATCCCAAGGGGGTATTCGTTGCGGCAGTCAGGTTTGGCGCAGTTAAACCACTACTGAACTTTTTTAGGAAACATAAAGATGTCTGGTGGGGGGGATGCTGGCATTCATTATACCAATGGCATCCCAACAGCCAAACCCTAAACCCTCCCTTCCCGCAGCCGAACCCCAAGTCCTCACATAGTGCCTAGAACTAGCCCCTCTCCCCCTCTTATTAGGCCTAACACTAACCCGCCCCACATGCTTATATTCGTCATCCCAACACCAGCACCCTCATTGATGTTGAGATTCCGGGGCCGATAAACACATCCTCCCTAACCATTGTAACAATGTTGACATCGTGATTCTTGCATATAAAAGTCAACAATTTAACATCTCCCCCCCCCCCCCCCCCAACATTTGCATTGACGTAGTAATTGCTATAGGATAAAATGTTTAGATGCTGCAATGGAGAAAAGCAAAAATGTGCTATATGCCCAATAAATACATTACACGCGAATAAAATAAATTGTACATATATTAGATATTTCAGGCATCACAATTCAAGAACATCACACTGACATTTGTTTTAATGAGAAAAACATATTGGGAATGAGCCGGGTGTGAATCCATCACTGCTTGGAGACTATCCAGTTTCTACACAGGAGAAGAACAGCAGAGGAGAGAGACTTGGCAACCAAGAGTTCTACATGTTACTAAATAATTCTGCATCAATATTATGCTAAGTCTTTTTCTCATTTGTAATTGTCCAAGTTGTTACAAGATACAGTACTACAGTATGCCATTCTGAAGCTAGGCAGATGCTGTAAATGCATAAGCCTAAGAGAAGGTGGCTCAAGGAAGCCAGGATTTATTTAGGAGGCCTTCCAATAAGGTCTGACTGAGTGGAACATTAGCTATTTATCATGGGTTTTATCTGAATGAAGAAGCTAAGGTTCTTGGAGCTCGATAACATTGGATAACTGTCCTCAATTAAATATACTTATGGGAAATCAGTGATTTATTCAGTGTTGGGGTTTAATAAATAGCCCTGTTCTTAAAATGACACCTTCTTTGGTGAAAATTGCCTCTGTCCCTAGGGTCAGCACTGGGGTAATTTGTGTTCCCGGCTGTGACCTTTATGGGCCAGTGGAGGGCGCAGGAACAAGAAACTTGGGGATTTGATACATATGGAGTGCAGACAATGAGGTGAGAGGTAGTGGTACACAAGGACACAGTTGGGACTGGGAGTTGACTAATACCAACAGGACTACTTGAGATGATAAACATCAGGAGAGATACTGGCAGCAAGAGAAAACCATAGCAGATTGCCGCAGCAAGACAATAGAAGCGCAGGAAACAAGGTGCTAATTCTGGAGCCTAGGAAGCTGTCTCTGGAGAAACTCTTCAGGAAACAAACATTTGTTCAAATCACTGGAGGGTTCTGGGATCACTGCTTATATCCCTCCCAGTGGCTGCTGATTGGTTACAGAGACACATGACAGCTGCAGGACTTGGGATTGGACAGATGGGTTTACACTGCTGGAAATAGTCTTGAATCACATGACAATTCCTGAAGACCGTAGCTAGGCGTTTACAAGTCAGCTGACCAGGGGTGTCATGCAGGGCCAGCAATAGAAATCTTGGGGCCCCATACACTTATATCTCTGGGGCCCCATTCTTCCCAAAATTGGTGTGGGGTAATAGGATGAGTGGGGACAAGGATCATGTGGTGACAGGTTGTGAGCAAGAAGGTGGGGGTAGCGTGTGTGGTTTGACAGGATCAGTGGAGACAAGGAGCATGGGGTGACGGACTGTAAGCAGGAAGGTGGGGTAGCATTTGTGGGGTGTCAGGATGAGTGGGGATAAGAAGCATGGGGTGACAGGCTGTGAGCAGGAAGGTAGGCATAGTGTGTATGGGGTGATGGGATGAGTGGGGACAAGGAGTGTGGGGTGACGGGCTGTGAACAAGAAGGTGGGGGTAGCATGTGTGGGGTGTCAGGATGAGTGGGGATAAGGAGCATGGGGTGACAGGCTTTAAGCAAGAAGGTAGGCGTAGCGTGTGGGGTGATGGGATGAGTGGGGACAAGGAGTGTGGGGTGACAGGCTGTGAGCAAGATGGTGGGGGTAGCGTGTGTGGGGTGACAGGATGTGTGGAGACAAGGAGTGTGGGGTGATAGGCTGTGGCTTTTGCCGGGGATAGAGGACATGGTGGGGAGAGGAATCCCAGATAAAAAATATACTCAATAGAAATGGATATGCACTGATAAAAGGTATGTACAGTCAGCAACTGACCCACTCTCTCCGCTGGGGTCTGACAGCTGACAGCAGTCCATCTTTTCCATTGCGCGTGAATATGCGGGATTCGGGAGGTGAAGCTGCTGGCAGATCACTGAGACTTCATAATGCCAGTCCATGTGGCACAAGGTACATCCTCCCCCTATTCCGAGTAAGCGTCGGCGACCGCGTCTCCGTGCAGGGGAAGTGGCAGGTATTGCACTCGGAGACAGTCAGTGCAGAGCCCAGGACCCCTTAGCATTAGCAGCCGCATCTCCCTGCTCCAGTCATTACCCCCTGCTGTCTTACCCACACGCTGCACCCCCGGCGCTGCACTTCTCTCCTCTGGCGCTCCCGGACAGTCACGGCATGAAGATAGCTGAGTGACCCCCGGTGCTGCACTTCTCTCCTCTGGCGCTCCCGGACAGTCATGGCATGGAGGGCAAACTCGGGAGCGCCAGAGGAGAGAAGTGCAGCACCGGGGGTCACATAGCTATCTTCTTCAGCGGAGAGCAGCGTGTGGGTAAGACAGCAGGGTGTAATGACTGGAGCAGGGAGAAGCGGCTGCTAATGCTAAGGGGTCCTGGGCTCTGCACTGACTGTCTCCGAGTGCAATACCCGCCACTTCCCCTGCACTGAGACGTGGCCGCCGATCCCCCGGAATAGGGGGAGGATGTACCTTGTGCCACATGGACTGGCAGGTCTGGGGCCCCTCAGATCGCTGGGGCCCATCACAAGTGTCCCCTTTGACCCCCCCTGTCGCCGGGCCTGGTGTCATGGCTGCGCCCATGCAGCATGGATTCGGGGGAGAACGCCGGGTGACAATGGGGGCGACTCAGAGACATCCTGCCAATGACTGCGGTCACAGTCAGCTTATGTTTTCTGCTCTCCCTGGCTTGTTTACTCTGTTCGCTATATCCCTGCAATTGTAATTTATTTGTTTTTAATTACTTTGGTACTTGTGTACTATCACGGCACCGATGCGCGCAACGTAGTTGGCATAGTCAGAGCTACGCAGTCAGCTTCAGCCAGCGTAGTTGTAGTAAGATAGTGTAGCAAGCATAGTGTAAGCCTAGTGAGCGCCTCTCACACAGCGCCAGTAACCGCCAGATCCTCTGTGCAAGCGGACACCGGCGGAGAGGCGATCATGCAGACGCTGGCGGAGAGGCGTTCCATCTGCCTGAGACAATCGTACAGGACGATTTTGCCAGTGCTCCATATTACATACTGGCAAATGCCTCAATTTCAAACCCCCACTATCCATGTCAGCCCGAAGCGTGGCGAGCGCAGTGAGGGGGTGCGGTACGCATCCTCCCAACCTATTAATACCCCCACTACCCACAACGGCGTGGAGCCCGAAGCGTGGCGAGTGCAGCGAGCCCCACGAGGGGACGCGGATCACACGTCAAGTAATCCGTCAAGTGGCAGTTAGGCTTAGAAGTAGCTGCGGGAGGGTTTAAAAGGGCAGTGGGATGGTGTTGGGTTGCAGCGGGGAGGAATCAGGCTGTGGGGGTTGAAACGCACTGTGGGAAGAGATGAGCTGTGGCGGGATAAGTGGCAAGTCGTGCTGTGGAGGTAGTGCTTCGGGGGGCTTCTCTGGATGCAGAGGTTACCACTGATAATACAGCACAGTTCTGGAATTGAAGGTGCCGGATTATCGGTGGTGTATCTGTATGTGCGAAAAGGCAAGAGACCAGGGATGGATATAACTGAGGTATGCCATGCACCCAGCAACACAGAATTGTACAAATTCCATGATCGTGGAAAATGTGAACATAATAAGTCCCAAATACACTATGGGTCTTTTGGTAAGCCGTGCGGGGACGAAACAGATGCAGGAACGTGGTAATAATCTGTGTCATGGCGAATAATAATTTGTGCCAAGAGTCTTGCGCAATATGGAACATCAGCTCTAGGTGTGAGAGGACACATCTGTAGTTAAGTCATCCCTTCCACTCCTGCGAAACAAACCGCCTTCTAAGTACAAATGTCTGGAACGTACCATTGCCTACAGTTCATTTCATGGTCAAGATGTTAGCTACACGTACAGTATTAACGTTAAAAAAACTAGGGATATTCTCCTTTTATTTAGGAAGATATTCGGTCAGCAATCAAAGCGTAGGAAAGAATGCAAAGTATCAATTCTGTTATTTATTTGCTACAAAAATGTAACCTCTCATTGTTTACTGCGAAATTCTCCAATACCCCGGTTACTAGCCGCTGTGAATAATACGCGTCCAAGTGGCAGCCTACCAAAGGAACTGTGGTTAAGTGGAAAATTCCCCAATACATAATGAAGTCAAGACACTGATTTAATAAATTATAATAGGATTATTTATTGCAGGGTAAAGTTAAAATTAGCTCTGGATAGAACAGAACCACATTACATAAAAAATGTTTGAAAAACAGATAATTAAATAGATATGACCAGAAAAAAAGATTGGCTCCTATTTTATGGGTTCCATAAACCTAGATGTTGGATACAGTTACAAGTTCTGAACTCCGAAGCTGACTGTGTGCCAATGGTGTGGCATTACTGCACTGCGTTCTACTGCCAAGGGAAGGGGGGGAACTGAATTTCCTGACCCACAGTCCCAAAAGAAACCGAGCATTAAAAATATGTTATTGTTGGATTTGTCTTATTATTGTTATATTATAGAAAAGACAAAAAAAAAACTCTAAATGGGCTGATACTGCATTCCCAGTGTTCTCATTTTATGGCATGTGATACAGTGGGGAATTAATGAGACCCAGTGACGAGGACAAAATGTTTTGTATCCCATAGCAACCTACTTCTGTCACTTTTTCCAGAACTCTGTAATGGGTTAAAGCTTATGCCTGATTGATCCCACAATTCAGTTAGATACTCCAGGCCTTAAGGGGCTCATACACTAGCACAATGTGGGCCCTATGTACACAATTTTGATGGATCGGGCCAATAAATCGCGCAAATTGTACGGATTAAGTCGATCCGATTTCACAAGTCGTATCCACAGATTGTCACTACTGCTGCTGCAAAGATTTATTGTATCGTATGGGAACGCATACGATACGTCTTATGCAGAATTATTGCATACGATGTATCACAAACGCTCTAGCCGCCGGTGAGCTGCCGGGTCAATTAAAGAGGTATCACATGCGAGGCTCACATCCGATACATCGCCTTAGTTTTAGGGGGCCTTCAGGCAGTTGCATCGTCCATAAACAAATGTATACTGTACATTTCAATGACAATTTAGATTTCCCGAATATCAATTTCCCTCTTGATATACAATACTGTGACTGCACAAATGTGACGGTGACATATTGATGCATAGGCGCTTAGTCTGAGATCACGGATAGAAGCTGAAATGGGTTTGGCTATGGTGCACTGATCACTGTCATGACACATTAAGCCGGATCACACCGTTACCTGTGACGATTCGTCTGCTCTGTCATATGCTGATGTGCTAGGAAAAGAACCGGCCTTTATACTAATACCTAGGATTCAAGGCTCTGGCTCTAATCTGCCTCTGGCTGATGTTTTCCTCTTAAATAAAGGTTGCCGGACATCAATTGATTTCTCCTGCAGCGGACACATGCGAGGGGATGTGTCTTCGTTACACATCCTCCTCAAATGTTGACGAGGGGATTCGTCGGCGGGTGGATTTTGATCGGAGCGGCGGCACAGGCCCTTGGTAAGCGGGGAGCCGCGCAGCTTTCCAAGCTAATCAGAATCACCCACTTAGGGGGGGGTACTCAATCCTGGCCACTATTTGCGACGGAGGAAATAGCGGCGGCGGCCTATTCAATGTTGTCTTTCCCGACAGCACTGAAGAGGCAGATGGGCCTGACTTTAAAAGCAGTCTGGCCCGTTTTGACGATTTTGGCCGTGAATTGTTGCGATTGCGGCTGAATATCGACAATCCACCGCTGTTTATGCGGACACGCCCCCTTTTCGCCAACCGCGAAACAGGACATTGAATCACGTTGGCGATCTGCAGTCAAACAAAACGAAAACGGGCCTGAACGACAGTCGCGACCCGGGATCCGGTACTGCCGCTCACTTGTATATCCTGTTTTCCTCACTTGCCGAAGCTACGGACCACTATGGCCCCTGTACAATCACTTCTCAATTCATCAATATAGTATAAATGGCACTATAATGGAAACTACTGAGGAAGAGAGGGATTTAGGTGTCACCATTTCAGGGGACTTAAAAGCAGGTAGGCAATGTAACAAAGCAATGAAGAAGGCAAGTCAGATGCTTGGTTGCATAGGGAGAGGTATCAGCAGTAGAAAGAAAGAAGTAATAATGCCACTGTATAGGTCATTGGTACGACCTCACCTAGAGTATTGTGTTCAGTTCTGGAGGCCATATCTCCAGAAGGATATAAATACATTAGAGACTGTACAAAGAAGAGCAACTAAAATGGTGCATGGCCTACATCACAAAACGTACCAGGAAAGACTAAAAGATCTTAATATGTATACTTTAGAGCAGAGAAGGGAAAGGGGGGACATGATAGAAACTTTCAAATATATCAAGGGCTTTAACAAGGTACAGGTGGGAGACATTCTTCACAGGAAGAGGAGCAACAGAACACGAGGACATGCACTGAAACTAGAGGGAGGAAGATTCAGGGGAAATGCGAGGAAGAATTTTTTCACAGAAAGAGTAGTAGATAAGTGGAATAGCCTCCCAACAGAGGTGGTAGACGCAAATACAGTAGTACAATTTAAACATGCTTGGGATAAGCATATTGATATCCTTACAAAAAAATAAGGATCAAATATGGTTTGAGGTAACATGTTTAAAAAAAGGGGCAGACTAGATGGGCCAAGTGGTTCTTATCTGCCGTCAAATTCTATGTTTCTATGTTTCTATCATTAGTGTGGTGAAATATTGGGCAGTGATGATTTGCAGGTATGTTGGTAAATTGAAACAAACCGATTTGTTTTTTGTTTGCTATGTACGGCGCTGCGAACACTTTGTGGCGCCTTATAAATAAACAAACTACTACTACCAACTTGATTTCTTTGGTTAAAACAATGTGCAATGCTTTTTCCATGAACATAATAGCTTTCCTATATTCATCAATGTAACATACTGTATGGATGCGGAGGTCATGGAAACAGTTGCCATGGCTACAGGAGATGCAGTGTTTACACCGCCTTCTCTGATTTCCTGCATGTATGTCATTTACATAATAAAAGGCGACTGAGTCACTATACACAACAAAACTATCTGCGGAATTACTATGTCAGACTACAGAATCCGTGTCTCTTCCCACAGGACATACTGTATGCAACTCAAGCAGCACACAGACAACCGGGACAATACCTATTTAGCGGACGACCATGACTCTGCGCTTTCTTAAATGCATGTGTGTGTGCAGTGGGGGCATGGCCAGTAATGAGAACATTCTTCATTTTATTGCACAGTGCGTTTCTGAAAAGATTTATGTTCATTATGAACCTTACCCAGAGTCCGGCATGCAAAAAGCGCCATCGCGCTCTGAAGTCTGTCCGGCCGTATCGCTTGTACCACGAGGACCTAAAAAAAATTAGAAAACATGGAATCCTCTATTTAATTTAAAAAAAAAATATTTATACACACACACACACACACACACACACACACACACACACACACAAACAAACAAACACATACACACCATTATTCCCCATTATGGGAATATCAAATGTAGGGTCATGACTGTTGGGCTGGCCCGACAGCAAGACCCTGTCCCAATCTCGGCCGGCTCGACAGTGATTTTGCAGGCAGTATTCAATGTCCCGCCTGCCGAGCGCAGTGAAGGGGGCGTGGCTGTGAGAAGCAGCCAATATTGGTGAGCTGCAGCCGGGAGCTCGCCAATTCCCATCCGTTCTCGGCAAAACGCACCCAGCTACTTGTGAAGTCGGGCTCGTTTTGCTGAGATCCCTGTTCAATGCTGTTGGGGAAGAGAGCATTGAATAGGGCCCCGCTGCTATTCAATACTGTCTTCCCCCGTTTGGAATGGCTGCGGGAGGACTGAATATCCCCCTATGTTATGGAATTTTGAGTTTAAACGTAAAACCATCTCATTGGCTACAGAACACATAGTGGGAAATTTAATAGGATGAGAGATTCAGAAAGTGAGAGATTTGGTAAGAAATCTCCAGTTTTTTTTAAAGCGGCAATCATTTACACTGCAAAATGAAACTGGTATTGCAGTGTAAATGATTGCCGCTTTAAAAAAATGGAGATTTCTTACCAAATCTCCCACTTTCTGAATCTCTCATCCTATTACATTTCACCCATTGTGTATGACCTGCTTAATTACAGTGGTCTAGGTACTGGACGGTGTATGAGATTTTGTTTATATTTCTATGAGTTCATTAACTAAAAAACGTACACCCTCTTGTTTTTAATTAAAGGGGCCACTGTATAGGGCAACAAATAGGGCAAATAGGGCCCGCTACTGCTTACTCCTCTTTTTAAATAAACTTTTTTTTACCAGTCTCCTTTATCTCAGTAGAAGTAAACTGAAAGCAGAGGCAGACTGAGCAGCTCCTCTTGTGGATTACTTACCCAGACGCAACATAATGCATACCGTGCTGTTGTTTTTTTTTTAAATTTGAAATCAAGATTCTTCAATCTCTACAAAGATAAATATGGAGCAAAAGTACAGCAGCGCCACGACTGGGCCGCCTGGCTTTATCTGCATTACTCATAATCTGCTCCAGTTATTTGTTTCTGTTTATCTGAACTTCATTAGAAATAATTTACAGAACCGCCGCCCCCCCCCTCCCCTCCCCTCCCTGATCGTTTCCTTTACAGACCCAAAGAAATAAGAAATAACTGTACATGGCGAGTCTGCTGAAAGAATAAGGAATTGGCCTAGTAATTACAGTCTTTAGATGAAATCGGAAAGATGATGAATGTCTGGCCAGTACGCGGGCGCTGCCGTACAGACACGATAGGAAAGAGACTAATTGGCTCTTCCTTCCTGTTGTACTCATCATATATTCCTGAAGGTTAAATATATCGCTGATGTTACACTGTGTGAAATTGGAATGCAAAAAAAAAAAACACTTGGGTTTTGATTAAGGATAAAAGTTTACAGTAGTCAGGGGAACTCTGCACATACTTTATCTACAATATAATAGAACTGGTTCAGTGGTCAAGTGCGCTCACTGGCAAACGGGAAACATACTGGTGCTCTTGAATACATTTCAAGTGCTTGATCTTTGTGATTTCATATTTCCTGATTTAGACATGTACGACCCCAAGTTAACCGCAGCTAGGTGATTGTCAGTCTGTGCATCGGTCACAGTGGTTCTGCGATGGCTGCTGCAGAGAGAACTTATCTTTAATGTGACTGACAGTTAGGGACCATTGGAGTGTCATAGACTTAACGGAATGTCTGAGGCTTTGACTGTGATCCCATACGCACCATATCTGGTGTCGGTCCCGATTACCGTGGGAATGTCCCGGTTTTCGTGGACATTCCCGCATCCGGCAGTATCCCAGGGCGAGAGGGGGGCTGTTGGGAGTCCCCCTGTTGGCAGCTGAGCAGCAAGGAATAAACGCTGTGTGCATGCGCACAGCGTCTATTCCCGCAGCCAGGGGGCTGGGGGCATGGCTAGAGGCTCACAGGGGCAGATTTATTAAGCTTGGAGAAGAGATAAACTGGAGATAAAGCGGAGAAAAGGTAAAAGGAGATAAAGCACCAGCCAATCAGCTCCCAACTGTCTTTTTCAAACACAGCTGATTGGCTGGTGCTTTATCTCCTTTTACCTTTTCTCCGCTTTATCTCCAGTTTATCTCTTCTCCAAGCTTAATAAATCTGCCCCACAGAGTCTCTGGGTCATGCCCCTATAGCGTCAGAACAGGGGCGTGGCCTCACGGGAGAGCCGTGAGTACAGGCCACGCCTCCCGAATATTTTGACGCGCCACCGGTGTGCATCATTCTGTCCCTCCTCCGTCTCATTGGAAGTTGGGAGGTATGGGTACACAATACACGATGTGTGTACCCAGTGATGTCATGAGCAGTGGGACACTTGCCGATGCCGGCAGTGATGAGCGACAGAGGCATTTCTCCCGCACGGTCACCATGTACATATTCGCATCTGTGAATGTAGTCACATACATCTCAGAATCACACCCTCTGTATACACAGTATACCTGAGCGAACAGGAAACCGTATTAAGCATAGTAATATGCCCATTATTACGGGACTATGGGGGTTGTTCTGGATGGACCGTCAGTTATTGGGTCCAAGATGAGTTATTCCGCAGCCTGCAGAGCCCATTAATCAGCCCCATGACTGAGACAGATGTGTATAACCGTGTGTAACTGGATCTGATAACCACATTGGCAATATTACAAAATGTAAAAGATCAAAACAATCAAGAAGAACTTACCCGCCCTGCAGAAGGCCTACGTTCCAAGCAAGCTACTGACAGTTTAATAAGTAAGAAAGAGGATAGTTTATTATGTGTGTGAGGCTTGGTAACAAATTACCTGTTGGAATAAGGACAGTTTCTTGGCAATGGCTGCTGGGAATTCCTGCTCACACACTGTGCTCTTTGAGAAATGATTCCACAGATTTGAATCTTCCAGACTCAGGCTCTGATAGAGGGGCGGGAGAGAAGTCTGCAAGATAAGAAGACGCTTGGCTGTAATGTAAGTTGCAGTATGCAGGCTTGGGCTGACTATTAGCAAGTATTGGAACCAGCAAGTGATGCTGAGATTTTTTAGTATATGACGGGCTGATGGTCAAAGGACCATCAGTAGCAGCAGGGATCGTCAGGTACCCGTCCTATCCTCAGGAGTCCGGTTGGCAGCAGTGATTGGCTTAATCACTGCTGCCGACCGGACTCCTGAGGATAGGACGGCTACCTGACGATCCCTGACGATCCCTGCCTATGTGGGTGACATGCGATTTTATTCCCAACCAATTGTTTGTTCAATAAGTTGTGATTTTATTTTTTACCTACAATGTTGCACTAGATTCCGTTTTTTAAAGTTTCCCTAGGATCTCTGTGGACCACCATTGATTGAAAAGACCCTTTATATGCCAATCAAAGTACTGCTCCATATATAGGGTCACTTGGTGTTGAAAGCAATCGATTATAGAAAAAATTGTGTAAGTTGATTGTATTTGTGTACTTCGCGAGGGCTGCACAAAATCATTTTCTTGTATTCTTCGTCTTACGAGCCCGAAGCGTGGCGAGCGCAGCGAGCCCCGCGAGGGGACGCGGATACCTGTGAAGCCCGCGAAGGGACGCGTTTACCTGTGAAGGTATCCGCGTCCCCTCGCCACGCTTCGGGCTCGCCACACTGTTCTATTCTCAACTCCACGCCGACGTGGATAGTGGGGGTATGAAAAGGTCTTAGGACGCGTACCGCCGCCCCTCGCGGGCTCGCCACGCTTCGGGTTCACGTTGATCGTGGGGTAGCGTTAACAATTGTGGGGGCCATTTCACACTAAAGGGTGGCTATTTGGCCTCTGTGGGCCATTTAACATTGTTTCCTATGGAAAAATCGGGTCAATTGAGACATTTAACATTGTTCCCTATGGGAAATCGCGGGCATCGCGTCGGTCGCGTCGCACCGGATTTTTAGTGCATTCAATGCCCGCGATTTTTTTACCTGCGATGCCCACGATCAAAATCGTGGAGGCCGTGCTAGGTAAAGAGTACCTTTATTTGTAATTTTTGAGTTTTTATATGTACGCCAACACATCCCCTCGCATGCGGCCGCCCGGGAGAGAAATCAATCGATGGTAGCCGTCCATCGAATAATTTCTGCAGCCTTCACTCTGAAAAGTAATGTGGGGTACACACCAGGACGACCCGCTCACGATGCACGATGTGAGCGGGTCGTCAGTGTCTCGTCCGACCAGCTCACGATGACACGGGGGGCCCTACCCGCTGATGATGTGCACTGTGGGCGGGTCCGATCCGATGGCGACCCGCACCCGGGAGTATGGTCATTTCCAGATCCTACCTGCTGCAAGTAGGATCTGAATAACGACCGACCGACCTGCGGGACCGCGCATCCGATCGGTATCGGTCCACACCAGGACAGAAAAGGGCCCAATCACCACACAATCTACATCCAATCGGTCAGAATTGGATCTAGATTGATGGGATCGGGCCCTAGTCGTCCTGGTGTGTACCAGGCATAAGTCAATGCTTACTTTTCAGATGGCTGCTGCAGTCCAAAATTCGGAGCGGGCACTGACGTCATGTGACATCAGCCACCCGTCCCATGCAGGCATCAACGGGGGTTTGCATATGCGCATACTCACGCATGCGCAGACACCCCCCCCACACACCGAAAACGGGGCCGAATTCGGACCTGAACAAACAGGTTTGAATCGGCCCATTATACAGTCCTAAGGAGGGGGGTGAACACTATCCGGGGCTGCTATGGCATTTAGGTTTTTGTCAGTGTAAGATCAGAATTACCGTTCCAGCCCATTATCACCCCCCTAGGGGGGGGGGGGGGGCAGACACTAATTAGGGCTGCCACGGCATTTAGGTTTACGTCAGGGTAAGATCGTAATCTCCGTTCGGACCCCGGCTAGAAACAGACCTTGAACATAGAGTGAATCCATTAAGTAAGAGATTATTTTTGGCTGGGAGGACGAGGGAGAGATAACACTGGGAATAAATACAAAACCTGATGACGGTCAGAAGTAATCACACTTATATATAGAATATAATTGCAGCAGACATGAATAAGCAGAATCTGTTCTCCAGCCGGATATCTCGGCCAGCATTAGGCCGCCGTCATTATAGGAATTCAGGGCTCCTCTGTGAATGAGTCATTTCTCAATATAATAAGAAATAGATTAAACTAACCTTTAACAAGGCCACTGCCCAGGCCCGCTCCTGCTCAATCCAGGATGGGATCTGGTCTCGTAATGACTTTTGAGAATCCTTTAAATAAAGAAAAGTAAAGAAACTTAGATACAGCACAGTACGTCCATAGCATCGAAGGACATGCCAAAAGGTCCCGGTATTACGGTACATAATTCATAACCCCCAGTCCTGAATTTCGGAGGGAGAAATGTACAGTACACAGTAGCAGCTGTATTAATTGCCCCATTAACTGGCAATCCCAGTCTAAATCAACAGCACATCAGACTAGGGGCCCATTTACTACGATCTGGGCAGGATCTTGCGGGTGCCTGACGGGGACCAGACAGTCGGGATCCTGACAGGCATTTACCAGACGTCGGGATCCTTACTGTCAAAACACAGACAGCCGCCCGATATTTTCCCTCGTGGGGGGCCATGACCCCCATAGAGGGAGAATAGAATAGGTGGCTGGCATAGTGAGCCACCGTGCCCGCAGCGTGCGCAGCGAGCCCGCAAGGGGCTTAGTTGCGCTCACCATGCTGTCTGGGTCCGGCCAGTCGGAATCCCGACGTCAGGCTAAAGACTGTCAGGATCCCGGATCACATTGCAATAGGTGATCCTATTGGTTGTATGCATTAAGAAGCAGACACTAAGACAAGGGCTCTGAAAAGGATCCAGTCCCTTGACCTGCTCTCTCAGGTGCCAGGGGGTCTGCACGGGCCCGGTTAACGGTGACTCCACCCGATTACTGCCCCGGGGGCGGTGCTGCGGTTTAGATGGCTTATATCCTCCTGTGGTCTGCATTCTTATGCCTGTATGACGTACTGTATGTTGTTACATTAAGTATACTGTACCTTTTGGATCTTATAATTAAAGGATAAAAACAACAACTACTGTATCTACTATGTAGAATAAGAATCAGTAGAAATAGGAGATATGAGGAAAAAAGTATAAGAAAACTTTATGCTTCTTTTTCTCTTTCCAACCACAGAAGATTGAGGGGGGTATTCATTCTAGGATTTTGAATCTCCCGAAGTCGAAATCCAGGCCGTTTTCATCTGATCCGACACTAACTCGACAATCGGGATTCAATGTTTCGAGTGTCGGAAAGTCCGTAAATTGTCAGAAACCGCCACGGATTGTCGGAAAACGGCTGTGAATTCGACAATCCGTGGCCGTTTCCAACAAAACAGATCAGACTTTAAAAAAAAGTCGGATCTGAAACACTGAGCTGAGTGCCAATATTTCCCCTGCCGGGACACATAGGGCACATAACATTCTTCACTACAGCTTATAGCTACAAGGTCTGAGTTTAGAAATGTCTGTACATATAAAGTGCTTAGCATGAAATGTTACGTACGGATTTCTTGAACACGTCTCCGATGATCACCCCAGTAAAGGTGTCCCACTCCTGTAACAGGGAATTTACATGAGTTACAAACCAATGTACAACCTCAGCACTCATCTCTTTTAATTACATATCTGACACGTGTTATTACTGTATTACAGGAGACACATGCACTAAATGAGTACCAATGTCAGGTGCCATCAGTGTGTGTGTAGATGGCAGCACCCCTGAAGGAGAAATAAAATCAGTGATCCTAGGTGTAGCCATCATCCTGACTGTAAGATCTCATGTCCGTTACAAAGCTTCAGCGGAAGGACACAGCTTGCTAGTTACATGACTTGCATGGATGTTCCCCCGGGTGTCTATACACAATGTATAGGAGGACGGATTAGGGACTACTTACATTGGCCTGGAACAGCTCCGAATGCATGCCACGCACAAAATGTAGGACAAACATCAGCTGGTCGGCCTGCAGAAACAAACATGGGGTTAAAAAGCACAATTCCCCAAGCATGAGACATTATCAAAGAATACTGCGGAACATACAGTAGACGTCCTGTTTGCCAGTACCAGGCCCCATCATTTCTGATGGCAGCCTGATCCTCTAGGGCAGGGATGGGTAACATTTGGCCCTCCAGCGGTTGCTGAACTACACATCCCAGCAGTTCAGCAGTTATATGCTTTCCTTATACTGGGCAGCACCGACAGACCAGGAGATATCGTGGCCATACACGGTGACATATGCAGTGGCATAGTTAGAAATCTCTGAGCCCCACATCAAAAGTTGAAAAAGACCCCCCCCCCCCATCCCTTTTACAAGGTGACACACTCACATGGTAGTGTGGGGATAAAAGGTGTCCCAAAAACATTAACACAGGGGTAGGAGGGTACACAATGTCATATACGGCATACCTGCCTATTTTATTCACTCCTCTCTAGGAGAAGCCCAGATAGGAGTGAAAGGGCGGCGGGACGAGGCTAGGTGTCAGGGGGGGCAGGATGAGGCTAGGTGTCGGGGGGGCAGGATGAGGTTGAGACAGTGTACTTGGTTGCAGGGGGAGCAGCGGGCCTTACAGACAAGCTCGGGCCCCATAGCAGCTGCATCCCCTGCACTTCCCCGATCCTCTCCTAGGAAGGAACAAAGGAAATGCCAGGCTATCGGCAGCGGCAGTGCCTACAACCCCAGAGTAATGATCAGGTCAGGCATGTAGCCAGATAGTTCCTGGTGTGGTCCACCAATCATCACTAGGGCAGCACGGATGATGTAATGGTTAGCATTCCTGCCTCATAGCACTGAGGTCATAGGTTTGAAACCCACCATGGCCCTAACTGTGCAGAGTTTGTATATTCTCTCTGTGTTTGCGTGGGTTTCCTCCGGGTACTCCGGTTTCCTCCCACAACCCAAAAATATACAGGTAGGTTAATTGGCTTCCAACAAAATTAACCCTAGAATGTCTGTGTGTGCGTGTACATGTGGTAGGGAATATGGATTGTAAGCTCCACTGGGGCAGGGACTGATGTGAATGTTCAACTATATGTGTGCGCTATATAAAAAACTATTTATAATAATAACAATAGTCAGCAGTTTTGCAAGTAATCATGAAACTACAACTCCTTACACTGGTCTGCACCCTCTTCCCCGAAAAACACCACGTCGCCAGCCCCCAGTGCGGTAAATTTTCCAGAACACAATCGCACTTTCAGGCTCGCGCATGCGTTCTACCACGTGCGCGAATGCACAGATGAACCCAAATCCAGCGACTGAAGCTGAATTAGCCCCATATACTGTACGGCTTTTACTGGATTTCTTCGAACACCAAAAAGCACAATACTAGAAGACAGATGCCCCTTGATGGTCCATAACTGAACCCATTTCTCAGAAAAGCATTTGAACGTTACCCAGTCTGGTTGCAAATACATATGAAAAGCCACATGTACAAAAGAAGTCCTTATTTATATGTTACGGCCATTATCCGGGGCACAGGAGATGCTGCTCTCTGCTTTGGAGCAGAGTTAATTACTGTAATCACACAGGAGGCCTCTGCATTTAATATAAAACTGGGCATCAGACTCTCAGAGTCTTGTATTTTAAAGTTATGTATTTCACATTTCTATCTTTCAGTTTGTATCTTTCGGTATTTCACATTTGTAACTTTCAGTTGTATCTTTTGGTATTTCACATTTGTAACTTTCAGTTGTATCTTTCGGTATTTCACATTTGTAACTTTCAGTTGTATCTTTCGATATTTCACATTTGTAACTTTCAGTTGTATCTTTTGGTATTTCACATTTGTAACTTTCAGTTGTATCTTTCGGTATTTCACATTTGTAACTTTCAGTTGTATCTTTTGGTATTTCACATTTGTAACTTTCAGTTGTATCTTTCGGTATTTCACATTTGTAACTTTCAGTTGTATCTTTCGATATTTCACATTTGTAACTTTCAGTTGTATCTTTTGGTATTTCACATTTGTAACTTTCAGTTGTATCTTTCGGTATTTCACATTTGTAACTTTCAGTTGTATCTTTCGATATTTCACATTTGTAACTTTCAGTTGTATCTTTCGGTATTTCACATATGTATCCTTCTGTATTTCACATTTGTAACTTTCAGTTGTATCTTTCGGTATTTCACATTTTTAACATTCAGTTGTATCTTTCGGTATTTTACATCTCATCTCTCAAATGTTTCTTACAGTGATGTAGGTCTCATCTGTATTTTACATTGATGTATCTTACAGTGCTCTATATCTCATTTCACTCTCTTTTCTGTCTTTTACAGTAATGTATCTCTCACTTGTATTTTACATTGATGTATCATACAGTGATGTATCATACAGTGATGTATCCCTTTAGATGTATCTCTCAAATTAATCTCTTGTATGTGTCTTAATAATAATAATAAAAATATACACACACATACAGAAATATCTATCTATCTATCTATCTATCTATCTATCTATCTATCTATCTATCTATCGTATATGTTGTTTCAACAATAAAAAAGTCAATCAATGTCTGCTGTGTTTTTACTTACTAATGTGAATGTTTCCCATTGTAGTATTGGTCTGACCCATATTCATGTGTAACAATAGCAGTGGGAATGTAATGTGGGCTAGGAGGATCTGTGCAGCTACACTGAGCCCCAGAGGTCACTGATGCTTTAATACTTGGGGGTTATTCAATGCAAGATTCCAACTGATGGAGCGTCCCGACAGTCGGAATCCTTGCCTGTTTTAGTTCCTCTGTACCGCTTCTGCTCGGCTGTCACACTAGGTCACTGCAGTCACTGTGGACCCACCCGCTCTTTAGACAGCCATACAACACACCCCTCTCTGCCTGGCTGTCAGACTGCTTCCCCTGGCAAGGAGCATGTAAACCCCCTTGGCAACGGGCATTAAACCCCCTTGGCATCAAGTATGATGACCCTGGCATCAATCAGAAAGCCCCTGGAATCGATCATGCAACTCTCGGCATTGAGAAAGAACCCCCTTAGCAATGAGCATGTCGGTAAGCGGCACTTATGTGCCATAATACAAAATGTGTCACCAAAATGTGTCACCAAGCACATCAAATTAACATATGGAAACAGAGCAGTATAATAGGTGGATATTCTCTTCTGTTTCCATATTAATGAAAAAGTTAGATAGTAGTAACAGAGTTGTCGCAAGGCTTGCATACACTCCATATCCCTATGTCACACTATGCAACAGTTTTGTTGTAGGGAGTTATAACCCTTTTATGTTGTAGTGAGTTATAACCCTTTTACGTTGTAGTGAGTTTTACCCCTTTTACGTTGTAGTGAGTTTTACCCCTTTTACGTTGTAGTGAGTTATACCCCTTTTACGTTGTAGTGAGTTATACCCCTTTTACGTTGTAGTGAGTTATACCCCTTTTACATTGTACCGAGTTATAGCCCTTTTACGTTGTAGAGAGTTATACCCCTTTTACGTTGTATAGAGTTATACCCCTTTTACATTGTAGAGAGTTATACCCCTTTTACGTTGTAGAGAGTTATAACCCTTTTACGTTGTAGAGAGTTATAACCCTTTTACGTTGTAGAGAGTTATACCCTTTTTACGTTGTAGAGAGTTATACCCCTTTTACGTTGTAGAGAGTTATACCCCTTTTACGTTGTAGAGAGTTATAACCCTTTTACGTTGTAGAGAGTTATACCCCTTTTACGTTGTAGAGTTATACCCTTTTTACGTTGTAGAGAGTTATACCCCTTTTACGTTGTAGAGAGTTATACCCCCTTTACGTTGTAGAGAGTTATACCCCTTTTACGTTGTAGAGAGTTATACCCCTTTTACGTTGTAGAGTTATACCCTTTTTACGTTGTAGAGAGTTATACCCCTTTTACGTTGTAGAGAGTTATACCCCTTTTACGTTGTAGAGAGTTAAGCTGTGTCCATTTACACTGGACTTCTACCCAGGTCCTGACCAGGGTAGAACACAGGCAGGACCTGGGTAGGGGGCAGTGTAAATGGGTATGCTGGGTCGAATTCGACCCGGCTCCTGTTTACAACAATGAGGGAAGCCCAACCTCCGGACAGCAGTGTCCTGCGGTCAACACGGAGGTTGGGCGGGGGAGAACACACAGCCTCCGCTGCGGTCTGCTGTACTGTGCAGACAGCAACAGAGGCTGGGCAGAGGTGAATGGATGCCTTTCTGTGGCACCCATCACAGACGAGGGCTGGGGCAGTCCAGCAGCTTACCTTGGTGCTGAGCTTACCTCCACCACGGCGGTCAGGGGCCCAGTGCGGCGATCGCTGGTCCCAGTGTTTGGAGATGATGTCATCTCCAAGTGCCGACCCTATATACACTGCGGGTCGGCATCACAGTGTAAACAGACCAAAATCCCGGATCCGACCCGGCTTGGAACCGTGCTCCAAATACCGAGTCGGATCCGGGATTTTGGTGTGGCCGGCAACATCAAGGGCCAATATAAGGAACTGTCACGCACCCTCTTTTCTACTAGAAAGGAATCTAGGACGCAAGGGCATGAGTATAGATTAGAAGAAAAAAGATTTCATTCAGCTAGTAGAAAGAATTTCTTTACGGTCAGAACAGTCAAACTCTGGAACTCTCTTCCCAGAGAGGTGGTAACGGCTGGCTCATTAAATGCGTTCAAGGAAAAGTTGGACAAACATTTACTGGAGAAAAACATCCATGGGTACAAATAAGAAATATAATTTGTCTGTAAAATACCAGAACCTACCAAATCAGCAATGGATATCTATACCAGGTTGAACTAGATGGACGCAAGTCTTTTTTCAGCCTTACCTACTATGTAACTATGTAACAGGCAATTTTCTGGGTGTGCCAAAAAAACAAATGTAGACATGCCCCGGCATTTTGGAGAAGGATGTGTGACGTCAGCCCTGGCCTTGATCAGCCTGTGGAAGAGTCAGGTGACTGCACACAATGTAAAAATCGGTCAGTGGTTTGCACTCGGCTGAGCAGCAATACATTGGCAAGTCCTTCGCAGACCTGAACAAGGCGGTATTTCACTCTGTCTGGGAGATGGCTATCTGATCACAGGGCTCTGCAAATTCGCATAGCAGCGACCCGGTCTGAATCAGACCCTACTCTATGCATACCTCCCAACTGTCCCGCGTTCCGTGGGAACGTCCCGTTTTTTGGAGACGTTCCCACGGCCTGCGATAACCCGCGACAAGGGGGGAGTTGGGAGTCCCCACGTAACCCGTGAGTGCACAGCATCTATTCATGCACTTACAGCAGTAAAACCAGGGGTGTGTCCTAGTCAGAGTGTCGAAAGCATAGGCCACACCCCTTTTCGCTAGGCCATGCCGCCACATTTTTTTTAACGCAAACACCAGCGTCCCTCCTCCTCATCCTCCCTCCTTAAAGTTCTATGCTCCTTATGAAACAGTCCCTGCTGTACATAAGAAGGGCGGACACCTGGTCAGAGGATACTGCTGACTGGAAAAGCAAATCCTTAGCATGCTATGTTCATTGAGGAAACTAGAAGGCAACAAATCATTTTGATCGTTGTCAGACAATAGAAGGTATTGACAAAAATGACTCAAGCATCACCTAATCAATTCCCTATAACACTAGTACATACTGTATTACAAACCGCTTAGTTTCAAGTACTAGCAACTTGCTCAGACACCATCCCAGCCTAAGCCGTTTCCCTTTTACACCTCAGGAAACAAGTACGGTAATTAAAGCACAAATACCTATGTCCCCCATTATTTATTGTACCAGGAACTGAGTAAAGCTTAATAGATGGATATAATGGGACTCCCGATGTAACACATTAATAAGCTCCAGGCAAGAAGGGATTGCACATTAAATGTTAACATTCCCATTGGCTTGTCGGAGTAACCAATGCCGGTATGATATAGTGGTTGGCAAATAGCACACATACGTTATAAACGCTGAGCTCTGCGATTCCTGAGGTAAATGGACCTTAATGTCACCTTGGACGGCAGTGACAGGGGAAATACGTACCCTGGTGAGCTACGGTATAATCAGGACCAATCCACATTGAAAATAAATAATTTGCTAAAGTGTACAACTAATGAAAATTAAAATGCACCCATTTCGTTTCTATTAAGCTTTGACATCTGCTTTATCATCTAATTACACATGCAAAAGAAACATAATTCGCAATTAATTTTAAATATAATGCTGGGGACTGTGAATGCAAAGTAATGCGGATGTTTCCGGCTGGCAGTGGGGCTTGCAGATACCCTTGCTCAGGAAAGGACACGCTTGCTCTTGCTGAACAGCTTTTTATTCATAGTATTATATATATAGCGTTGCACAATCCTATGGAGAGGAGTGGTAGCGAGAACTCCCCGCTGGAACTCCCTGGCGGTAAGCGGGGGACACCTCCCGGGTGCGCTCTGGAGTGTAAATGCTGACAGGAATTTACAACAAATAAATCTTATCCCCAGTCCCAGTGTGGTGCAAAGGAATGAAATAAACAAACCGAGAATTATTTTCCGCACTGAAAGAGACAGAAATATGTTTTGAGCTCAAAAACGAGTACAAAAAAAAAGCCACAGCGTAGAAAGTATGAAGCACCGCTGCGTTCAGTAATAGAGGGGGCTAAGTGTTTACGTCTGTGGCTGGAAGATATAAAGGACAGCGATTTTCTCAGACACTAAAGACAGGAGAATCTACTTCCAGTTCTGTAATGAAGCAACACTTAGGTGTAAATTTACTAAAGCTTCAAAAAAATGAACGGAGGTGATGTTTCCCATAGCAACCAATCACATTCTGTCATTTCTCTATTGCAGGGGTCCTCAAACTATTTTGCTCTGGGACCTCATTAGACAATAAAAATAATTACAGGACTCCAGCAAGTTACTGCAGAAGGTCATCACATCACATGTGTATTCGGCAAACAGCACATACAGTACATCACAGCATTGTGGAGCCACAAAATGATGGGAGGAGTCTAAAATAACAGACAGTTCAACAGATGTTTCAGACTCCTTGAATCACTGACTGAGATTAGAAAAGTCATCAGCCTGATGGTCAGCAACATGGAGTCGTGACCCAATGCTGAGAAGGTCGGGACCCACTTTGGGGTCAGGACCCACAGTTTGAGAACCGCTGCTCTATTGCATGAATAAAAATCATAGACTTAATCTAGATTGGTTGCTATGGGCAACATAACCTCTTTCCGGGCCTGAAGGTGCGTTCACACTGGGCGTGTATGCACAGCGATAATGGGGAAAAATCGCTGGGCTGAAAATTGCTCAGTGCATACACACTGAGGGATTTTCGCCAGACCAATCGATTTTCCAGGGGGTGGACGGCATTCCATAGCAGGAGGCTATGGAATGCCATCCACCACGTCGCTTATCTGCTGGTAACACCAGCAGATACGGAGGGCCGCCGAGAGGGGGGGGGGGAGCGGGTACTAATTACTCAGACTTGCTGGAGGGGCCCGGCGGGGCCCTGGTCCGACCCCCCTCTGTCCCTCCCGGGCAGCAGCAGGACACACCTACAGCTGTGGGTGTGTGCTGCTGCAGCTGCTGAGGGAGGGGGGACTTTAGAGTGTCCCCCCCCCCCAAACATTTTTGGGGTGTGGCCTAATCATGGTAGGTGACCACGCCTCCCTAATTAGGCCACACACCCAAAATTTTACCGGGGCCCGACATACCTCTCAGCTGCCCTGCAGATACGCGGTGGCGACCGGTGATGATGCGGGAGCCGTACACACTGGCTGGCTTTTGAGCTAAAAGCGGCTTAAACTGCAAAACTGCTTTCAGCTCAAAATCCTCCAGTGTGTATGGACCTTTATTAAGAGTAGATTGCAAAAGCAAAATCTTTATCAAATGAATAAAACCATGTGCACTGCAGGTGGGGCAAATGTAATATGTGCAGAGAGAGAGAGTAAAGCCTCATACACACTAGGGCAGGGGTGGCCAACCCGCTGCTCTCGAGCCGCATGCGGATCTCCCCCTGATCATGTGCGGCTCCTGCTCCCACTGGAACGGAAGCCTCAGCGCTGCCCGGCGATGCGGCTATATCTGGAAGGCAGCGCTAAGGAGAGCTGCGCCGCCGCTGTCCTTAGCTTGGGGTGTAGCCGAGTAGCAAGGCAGCGCTACCCCTGCAGCTTCCGCTCCAGTTTTCCTCCCAGCTTCCACCTCTCCTGCAGGAGCAGGAGTAGCAGCCCACCCCCCGTTAAACATGTGATGCCGGCGTGCTCCCCCAATGTCGAGGATCATCATTCATGGTGCAACAATAGTGCGCACAATATTTGAAATGTCCGCTGGAAGGGACACCAGGAGGGGAGCAGGAGAGTGCTCTGCTCCTCTCCCCATAGAAGCAGCTGCACCGCTCTCCATCTCTACCCGCAGCAGCAGGGAAGGCTGGGCTGGCCCTCATATAAAAATTTACAGTAAGTGGCACTTTTGGGGGCATTGATTAAGGGACACTACTAGTGGCAGTATGTGGGGGTATTACGTATTGCATAATGTGTGGCATGTGTAAGGGGCATTACGGGGTGCAGCATCATGTGTAAGGGGCATTATGATGTGCAGCATCATGTGTAATGGGTACTATGATGTGCGGCATCATGTGAAATGTATACTATGGTGTGCGGCATCATGTGTAATGGGTATTATGGTATGCAGCATCATGTGTAATGGGTACTATGGTGTGCGGCATCATGTGTAATGTATACTATGGTGTGCGGCATCATGTGTAATGGGTATTATGGTATGCAGCATCATGTGTAATGGGTACTATGGTGTGCGGCATAATGTGTAATGGGTACTATGGTGTGCGGCATCATGTGTAATGTATACTATGGTGTGCGGCATCATGTGTAATGGGTATTATGGTATGCAGCATCATGTGTTATGGGTACTATGGTGTGCGGCATCATGTGTAATGGGTACTATGGTGTGCGGCATACTTCCAAATAGACCACGCCCCTTTTTTGATGCGGGTAGGATTAGGCTTCGACTTTTATATCAATATGTACATTAAGCCACACCAAGCAAGACTTACCTTGAATAATGAACGACACACATACTCATAGACCATGTGCTTCAAAGAACCAATCAGAGACTTGATCCTTACTTCAGTACTTCCTGGTTCCTGCACATAGAGATGAATGAATAAAGAATATAGTATGCAATACATAAAAGACTGCAAGATTTATACCATAAAATGTTATTGATGACACACGTCTGGGTACACAACCCACCTGGAACCAGCTGCTAAGTCCTTGTAAATAATCAAATCACATTTAATATGCAAATCTTCTGCAACCTTACAGTTATAAAGCTTCCATGTAATCCCACTGAATGCACAGAGTGGTGGAGATCAAGATACACCCCCCTCCACAGCAACCTCCCACACATGGCATGGAGTCCTAATTGCTTTATCATGTAGATTGTTGTGCATGTGTAACCATAGTAAGGTACTGTTCTGTGATTTATTGCCCTTGTCCTTTCCCTGCTCCTACGTATAGCTTAAATCTTATATATACTGTATGTCTAGTGTAAGCCAGGCCATCAGATATCATCGCATCTGCTCCAGCCCAGCAGATAGAGATGTCCACTTAAAACAACTTAAAGGGACTTTTTTAAATCAGGGATATCCTCCCACATCAATCAACGATCAGATTATCAGAGCCATCAGGATACCCAGAAATCAACTTCTCCAATATAAAGAAAGAGAAAGAAACAACCGTGTACCTCTGGTAGTCACCTACAACCCACAACTTGAGGTGCTAAGAAAAACTGCAAAAAAACTACATCACATCATACACAAAGATGACCGCCTGAAAACAATATTCCCAGACCCTCCACTACTATGTTACCGACAACCTGCAAACCTGAAAAATATTATAATCCGAAGTTCACTGCCATCCATTACACAAAGAGGAACCTATCCCTGCAATGTAAGGAGCTGCAAAACCTGTGCCCATATCCTCACTACAGACAGTGTACGGATCCCCAACACACAACAGGACTATAAGATCCCAGGGACATTCACATGTTCTACTACCAATGTAGTGTACCTGATTATGTGCACCAAATGTCCTATTGGGGGTCTGTATGTTGGAGAAACAGGACAAAAACTTAAGGCAAGGATGAGGTCCCATCGCCACACTATAAAGGAAAAAAAGACACACTTTCCTGTGGCCAAACATTTCTGCAGCCCAGGACACAATCAGGATCATATGAAAGTGATTATACTAAAAGGAAATTTCAAATCACAAAGGGACAGGAGGGTCTGGGAATACAAATTAATGACAACGTTTGACACCCTTAACACAGGACTGAATCTATCCGAGGGATTTATGGCCCACTACAACATCTGAGGAATCTGGCCCAGAGAGAGTGAGGGCATCGGAGCTCTAACTCTGGTCTGTCATCAACTTAGAGACAATAAAACTTTCACACTACTTATCTACAAACTAATTAAGGACTCAATTTACACGCTCATTCTGTTATTTTGTTTTGTTTTGATCTTAAGAATGTCCATCTATCACATCTTGTTCCTACTCTGCTGTGTATATATATATGTGTTTTTTCACACACCTTTTTATACCATGCCTGAGGAAGAGACCTAAGTAGTCTCGAAAGCTTGCATTTTAACAACATTTATTTTTGTTAGCCATTAAAAGGTATCATATTTGCTAGATTGCTATTTTGTTTTTCTCACTGAGGAACAATAAAACTTTTCTGTGTGTAACTGAAGCATGGACATCTGCTGGCAGCGAGTGAAACTACAGCTCACAAAGTAGCAGACTAGCTTTTGAAGCTTTTGCTTCAAGCGGGTTTAGCTAGTATACTATAAATGCCTTTTCTCGTAACCAATCATCTTCTTAGTTGCTCCCCTGTAATCACCACTTATTTTACACTTAGAAAGCGGATTGGTGGAGAGAAGGCTCCTTCTTGTAGGGCTGTTGGCTAAAGCTGTGGATTGCATTCTGGGTACATGACGTCATACACATTATGGACAGTATAGCTGTCAAGCCAGAGCGATGATTCACAGAGTAAGCTCAGTGTCTAAATATAAGGGAATGTCAATTTTGCCATTACATTTTTAAGAGAAATGAAGCCCAGAAGTAGGGTGGCCTAGGTGCTAGGAGGTCATCTGCCCCTATCTCTGCTCCCAATACAGTCAAATCACTTTTTATTTTAGGATAGGACTGATGCAGGATCCTAGAATAAACACTAGGCCTGCTGCATCACGCAGCAGGCCTAGTGTTTATTCTAGGATCCTGCAACTTTCAAAACATGTGCAGTTCCTCTTCCTGGCTTAGGGTGTCGCTGTCTGCTTTGGTGCTTCTAACAGTCTCTCCTGTATTGAGATACAGGCCACAACGTGATAAAGACATCACAGCAGACAGCAACACCCCAGGCAGAAAAGAGGAACTGCATGGGTTTTGAATGTTGCAGGATCCTAGAATAAACACTAGGCCTGCTGCGTCACCATCAGTCCTATCCTAAAATAAAAAGTGATTTGACTGTACACATGGGTACACATTAGAGGACTTTTTAAAAGTTGCAGACGATAATGACGGGTTCTGATCACCCAGTATGTACGCTCTATCCTAATACCGATGATTGGGGGTGGTAACCACCCGTTTTTTTGGGAGCGTAAAAAAAGTCTGAATCAGCCTCTATATCGTTTGTCCGGGAGTTCAAGTGACATTGTTGAATCCATTGCATATTTTGCAACTCATCTAGGGTGTACGCACTATATGAGTAGTTTCCAACCTCGGTCCTCAAGTATCCTGAACAATCCATGTTTTCCAGGTCACCCTGCAGGTGCACAAGTGTACGTATTATTCACGGACACATTTAATAACATCCACAGGTGGAGCTAATTATTTCATTTGCAATTCTGTGTGGAGAACCGGGAAATGTGAACTGTTAGGGGTTCTGGAGGACCGAGGTTGGGAACCAACTATATTGTTAATGGACCCCACCCCCATATGCTGAAGCCCTAAAAGTGCGGCTGTATTTTGGAAAATATTTCCGCAGCCTAAGGGCCTGCGCAGGGCAACAACAGGGTGTTTGCAGAGCGTCAACACAGCGTGGAAGGTGGGGCAGACCACGGTGGCTTCATGACATCACACACAGCCGCTGCAGCTTAAAACAGGTTGGCCCAGCACCTGCCTTTGCAGCTAGGCTGTACAGCCAGGGGGCCACACTATGGATGTGAGCACTTTGCTATGAATCAAAGAATTCAAATTTTTTACGATGTGATTGTAAATCTATTAAATCGCAGGGCAGCCTTGCAAAAATGGTGCCGCCGCCAAGTTTCTGGAGACCTGCGCACACTGGTAAAGTGTCTGTGATGCAGAGAGAGGAGGGTCCTGCACAGAGGCTGTATACAGGGTACCAGATTTCTCTTCCCACACATATGGAACACAATGCAGGAATGGTCTTTCCTATAAATGTTGACACAGACACATACAGTAGGGGTAAATCTACTAGGCCCATAGCAACCAATTTGATTCTACTTGTTATTTAGCACCTTCTAGAAGATTTTAGATAGAATCTGATAGTACAGCATCATTACACCCGTTCCAAGTCACCAGTGGTTAAGACCGTTCCGGCAGAAACGATTTGCATTTTCAAAAATGAATTCAAATGTTAACGATCATTCTGTACTGTATGTGGCTGTACTTAACCTCGTGCGTAAAGTGTTGTCACCAGAGCAATTGCTCCTTTCTAAGGGTTTAGCACATTCCCTATGTTCCATGGTGATGCTGACTAATACAAATGTTATAAAACCTGAGTGGAAAAGTCAGGAGGAGCTTTTGATCCAGAAAAGGTTGCACAATATGTGTCCTACTTTTAAATAATTTACTCACTTAAATGGAAATTTTAATTCATATTGCAGATGACTCCTGCAGCATAGGAAATGGAATTTCTGCCGCCGGAAACTTTTCATGTTAAATCTTTTGCATTTATCACTAATAAAAATTCATAACGCTGCATAAAGGTGCGGCTGCAAGCTGGTGCTGTATAGCATGAGAGCGTACGCTATAATGGATAGAAATGCTTCCAAGAGAATAAGCAGTGAGGAAAATAGTGATGAACAATGATGTAGCAAAAGGCAAAAATACAAATACACCGTTTTGTATGTGTAACGCTTTCTTACAGACTGAACAGCACTGTTACTTATAGAGAGGCAGAGCAGATGTCATGCCACTGTTACTTATAGAGAAGCAGAGCAGATGACAATATGCTGTTATAGAGAGGCAGAGCGGATGACTCCACTGTTATAGAGAGACAGAGCGGATGACATGCCACTGTTACTTATAGAGAGGGAAAGCGGATGACAAGAATCTGTTATAGAGAGGCAGAGCAGAGGTCATGCCACTGTTACTTATAGAGAGGCAGAGCAGATGACATGCCGCTGTTACTTATAGAGAGGCAGAGCAGATGACAATATGCTGTTATAGAGAGGCAGAGCGGATGACATGCCGCTGTTACTTATAGAGAGGCAGAGCAGATGACATGCCGCTGTTACTTATAGAGAGGCAGAGCAGACAACATGCCGCTGTTACTTATAGAGAGGCAGAGCAGATGACAATATGCTGTTATAGAGAGGCAGAGCTGATGACATGCCCCTGTTACTTCTAGAGAGGCAGAGCAGACGACATGCCGATGTTACTTATAGAGAGGCAGAGCAGGTGACAATATGCTGTTATAGAGAGGCAGAGCATATGACATGCTGCTGTTACTTATAGAGAGGCAGAGCAGATTACAATATGCTGTTATAGAGAGGCAGAGCGGATGACATGCCACTGTTACTTATAGAGAGGGGAAAGCGGATGACAAGAATCTGTTATAGAGAGGCAGAGCAGATGTCATGCCACTGTTACTTATAAAGAGGCAGAGCTTACACAATGCCACTGTTACTTATAGAGGCGCAGAGCTTATAGAATGTCACTGTTACTTATAGAGAGGCAGAGCTTATAGCACACCACTGTTACTTACAGAGCGGCAGAGCAGATGACGAGACACTGTCAGAGAGGCGCGGCTGATGGCATGCCACTGTCCCTTGCAAAGAGATGGAGCTGTTGGCATGCCACTGTCTTAGAATAGTGGGGTTGATGACAAGACAATGTTATTTAGAGGAGGCGGAGTTGATGGCATGCCACTGTTACTTATAGAGGCGGATCGGATGACCAGACAATGTTATTTATAGAGAGAAGGAGCTGATGGCTAGACAATGTTATTTATAGAGAGGCCGAGCTGATGGCCAGACAATGTTATTTATAGAGAGGCGGAGCTGATGGCCAGACAATGTTATTTATAGAGAGGCGGTGCTGATGGCCAGACAATGTTATTTATAGAGAGGCGGAGCTGATGGCCAGACAATGTTATTTATAGAGAGGTGGAGCTGATGGCCAGACAATGTTATTTATAGAGAGGCGGAGCTGATGGCCAGACAATGTTATTTATAGAGAGGCGGAGCTGATGGCCAGACAATGTTATTTATAGAGAGGCGGAGCTGATGGCCAGACAATGTTATTTATAGAGAGGCGGAGCTGATGGCCAGACAATGTTATTTATAGAGAGGCAGAGCTGATGGCCAGACAATGTTATTTATAGAGAGGCGGAGCTGATGGCCAGACAACGTTATTTATAGAGAGGTGGAGCTGATGGCTAGATGCAAATCCTCTTGGGCCCCTACAGAGTACTGGGTAATACCTATCCGGAACCTGCCTTTCCGTGCCGTGGGTGCACTGCAGATAGTGCAGATAAACTCATTATTTCTAAAAACAAAGCGTGTCTTTATTTGTACACTTCAACAAGGCCTTGGGGGAAATTTACAAGGATGGGAGTTCTATGTCACATGGGAACTTGAGATCTGTTATCTTCTAGAAAGTGGTAAATAAATAAGTAAATAATAATAAAGTAGATTTTGATGATAGCAACATCCCATGTGAAATAGAACTCCCATCTTAGTAAATTTACCCCCTTGGGTTCTAATTCCAACAGGCCCAATGTGTGTGGAGTTTATATGTTTTCACCATGTTTGCATATCCTTTAGAAACCGCTGTAGAATAGGTGTTACAGTTAACATGACATGTAAAAGCAGCCAGTATATTCTCTGCATGCAAATAAACGCATTTGCACACCTAGCTTTAAAACATGGGGCCTAATTCAGCACGGGTCCCTATTTAGAGAAATCGCAATTCGGACGGTTATTGAATGACAGCGCATTGTCCATGTGCAAATTGCGAACAAATATCCATATGCACAGCAATCGCAGTGTGATTGACAGCAAGCCAGTGTTGAGGGGCCGAAACAAGGTGATTTCTGGCTGTGTCTGCCAAAATACAGGCGTGCCTGGGGGGGGGGGGGGGCTCTGAAGTTCGGGATGACCACTTCGAGCCTACTTCTTTAGAAAATGTATGGAAACCTTACACTTACTCAGAAGGAAAGTCATCTTTAATGTTCCAGGTTTTTGAAAATGAATCTGTAAATGCATCAAAATTTTGAAAGGAGCGGTTATTCTTTCTTTCTGGGCGGGCAACTGCTTTTTCTCAACTAAGTGATCCGTGCTAAATTATTCCCTTGGTTTGTCGCAGGGGTAAATCTGAAAAGGCTCCTCGATAAATGTAGACACTTTTTACATGTGTGAAAAATGTGAAGTATACAGGGGACCCGGGACAAGGTCCGTTGCCACGGGGCAGGCGTGCGCCCCTGGCGGGAGCCGGCCGCTGGCGGGGGCTGGCGATAGAACCGCCAGCCCCTGCAAAGTTAAGAGAAATTGGGGGGGGGGGGGTTTGGCGCTCTCTGGGGTGTTATGGGATTGGCTGTGGGTTTCCAAAAAGAGGGGGGCCGCCCTCTTAAGATAAGGTATAGTAAAATGGGAGTTGTTGGAAACCTGTGCTCTGTGGCAATCTGTCTAAGTGCACAAATAGTATCTGGCAAGTGTGTAGACAGTTGAAAAAGGATCATGTAACAGAATGTTGTGAAAGAATAGGCAATTTATTAAAGAGTAGCACAAAATACAGTTAATATCCTGCGGTCTAGCAGTAAAACGGTATAAAGGGAAAAACGTGAGGTGGTGGGGGAATAGGGGAGAAATAGGGAAAAAATGGGGGAAAGCAAAAGTAACACCGCTGCACCTGAAAAGGTGTCTGCGGTCTGTACAGTCTCTCTCAGGGTTCGCAAAGCTGGGGGGAAAGCGAGATGAGTGTGGTATATCTCAGGTTTCCAAAGTTTTATTAGCAGTTATGTTGCATGTGTGGTAAAGGGTGAAAGTCCGGGGGGGTGTTCCGGGGGATAAGTCACAAAGGAGGAGTGCCGATGGTGCCTCAGTGTCACCAGGCACCTCGTTGTATCACTTGGTGTGCGTCTGCAGGTCCCTGCAGGACGCTGTATGTTCTTCACACCGCTTCTACACTGACAGACGCTGTTTCCGGTTTCCGTTTCACAGTATCAGCCGGGAGCGCGGTGTCAGTGGAGCGTTGTGCGCTCGACTCCCTATGGCGGGGGAGGAGACTTGTTGTGCAGTGGTGGCTCCAACGCGTATCGACCTGTATCAGGCTTCTTCAGGGAGTAAGTCTCCCTCCCTGAAGAAGACCTGATACAGGTTGATACGCGTTGGAGCCACCACTGCACAACAAGTCTCCTGCCCCGCCATATGGAGTCGAGCGCACAACGCTCCACTGACACCGCGCTCCCGGCTGATACTGTGAAACGGAAACCGGAAGCAGCGGCTGTCAGTGTAGAAGCGGTGTGAAGAACATACAGCGTCCTGCAGGGACCTGGAGACGCACACCAAGTGATAAAACGAGGGACGGTCGGAGAGAAAGCTAAGGTTAGAGTTATGTGCTAGTGCACCACAAGCGGTGCAGGGACGCCAGCCCCTGGTGACACTGAGGCACCATCGGCACTCATCCTTTGTAACTTATCCCCCGGAACCCCCCCCCCCCCCCCGGACTTTCACCCTTTACCACACAGGCAACATAACTGCTAATAAGACTTTGGAAACCTGAGATATACCACACTCATCTCGCTTTCCCCCCAGCTTTGCAAACCCTGAGAGAGACTGTACAGACCGGAGACACCTTTTCAGGTGCAGCGGTGTTACTTTTGCTTTCCCCCATTTTTTCCCTTTTTCTCCCTTATTCCCTCACCACCTCACGTTTTTGCCTTCATACCGTTTTACTGCTAGACCGCAGGATATTAACTGTATTTTGTGCTACTCTTTAATAAATTGCCTATTCTTTCACAACATTCTGTTACATGATCCTTTTAACTGTCTACACACTTGCCAGATACTATTTGTGCACTTAGACAGATTGCCACAGAGCACAGGTTTCCAACAACTCCCCTTTTACTATACCCTGCAAAGTTAAAGCCGGTTCCATCTGAAGTAGACAAATCCTCATCCACTTTGATGTAACTGGACAAGCTTGCACATTACAATTACAAGGTTATTTTTTGATCATTTCAATTAAATGAAGACAGGTTCCATTGGTAGAAACACAGCAACAGTAGCTTGCCTGGTGTAACTTATAAATAATCATTTAGAACCCTTGTCTTGGTATAGTCTCTGCTTAACAGTAACCACAGCAGCTGCATTCTTATCTCTCCTGCTTCAGTTCTAGAGCTGGCTACGCGCAGGCTGTGAGCCCACCGCAATCTACCATTACACCAGAGCTCACACATACATGCGCTTTGTGGTAGTTCAAGAAAACATTAATAACACTTGTGTAAAGATTGCAGAAGCAGCCAATTGGCATAGCAGTTGCCAAATCGGCCAATAAAGCTAAACATTAAAACATGCAGTTAATTACATTTCGTTCTCATGAATCCATTACCCGCAATTCACAAGCTCTACCCACAATATGTCTAATATACAAGTCAATATAAAGGTAGAGCAAGTAGAAAAAAAAAAAGGTGCAAATAAATAGGGGGTAGGTGGATTGGGATCCTAAACACAAGCGTAAATAGGGGAGATAAGGGAAACTTTACAATCCCTACTTGGCACAGCCTAGATCAAATTAGCTGCCACCACATCATGCAGTGTTAGGGACAGAGCAGAGCTGCTGCACATGCCCAGTGTACCAGCTTCTTCTACCACATTTACTGTATGTGTGGATCTGAGCCCTCAGAGTACATCGCAATGGACCAGAGAGCAGGGGGAGAGACAGGAGCCTTACCATGAAGTGGGAGATTGTCGGCTGAGAAAGTGCAGTACTGGTTTTATTATGTTTGTGTATTTATTTATTATATGTTTAACCTTTTCCGGACCACTTATCTTATTTAAATGTTTGAAACAGCTTATACTATAGACCATCTGTACTGTTAAATATCAATACTGTATTCCATACAATATCCAGTGTATAAAAACACCAATTTTTGGGGCTATTACCACTCCCCAGACTCCCGTACTTACCCCAGTGGGATATTTTGGAAAGCCCCCTCTAAAAAATCCACTAGTGGCTGTGTGTGAGAATAATAGGATGTATGTGCTTTGCATTAGCAGTTACAGTATGTCCCAGCACAAGGAATACGGGTGTTGGGGATTGCTGGAATATTGCCTTTGGCACAAGGTATAGTAACCTCCATGCACAGATCACTAAAATGCCAGGGAGAGTATACTAACCAATCTATACTACAAATGAATGACCACAACTAATAATACCTAGCATCATAATACACACTGACGCATAGAAGATTATAGCGATATTCACCATAGAGCAATCAGGCTCCTTTATATAAGGTTACTGGTTGTTCCACTCAGCAAGCACAGAAACCTACCTGTTTGCTAAGTAAAGTCCGTTGGAAGAGTCTAAGGAAAGCAGCCAAACTAAAGCGGTACATGTTATTAATTTTGGATAAGTCACAGATAATGAAGTACATCTTGCTGGCACTTTCTGCAAGGGGGAGATAGGCATTCCGCTCCTGTGGATAGGGAAAGACATTAAAAAAAAAACCCAAGGATCACATGTTGTAGTTCTACTGCCATCTAATGGACAAATGTCCGAACAGCAAGGACATTTCTTATGGTAAACTTATAAGATGAAAAACAAGGCTAACAGAATGCTCATCCTGTATGTAAATTGAAGAGAAAACAAGTAATGCATATACTGTACTTAGATAAGTAGAAACAAACATAATCCCAGCTTCCACTACGCAGACATACCTCAAGCTAAAAATCTCCCTTGAACTCTCCCAGATATCTGATCGGACCCTGGGCTAATTTTTCACTCTATTAACTTGAGATACATCTGGTTAACTCCTGACAGCTTCAGATCAGATCAGATCAGATCAGATCAGATCAGGGTCCCCCCCCCCCCCCCCCAGTACTGCAAATCCTGAAAAAGTCGCAAATCGTTGAAAATTAATGCTGCTGCGTAGAGATGCACAGGGGGAAAGGAGCCCCAGTATCCATGAGGGTTGCCCACCTTTCAGAGGGGCCGGGAGGGGGAGCCAATTTTAGGGAACCTCCCGGTCATTCCGGGAGGGTAGGTAACCCTGGATCAGATGGAACTTTGGTGCAGCACCAAGACTTTTTTTCACATGATGGATCCTAGACTCAGCCGTCCATCTGATCTGAGGGAGCACAGATTTGACCTTTTTTCATCAGGCCGGTATGTCAGATCCATCTGAATGTGACGAATACAGGCCAAATCTGAGCAGCGGATAGGGCCTTAAGCCTTCTGGACATACTGTAGCTACATCTAATGACAGAGCTCAGAGTGTGCAGCTATAAGAGGGTTACCTGGTCCAGTGAGATCTGCAGCCGGTGGGACTCGCTCAGTGATTCCTGTATCAGCGCACTGCTTGCTTTGGTCTGATTCAACGAGTTAATCAGTTCCTTGTTGTCGAGTATGTTTCCATGCGATGTGGCCAGTGTCTGGTGATAAGACAAACACACAACAGAGATCAGGGTTTTACAACACAGACTTCTATTCATTTATTATGAGCTAAATGAGTCTTCTGTACGAGCCATGATGTGGTCTCCATTCTATCCAGATGCCACAAATACTTCAGAGACCACAATAAACTAAAATGCATAGAAGATAAAAGGATTTATTTAATATTTTCAGTATACCTTAGGAAACCGTCTTCATTCTCCCACGCAATGACCAAGACCAGCCCACACACACATACATACATACATACACATACACACACACACACACCCTTCCATGCCAGAAGATCATTATCATCTCATATCAGATTTGGCTGAACATATCAGGAGCTGCTTTCAGGGAGATACTGATGGTACTAATGTACCAGGCCTGGTGGAGCAGATGTGCTGTAGATGGGGGTACAGGAGTTGAACCCCCAAGTGCCACCCGCACAGCAGGAAGGTGGAGGATTCAGTGAACTCTTCTCTTATTCTCCTCCTCTCCCTGCTTCCATTTATGTAGCTCAGCCTACCATACTGCCACGGTAATAGTGGCATGAAGAAGTTACATGTGTGCCCCTGCCCCATTCCCCACCTAACTCTGTCTCTGCTCCTCGCCCACATTGTGCCTCTGCTCCCCTTCCATCTCCAACTGTGCCATTGACCAGCCACTCCATATGTTCCTCTTACACTCTCCCTCTCTCCCAAAGTGTGGCTCTGCCCCCATCCCTACCTAAGTTTTCCCTTTATTCAATACTCTTTATATCATTTTCCATATAAAACATATCGTACATACATAGACAAATACATAACACATTGCATATATAATAAAACACCAGTCCAGTATATAGCCTTGTTTACCTTCGTCATCTCTCTTTGTTTACATACCCTTTTCTCTTCTTTTTTTCTTTCCCCTCTCTCTCCTTCCCCTACTTGGCTTTAATATCTTTAGCTTATATTATCCTAAGTGTTCCCTTTAACCCATGGGTCCTCAAACTGCGGCCCTCCAGATGTGGTGAAACTACAAATCCCAGCATGCCTTGCCACAGTTTCCCTATAAGGGAGTGTTAAAACGGTGGCAAGGCATGCTAGGAATTGTAGTTTCACAACATCTGGAGGGCCGCAGTTTGAGGACCTATGCTTTAACCTGTCTCTCAAACTGTGCCTTTACCATTGGCATATCTATAATGAATGCAGAGTGTGCAATGCACATGGGCTTCTGGCTTCAGGGGGGGCCATGTCGTACACTTTGCTCCCATATCATGCTTACCCCTCTAGAGCCCTGGGACTGCAGCTGGTGGGGACATACATCACTGGAATAATGGTGCGATGGCCATTTTCCTGGTGATTCATTCATAAGCAATAGATCTGTCCTCAGAGATAAAGGCCTTTATTCAGATCTGATCGCAGTACAAATGTGTTCTCAAAATGGGCAAAACCATGTGCACTGCAGGTGGGGCAGATGTAACATGTTTAGAGAGAGTTACATTTGTGCAAGTTATTTTGCTTCTGTGCAGGGTAAATACTGTGCGCATTATTTTTACACTGCAATTTAGATTTCAATTTCAACACACGCCACCCAAATTGAACTCTCTCCATACATGTTACATCTATGTTACATGCAATGGTTTTGCCCATTTTGAGAAGAAGTTTGTACTGCGATCAGATCTGAATAAAGGCCAAGGCGCGGGCACCATTTTCCTGGAGATTTGCAGTAGACTGTGCACTGCGGTCATTACAAGAAGCTTGTACATGGGCATTGTCTCTCTTACCCCATCACTGGACTCTGCTCTCATCCACCGTCAAATCTGCTTTGGACCAACCACACCGTGTGTGCCTCTGACACCACCTTCTCCATATATTCCTATGACCACCTCTCCCATGTGTTCCTCTGCTCCAACCCCTCTACAACTGTGCCTCTGAGCCGCACACCCATGTGTATTTGACACCGCTGCATGTTTTGCTCTGCCCTCACTACCCTTACTTTAACCCACCCACTCCCGTCTGTGACCCTGCCACAGCCACCAGACCACTACCGACCAGATGTAGCATGGATGAACAGAGGCAAGACACTGTTCAGTACCATATGACTGAACCTAAACGAGGCAGGTGAGCATAATATTTACATTAATAAAATCATTTGGACATGAACAAGTAACCAGTGTTTATAACCATGGCCTAAGGTACATGTTTGTACAGTGATTACTGGTATGGGAGAGCTATATAGGGGGGTATTCAATCTCCCGCAGCCATCACCCGATGGAGGAGATGGCTGCAGGGCCCTATTTAATGCTGTCTTCCCCTACAGTATCAAACAAGGAATCTCGGCAGAACAAGCCCGACTTCACAAGCAGTTCTGCCGAGACGAGATCCCAGCTGCAGCTCGCCTCTTCCTGGCCACGCCCACTTCTCATCCTGCTGCAGGCGGAACATTGAATACCACCTGCTTTTTCTTGGTCGAGCAGACCGAGAACAGGACAGGGTCACAGCTGTCGGGCCAACTCAACAGCCATGACCCAAGATTGAATACCCCCCCCCCCCTCCACATCCGATGTGAAATAGAACTCGCATCTTACTAACTTTCCCCCAGAGAATTCCAAGAGCAATGCGTGGGGATCACAGCTGTTCAATGGGCTGTAGCATGTGCTAGACATGGGGAACTTGTAGAACCCATTTATCCCTAAATGTCCTGTGTATATTCTCATTGTGTTTGTGTGAGTTTCCTCCGGGTTCCTCTGTGTGTATATAGATTGTAAGCTCCACTGGGGCAGGAAATGATGTGGTCATACGGTCTACAACAACTAGGTTGTCAAGCATTGGGTCGACATCACTACGTCGACATGCAGCAAGGTTGACATGTCATTAGGTCGACATGTCATTAGGTCGACACAAGTATTAGGTCGACATGGGAAAGATCGACATTCAAAAGGTCAACATGGGGTTTTTCACTGTTTTTTGAGCCGACAGGCGATATTTCATGCCCTACCATCCACTAGGGCATGGTGGGAGAATACAACAGTGTGCCGAGTGTAGTGAGGCACCGTGCCCGAAGCAATGCGAGGAGATGCGGTGCACTTCAAACTGTGTCCATGTCAACATTCGGGTCAAAATACCGAGACGACCTTTCAACTATTGACCTTGCCCATGTCAAACTTATGCTTGTAACGACCTAATGATCCCGTCGACCTAGACCCATGTCGACCTAGTTGTAGTAGACCAAATGATCCACACCCCTGATGTGAATGTTCGAATATTCTCTGTAAACGCTATGGAATATGTGTGCGCTATAGAAGAAACTGTTAATAAATAAATGACTATAATCAGTGAGAATCTTTTTCTCCGTCCAATACCAGACTACGCATTTCGTCAGCAGGAATGTGCACGTCCTCTGTGAAAACGAATAAACTTTGAACTTTCTCCCACAAACTTGGCAAAACTGATTGAACTGAAGAAAACATAAAATCTGGCAGACATTTCCTATATACGGTGCAGTCGCTGTAAAGCGTCCATCCGTTTGGGAGATGAAACGCTACATTGGGAAATCTAACCTCGCGTTAACAAGGCAAATAAATGATGACAATTGATAAATAAGATAAATAAAATCAGCCCATAGTCTCTTACTATTTCGGTAAAAGGGCACACAATATACTAGCGGCGATTAAAGTTTATTTGTATGAGGTTGTAAATGTGGCTTAATAACCTCTATAAAAAATACTAGCGCTGCGCTTTGTGATCTGTTCCTAAGAAGACGACGCCGTTCAGCCGGCCGCGGTTCTGGGATGTGAATTTTAATGGCAACATTTTCATAGCCACATTTACAGATAAAGAAACACCTTACGTGAGAACGATATGAGGCAACGCTTGGATCGAAGTCAGGCCACAAATCGCATGTGAAGTGAACATTTAATGTAAATTGAGGCGCATCGACATATTGTACCTCCAGGAGCGATTCCTCAAGCGTAGCCAGCTGGATTTTCTTATCTTCCTCCTGTTGTAGCAGTTTTGTCTTCTGTTCTTCCAGGTCTGGTTTCTCATGCTGAATGGTCAGAGCAAGCAGCTAAAGGCAATCAGATTTCCCAGTGTTAGCGCATCCAATGTTGTTGACACTCACGCGCCGTACCATATAATTCCAATAGTCCCGTATAGTACGTCTTATTCCAATACAGTACATAAGGTCATGAGCACTCTATTCCCAAAGGCCATGGATGCCCAAGTGCACATTACAGCAGATTGGCCTGGTCTCTATAGGTAGAGAACAGGGTTGGGTCCAGGGGGGGGGGGGGTTTCCAAATTCAAATAGGGGAGGTATCTGCCATTCCAGCTGGAACCATTGGGAGTTGGTGTGGCTACCCTGTTAGAGTTTTGGACTGTGCTGTAGACCCCCTCTGGTGCCGCCTCTGGCAGGGCCTAAATCGGAGGCCAAGTAAAAAAAAAAAAGCAGTAAATTTGCACTTGGAATGGTCCAATGCAAGGGGTGCTAATAAATATAACTTTTGCATGCAGGGTAAATGATAGCTACTTTTGCATGTAGCCCATTTATAACAGTTTATTACATGTCTTTCATCAATTGGAGAAATCAGTTGAGGTCACAAACTACTTGGATACAGAAAAAACGTTATCGCTTGCAGCATCCTTTAGCCACAGCATGAATTACATTGTGCAGTGTTTGGGGGACGGAGCAGAGTAGGCAAATGGGACTGTTCTACAAAACGAGCAAGCCACGATTGGCCAACGGGTGGTGTGCAAAGAGCAAGTGAATGCCATTAGTGATATCATTACCTGTCCTCGTAACCCAGCTCTTGTGGTTGTAAAGTTGACCTCTGTAACGATTGATGAAGCGTCGGACGGTATAAATGGATTGGGGTTGCGTGTTGCAAGAAACAAGCGGAACTCTTCATTGTAGTCTATGGTTTTTTCACCAACTTGGACGACATATCGTGGCCCTGGGGAACCGAGGACAAAATGTTACAATGAAATGTCACTTCTCAGTAATAAACCTAGAACCTTGCGTAATAACATAGTGCTACAGTATGTGGTCAGGTGTGCTGGTCTCAAGAGCAGACACTCAGTTTACCCATGCAGATCTGGTATTAGAGTATTATACAAAGGGGGGGAATTTACAAAGATGGGCATTCTGTTTCACAGGGGATGTTGCTATGGGCAACCATTCAGAATCTACTTATTTAGCACCTTCTAGAAGATAATACATAGTATTTAATACAGGGATGGGGAACCTTTGGCCCTCCAACTGTTGCTGAACTACACATCCCAGCATGCACTGCTACAGTTTTGCTCTTTGGCCATGCTAAAACTGTAGCAAAGCATTCTGGGATGTGTAGTTCAACAACAACTGGAGGGCTGAAGGTTCCCTATCCTTGATCTAATTGTTTGCGCCAAGCAACATCTTATCTGAAATAGAACTCCCATCTTAGTAAATTCGGCCCAAAGGGTATTAAAGAAGTTTCCTTTATTTGCTAATTCCCAACTCAAAAAAAATATTTTATAATTATTATTAATATAAAAACTGTGTTCCTGATTCAGGTTCTATTGCTTATACGATCATAAGTGTTGGTTATCGGTAAACTGCACACGGGAAGGACCCATTCTGCACCTGACAAGTAGAGGCATTTGCGGGGAGGGATGGGGGAGGAGACGCCCAGTGTTTGGGACAATAGGGTACCTCACCCCATTCCCAGGTTTTGTGTCGCTGATGACTGTGTCACGAATGCATATTCCTTGGTCTTTCAATGCCCACTGCAACTGCAAGTCTGAGTAAGTTCATAGTTACTCGGGGTGGAAGTTGTAGATGTTCATCTAAAACTAAGATCGCATTTTTAGCAAATGCAGGCAGAGGATGGTACAAGAGCAAGAGGTGGTGTATAGGTAGGGGGTGGTATAAGAGCAGGAGGTGGTGTATAGGTAGGGGGTGGTATAAGAGCAGGAGGTGGTGTATAGTTAGGGGGTGGTATAAGAGCAGGAGGTGGTGTATAGGTAGGGGATGGAGTGCAGGTAGGGGGCAGCATGCAAGCAAGGGGCGGTATAAGAGCAGGAGGTGGTGTGTAGGTAGGGGGCAGTGTGTAGGTAGGGGGCAGTGTGCAGGTAGGGGGCAGCATGCAAGCAAGGGGCGGTATAAGAGCAGGAGGTGGTGTATAGGCAGGGGGGTCGTATAAGAGCAAGAGGTGGTACGTAGGCAGGGGGTGGTATAAGAGCAGGAGGTGGTGTGTAGGTAGGGGTGGTATAAGAGCAGGTGGTGTATAGGTAGGGGATGGAGTGCAGGTAGGGGGCAGCATGCAAGCAAGGGGCGGTATAAGAGCAGGAGGTGGTGTGTAGGTAGGGGGCAGCATGCAAGAAAGGGGCGGTATAAGAGCAGAAGGTGGTGTATAGGTAGAGGGTGGTGTGCAGGTAGGGGGCAGCATGCAAGCAAGGGGCGGTATAAGAGCAGGAGGTGGTGTGTAGGTAAGGGGCAGCATGCAAGCAAGGGGCGGTATAAGAGCAGGAGGTGGTGTATAGGTAGGGGGTGGTGTGCAGGTAGGGGGCAGCATGCAAGCAAGGGGCGGTATAAGAGCAGGAGGTGGTGTGTAGGTAGGGGGTGGTATAAGAGCAGGAGGTGGTGTGTAGGTAGGGGGCAGCATGCAAGCAAGAAGCGGTATAAGAGTAGGAGGTGGTGTATAGGTAGGGGGTGGTGTGCAGGTAGGGGGCAGCATGCAAGCAAGGGGCGGTATAAGAGCAGGAGGTGGTGTATAGGCAGGGGGGTCGTATAAGAGCAAGAGGTGGTACGTAGGCAGGGGGTGGTATAAGAGCAGGAGGTGGTGTGTAGGTAGGGGGCAGCATGCAAGCAAGAAGCGGTATAAGAGTAGGAGGTGGTGTATAGGTAGGGGGTGGTGTGTAGGTAGGGGGCAGCATGCAAGCAAGGGGCGGTATAAGAGCAGGAGGTGGTGTGTAGGTATAGAATGGCATATAGGTAGGGGTCAGCATGCAAGCAAGGGGGTGGCATGTACTTCCTCCTGCTTCTGCATTACTAAAGATCGCATACACTAAGTGGATACATGCAGCTTAGCATATACCATCCAACCTGCATCCGGCCTGTGTGTCTGCTCAGAGCAAATACAGTCTGTATATCTTGTCCTACACATTTAACGGGAACTGTTGCATGAACCTATATAGCACTTTGGCAGAAAAGTACATTTCTTGATCTTCCTTCACTTTCTGTGTCATTAAGGCCTGACAGGAGGAAAACGGAAATGTTTTATTTAATGAATGGCTGAAGTCAGTGGGGCGGTTGGTGACCACACAAAGATAGGCAGTTAGCCTGACAGCCTGTAATATTAGTCGGTAACAGATCCCGCAATAAAACGCCAAAGAAAAAGAAAATAACTGAATAAAGCAAACAACTGAATAAATATATAAGTTACCGCGGTCTGCAATCTAAAGTCACCCAGGCACAATAACTCGGGCGCCAAAAAAGATAAATGTAGGGTTGCTAAATACTCCCTTGTAGCCATTAATCATAAACATCCCAGTGACACTTTACAACTCACAGCACTCTGCAGTAATGGGGTACAGGATGTGCCAGGCCGTTAGATCCTATTGCAGATGACTTACCCTGAGCAATAAGATCTTTCCTGAGTAATGGATACAGGACTGGCTCCACTCCATCCATCTCCTGGATAATAAGTGTCTTGCCGAAGCGGACTGCTAGCTCCACAGCCGTAATGAAGTTTGCATCCTGCGTATACATAAAACACAACATTTCCAGTTCCGGCTTACTGACCGGGCAGCAGACAGGACATTGCCGACATGCATGAAAATCATACCGAGGAATGTCTACACAATTCTTATGTCTAGGAGATGTACCAAAATGATTTCAGTCAGATTCTGACGCTTCTATGTAAGCAGTGGCAATAGCTACTCCAACCACATCTGAATAAGGGTCCATCCCTGTATACCAAATGTTGGTCTTTAGGGCCCCCAGTCATAATTGCCCCGGGCCCCTGAAAGCTTTAGGAGCATCTTCAATTGATGTCGAAACTGCTGTCTTGCCGAAAAGACATCATGAATAGATCGGAAGGGGTTCCGATCTATTCAATGCTAACAGTTTTTTGTTCGGCAGATCGAAATGTTCCGACCTGCCGAAAACCAAGTGTATTGACGGAATAGCCGCTAATCCACCTGCTTTTGACGGAAACACAATCCAATCTCAATCCAACATGAAAATATGTCAGATTGAGGCAAGGAGGACGGCGCTGGGTAAGCAGTAGCAGTTTACACAGTGCCGTCCTACTGTCCGCCCTCTCCCGTACCCTCCCGCTGCACCAGGTGAGAACAGCTCAACCGGCCCTGTCCTGGCTCCTGCTGCCTTCTGCCGCCGCGCTCACCTGGTCCCCACACCGGCCGGGTGAGCATCAATCACTGGCCAAATCCGACATCCGAATTTGATCACTGCATTGAATAATGGATGCCAGATCAGTTCCGTCAAAAGAATTTTGGAATGGATCCGGCATCAATTGAATATATACCATAATCCAGCTCTGTATGTACTATCAAGTAGACAGTTACACGAACCACCTCCTGCGAAGCTCCGTCAAGAAATCAATGACTTTGGGGGATATTTAATCAGTGCTAGTAATTTACCATGACTAACTGACCCACTTCGGGGATATTTACTGTCCCCGATACCAGTAGTCACTGGGGATTTTTTTCCCCATCTGATCACCAGCCCCATCAGTTCTGTTTTTTATGTGGAAACATATCCTGAGTCCTGTGTTTTTGCCAAAAAAGTACTGTAATTGAATTGGTCAGGAAAAGAAAATTGGCTGAAAAGTTTTTAAAAATTTGCAAAAAGCTCATGTTTTTTTCATACCCAATTTTTTTTCTGGGACTAATTGAAAACCCGCTGTGGGAAGCTGCCTGGACCCAGTGGAAGAACCAATCCCACCGGCTGCTACATGTGACCACTAGTTTTGGTGACAGCTTATTTTGAACCATCAATATGTGTTATGATTTCCCCTAATTATTCAGGCAATTGGGTTCACCCCTCCATTGCCTAATATACAGGATATTTTATTGAACTTTGGCAATAATGCAGATGACATAATAATCATTCTCAGAACGAGCCACAAGAAGATGCCGACCAATAAGACTCGCCATGCAAAACCGTGTTCCCAATTTTTTCATAAAATTTGTAATGTAACTAGGTTTGTATATTGCCCTCATTGTATTATATCCTACATTTTCTGCAGGAATGCAACTTATTTAATGGCTGGGTAATGGTTTAAACCAGAGGTTCCCAAAAACTGCTATTACAGGCCAGGTTTTAAGAATAGCCATACTTGAACCAAGAGGGTTAAATGAAGTTGACCTACAGATGGAGCCGGCTACATGTTTGCAGTGGATGGGGATTCTACCACCATCCAGCCTCCGGCTACCGCCAGGGGCGCGCGCGCACAAGACCCGTTGCTTGGCGGGGGTCCCCGCTGCCTCCCCCGCTGTCGCCACCGGTCCCCCTTGCCGTCCCGCCCCCCCTTCCCCCCTCGAACTGGGCAGTGTCTCCCTGAAATGGAGACGGGCAGGGAGACACTTCCCAGCCGCCGTGATACTGGGACGTGCATCTCAGTGTCTATCGCCGGTGCATGCCAGAGAGCAGTCTCTGGCAAGCGCCGGGCAAAGATAAAGCCAGCTCAATCTGTATGTACTAATAAAGTCACCTATTCTTATACCTGGATATCCTTACAACCTGTACTGTAATGGTGGAGTTTGGGAACCTCTAGCTTAAATAACTTCCTATAGGTTATGCATTATTTGCATAAAAAAAACTTAAAAAAATAGTTCTGAACTTTTTTTATTTTAACTTAAAAACTTTAATGAAATAAAAATGTGACTTAACAGACACATATCTGAAAAGCAACATGAAAGCTGCAAGTAGGAAAATGATATCATTATACTGTAGACAAACCCAAAAACAGCCACGCCCTGTTCCTTATCCCCCTCTCTCCACACAAGCACAGGGCAAATGGATCTGGCTGCTGAATTCTTATGGTTTGATTGTGACAGAGGGGAAAAGAAGACTTTTCTGGCTAGATACAGTAAGATCGTGGATGTGCTCAGACTCCCGGAGAAACAGAAGAACGAATGTTAGTCTAGAACGACAGTCCGGAAATACCTGTTGATTAATAACTTCCAGACGAGCGTCCTTCAAATGTGTTTTCAACCACTCTGTCGCTTGTGAAGACGGATCGATTAAAAATGGACACACCTGACTCTGAGTAATAACAACAAAAATAAACAATAAGTTAGCAATATACGCAGCTTATATATAACTGGACGCATAGTTTTATCCCCAGTAAGTGAGGTACAAACAAGGGAAATGGGAAAAAAAATGTAAATATATGTTGTTAAAAAAAAACCTGCTGAGAAATCTACAATGACATTGAATGAACATTGGGCGCACTCGCTGTTGTGTACTATGGGGTGTATTCAATGCTGTTTGCGAGCAGTGCTGACGTGGCAATCCTCGCCTTTTAACCCTTTCGCCGGCCGCATTAAATAAATGTCACTGGCAGGAAAACCGAGTCTCTCTATCTGAGGGGTTGCTGCAACTTCTATACCTCCCATTGGAGGCATATACTGTATACTAAGCTGTGGAGAGAAATAATGTGAAAGATGATATGACTATGGACCAATCAGTTACTAACTATCATTTTCAAACACAGCCTGCAACATGGCAGTTAGGAGCTGATTGGCAGATACTTTATCTCTCTAAGCTTTAATACATACGCCCCTGTGTGAGGTACAAAGGACACTTTCTTAGATAGTGTGGGATACGGGCATCTATCATATCTTTGTATAAGAGGCCCTGCTCTTATACAAAGATATGATAGATGACTGATGAGTCCTGTGAGCAGGGCCACCACTAGTAATGTTGGGGCCCGGGACTGACCTTCAGCCCGGGCGGCACCCCCCCCCCCCTCGCCCCCCCCAGTTACTTACCAGCGGTGGTGTCGGTGGAGCAGCAGCATCTTCTCCCGGGACTCGGGCTTGGAGCACTCACTGCACAGTGCAGCCTGCAGAGCGCCGAGCCCCTCTTTATCCTAGGCTCAGCACTCTGCAGGCTGCACTGTGTATTGTGCGAGCCTGGCCACCGGATGGGGGCATTTGTGCGGGTGCGGGGGGGGGGGTGGTGGTGCCGTGCCACTGTGGGCAGCTGCCCAGGCCCCTCCAGAGGCTGGGGCCCGGGACAGTTGTAACCCTGGCACCCCCCTGTCGGCGGCCCTGCCTCACCATCCTGGGAGATCAGGATAGACAGCAGAACCCGCACCCCCCTGATGGCACAACATTTACAGCAGTATGAGCTGATGCCAAGTCTGATGGATCACTTGTCCCGGACAGGCCACTCTCAGATGGAAGAGATATCACTGAGTTACTGAACGTTCCCTCAATGCATAGATAATAAGAAGCAGACTAATGCCTAGGAGACATTTTCCTATGAGATCCTAGATAAGGACAATGATGTAACAGCGGAGATGATTTACTTCCTAAATGTGACCCAAAGTCGTGCAATCGAACACTTAGAGCAGGAGAGATCTTCAACAAGGTCCTGTCCTCAGACATCAGTCCTGAGCTGGAGCAGGTGAAATAGGAATACAGGACATCAGTATTACAGATCTGATGAATAACCAGATATTAGCAAGTATACTATTCTGTGTCTCCATCTCAGTCGCCATGGCGGTAGTATCCATGACGCTGATTATATTGGTTATACGCCTGTATCTTCATGCAACGGAAATCGAGGATCCAGGTTACAGAGTGTGTAGGAGCTGCGTGGCTGGACCCACAGAAAGGCTTCTGTCTTCCCTCACCTAAGGCTTTAGAACTCTCACTACAAGTCAGAGATGTTGTAGCTGGGGCAAACAACTGCTGGTGGGAATCCTGGGAGTCAGATTGTACATCACCACATTCCAAAGCCATTCCTGCTTCCTATACCAGCCCTATCCGGATTCTGTCTCCAGTACCCAGCACGGCCACCAGTGGGAGGAGAAAACAAAGTGCAACTGTGACAGGCACCATGTGTAATAGACATCCCCACATTCTCATCACCAGCCAAGTAAGAGACTTATCACAGATAGCCAGAGTGAGCATTAACAAACTACTCCTCTGCATCTAGTGCCAGTACCCTGTACAAGTGAGGACTCCTAGCACCCAGTTTATGTGCACAAAAATTCTCCGGAGACTTGCATGCTGTAGCACAGTCAGACATTTGATATTAGTTAGACTTCACAGAGCACAGAATCACCAGCTGCTGTGATAGCTGACTGCCATCTTTCATCAACTCACATCTGCCATCTTGTGGCCATTAGTGATATTACAAAGACAACTTCAGGAGATTACTGGAAAAGCGCTTTCGTTCCATTCTATTAACAAAGAACCGAGGTCATGGGTTCGATTCCTACCATGGCCCTAACTGTGCGGAGTTTGTATATTCTCCCTGTGCTTGCGTGGGTTTCCACAATCCAAAAATATACTGGTAGGCTAACTGGCTGCTAACAAATGACCCCTAGAATGTATGTGTGTGCGTACTGTGTGTACATGTAGTAAGGAATATAGATTGTAAACTCCACTGGGGCAGGGACTGATCTGAATGTTCAACTATACTAGGTAAAGTGCTGCGGAATATGTGTACCTTTAATTGCATTATATATCTTGTTCATACCTAATTAAGAGTTCTATATTGTAACCTACTGTCAGCCACAGATGCATTGAATAGTATGCGTTTTCCTTAAAAATATAATTTATTCCTTCACTAAAGAATAGAGATACCTTGCATACATTGAATAAATGCTCAGTCACTCTCATAAAGCACAATGTGACTCTTTTAGGTTCTGTGGGGTCCGTATCTCTCTGCCTGAGCTAATAGAGGCAATAGCAATCTGGAGAAGCCTGAAAAGTGCCAGGGAACGATCCTCCAATCAACACTTCCCCACAAAGGACATATCACACCTAAATATTAAGTTATGTTTCACATTGGTCCAGGGATAATAAGCTGACCCACATATAACTGGTGCAATTAGTGGAAAAAGAAGTGGGTCCCTGCTCCACGAAAAATGGCGGATGGCAATCAGAGAGCAATGACTCTGGCACGGTTTGCCACCATCTTCCTGAAGAGGTCACTGGGACCTGCCTCCTGGATCAAGGTGTGGGGAGGGAGAGTACTGTAGTTGTTAAGGGGTTGGGGGGTGATAAGTGTGTGTGTAGAGGGGAAGGAGGTTGGGGCTCCTCCAAAAAGACTGGACAATTAGTACACACCCCTCCCATTCTCAGCACCAGTGAGGACAGATAAAGTTCATCATCAGAACAATTAGTACACGCCCCTCCCATTCTCAGCATCAGTGAGGACACATAAAGTTCATCACTAGGACAATTAGTACACACCCTTCCCATTCTCAGCACCAGTGAGGACAGATAAAGTTCATCACCAGGACAATTAGTACACTCCCCTCCCATTCTCCGCACCAGTGAGGACAGATAAAGTTCATCACCAGGACAATTAGTACACGCCCCTCCCATTCTCAGCACCAGTGAGGACAGATAAAGTTCATTACCAGGACAATTAGTACACGCCCCTCCCATTCTCAGCACCAGTGAGGACAGATAAAGTTCATCACCAGGACAATTAGTACACTCCCCTCCCATTCTCAGCACCAGTGAGGACAGATAAAGTTCATCACCAGGACAATTAGTACACTCCCCTCCCATTCTCAGCACCAGTGAAGACAGATAAAGTTCATCACCAGGACAATTAGTACACTCCCCTCCCATTCTCAGCACCAGTGAGGACAGATAAAGTTCATCACCAGGACAATTAGTACACTCCCCTCCCATTCTCAGCACCAGTGAGGACAGATAAAGTTCATCACCAGGACAATTAGTACACGCCCCTCCCATTCTCAGCACCAGTGAGGACAGATAAAGTTCATCACCAGGACAATTAGTACACGCCCCTCCCATTCTCAGCACCAGTGAGGACAGATAAAGTTCATCACCAGGACAATTAGTACACTCCCCTCCCATTCTCAGCACCAGTGAGGACAGATAAAGTTCATCACCAGGACAATTAGTACACTCCCCTCCCATTCTCCGCACCAGTGAGGACAGATAAAGTTCATCACCAGGACAATTAGTACACGCCCCTCCCATTCTCAGCACCAGTGAGGACAGATAAAGTTCATTACCAGGACAATTAGTACACGCCCCTCCCATTCTCAGCACCAGTGAGGACAGATAAAGTTCATCACCAGGACAATTAGTACACTCCCCTCCCATTCTCAGCACCAGTGAGGACAGATAAAGTTCATCACCAGGACAATTAGTACACTCCCCTCCCATTCTCAGCACCAGTGAAGACAGATAAAGTTCATCACCAGGACAATTAGTACACTCCCCTCCCATTCTCAGCACCAGTGAGGACAGATAAAGTTCATCACCAGGACAATTAGTACACTCCCCTCCCATTCTCAGCACCAGTGAGGACAGATAAAGTTCATCACCAGGACAATTAGTACACGCCCCTCCCATTCTCAGCACCAGTGAGGACAGATAAAGTTCATCACCAGGACAATTAGTACACGCCCCTCCCATTCTCAGCACCAGTGAGGACAGATAAAGTTCATCACCAGGACAATTAGTACACTCCCCTCCCATTCTCAGCACCAGTGAGGACAGATAAAGTTCATCACCAGGACAATTAGTACACGCCCCTCCCATTCTCAGCACCAGTGAGGACAGATAAAGTTCATCACCAGGACAATTAGTACACTCCCCTCCCATTCTCAGCACCAGTGAGGACAGATAAAGTTCATCACCAGGACAATTAGTACACGCCCCTCCCATTCTCAGCACCAGTGAGGACAGATAAAGTTCATCACCAGGACAATTAGTACACGCACCTCCCATTCTCAGCACCAGTGAGGACATATAAAGTTCATCACCAGGACAATTAGTACACGCACCTCCCATTCTCAGCACCAGTGAGGACATATAAAGTTCATCACCAAGACAATTAGTACACGCACCTCCCATTCTCAGCACCAGTGAGGACATATAAAGTTCATCACCAGGACAATTAGTACACTCCCCTCCCATTCTCCGCACCAGTGAGGACAGATAAAGTTCATCACCAGGACAATTAGTACACACCCTTCCTATTCTCCGCACCAGTGAGGACAGATAAAGTTCATCACCAGGACAATTAGTACACTCCCCTCCCATTCTCAGCACCAGTGAGGACAGATAAAGTTCATCACCAGGACAATTAGTACACGCCCCTCCCATTCTCAGCACCAGTGAGGACAGATAAAGTTCATTACCAGGACAATTAGTACACGCCCCTCCCATTCTCAGCACCAGTGAGGACAGATAAAGTTCATCACCAGGACAATTAGTACACTCCCCTCCCATTCTCAGCACCAGTGAGGACAGATAAAGTTCATCACCAGGTGACCAGGACAATTAGTACACGCCCCTCCCATTCTCAGCACCAGTGAGGACAGATAAAGTTCATCACCAGGACAATTAGTACACTCCCCTCCCATTCTCAGCACCAGTGAGGACAGATAAAGTTCATCACCAGGACAATTAGTACACGCCCCTCCCATTCTCAGCACCAGTGAGGACAGATAAAGTTCATCACCAGGACAATTAGTACACGCACCTCCCATTCTCAGCACCAGTGAGGACATATAAAGTTCATCACCAGGACAATTAGTACACGCACCTCCCATTCTCAGCACCAGTGAGGACATATAAAGTTCATCACCAAGACAATTAGTACACACCCTTCCCATTCTCAGCACCAGTGAGGACAGATAAAGTTCATCACCAGGACAATTAGTACACGCCCCTCCCATTCTCAGCACCAGTGAGGACAGATAAAGTTCATCACCAGGACAATTAGTACACTCCCCTCCCATTCTCCGCACCAGTAAGGACAGATAAAGTTCATCAACAATCTAATAACCAATACAAATGAATAGGATATCATAACAGTTACAGAACACAAAAGTAAAATAGTAAAAAATATATATAAAAGGGTAAAATATGCTAAGTGTAGCAGTAAGACCCCCTAGTAGATTAAGGATACACCACAGCGTATGATTTGCACAAGCTCTCCACATCGACAGCTTACTCAAAGGGAGTTTAGTATTTCTTAATAATATTCTGTAACCATTTGGCTGTATAAAATGTATAACTATATGATAAAGCGGTATAACCAGAACTTTGCAATTTTCCAGTGTGTGCCTGCTTATTGGAGAGAAGCGAACTATCAAGCGTAGCAGGAAATCAGTCTGGTCGGCTTCTAGCATATGGCTTCACAAGACGATGGGAATTTCCCTGTACGCTGCAATCTGGCGAGAAATACCTAAATAAGCAATCACACACACACACAGACGCAAGCCCTGTAAGCCGGCTAAGGAAGCACCGGTGCAAATCATTTACATATGTAATAAGCACTAATTCTACAAACAGGTTCCGGGACAGGGAAGTAAAGGAAATAGTGTGTCCCACAGATGATAAAGCCAAAGACTTTCCAGAGGAGAGGAGAGAGCACCCTAACCGCTTATATATCTTACCGAGGCTTTCAAAGAACAGATCTAATGCAGCGAAAACAATGAAGAAATCAAAACAAATTAAATAAAATAGTGCAATTGTCAAAACATCAAACGTAAAATAAACAAACATCCATAACAAATGATATCAAATACTTGCGTGTGATTCGTTACTTAATAGACTTGCATTCCCCATTGCCATTGTTTCTCCACACGATCTTATATACCTCAGACCTGGGTTTTAGCAGGGTTGGGGACGCATGGATGGGTATGGGTCATAGGGTCCACTGTATGAAGGTCCACATACTGTACATTAGGTTGACCACTAAAGGTCCACATGGCTTAGGCCGACAGGGTCAGAAGGTCAAAAATGGGTCGAAATTAGTTTTTCATGTTTTTTTTGTCCCTAATTTTGACGCAAGCCGACATGGACACCATATCAGTGTACTGCGTCCCCTCGCATGGCTCGCTGCCCTCGGCACACTATTATATTCTCCCTCCACACCCCAGTGGATGGTAGGGTATGAAATACCGCCTGTCGGCATCAGTTGGCTCAAAAAAACATGAAAAACCCATGTCAACTTTTGACTGTTGACCTAATGCTTGTGTCAACCTTCCGACACTGTTGACCTTAGTCATGAAGACCTGTTTCATTTGTGGACCTAAGGCCTGTCGACCTTTAGTGGTCGACTTAATGTACGTCAACCTAGCGACCGTTTCCCGTATGGACCTGGGTCGTGGTGCGGTGTAAAAGCACATCGCAATCCCGGGTCCAATTCAGCTTTGCAATGTTAAAGGGGTATAACCATCATATACTTAGAGACTTGGCTTGGTTCCTGCCTATATGTATATGATGGTTATACCCCTTTAACATTGCAAAGCTGAATTGGACCCGGGATTGCGATGTGCTTTTACACCGCACCACGACCCAGGTCCATACAGGAAACGTATTAGGGGGTATGCAATGTGCGTAATATGCGTATTAGGGGGTATGCAATATGTCACCGCTATTTCCGACGTGGGAAATATCGGCGGCATTGTTGCGGGATCACGGCATATAAATAAAGACTCTTAAAAGTGTAAAGGTGCCCATACACGTACCGATTACCCGGTACTTATTGTGCTAAAATAGCATCGTATCGCATGCGTTGTGCATGCGATGCGATCGAAAAGTATGTGCAGCACATACTTTTTGTACTGTGCGATGAGATGCCGCGGGAGCGCGCACCTCATAGTACACATCGCACCGGGAAAATCTGTGCGTGTATGGGCACCTTTAGATTCACTAATTAAACAGTAAACGCGTAAGTTCTAAGCTTACCTGCAAAATGACCAGAGCATTCTCTACGGACAGCTCGTCAGAGGGGAGCCCTTCACTTTTCCAAATAAGCTGCTCGCTTTCCGTAGACAAAAACTTCTTTAAATCAAATGCTGGGAAAACAGGAAAGTCAATACGTGTTACTTCTCTTCTCCAGCTAATGGGCTGGAGGCAGAGACGGAAATAAATGAAGTATACTACATTTGTTCTGCAGAGTCAATTAATCCTAATCATCCCTTATTATGGACGTAAACACTAATTGCAGTAGAGATAAAAAACATTGTTTTTTTTAAGCTATTAAGGTTCTACCCTTGCACATGTTTATCGATGGTAATAGCGCACTATCAAAGCACAGAGTTTAGCATCTACCTGTGACCTAAAGTCAGCTTTAGACTAGTTTATGGATGTGGCTGACCCTACTGCACTGTCCATGAATCAGTTTTCCAGTGACCGCAAAAGCAGCTTCTGCTGATTAAAATGATATACAGCATGTCTATATTTAGGGCAGTATTCAATGAGAAAAATTCTCCGTGTTTTATGGAGAATTTTTGCTCTCCAAAAGTGAACCACCCTAATCAATGTGAAATATTCGCCGTCTTTCTAAGTGATTTTCGTCGTCTCTCTCCGTGTATAAATTCTCCATCTTTTGATGGAGAGCTGGAATGTGAACTTTTAAACTAAAAGGGTTTTTTTTTTAATTTTGGTGTCAAAAAATCAGGTTTTTTTTTCTGTGAAGGGGCATGTTATTTTTATTCATGTGCTTATAGCACATGAATATATATTTAATTTAAAAAATATATATTTTTTTTAATTATTATTATTTTTTTTTACACAGTGCAGCCAGCAGGGGGCCGGAGCGCTCGAGCCGCTCATTAGATATTCATATATTCACTGCACCTGATCGTTAATATGCATGATCGGGTGCAGGGAATACTGGGTCCCCTGCTGGCTATAGGGGGGGGCAGCCTGTGCTGCCTGGGTCCCGGGGAGCCCTCCTCCCCTCCACATTCCTCTGGAGCAGCCAGGGAGACTTTAATCTCTCTGGCTGCTTCCGTCCCCCGGCTCACTGAAAGCTCCCTGCCGCGGACGCTCGTCCGCTGCAGGGGTTAAGACTCGCCGCGAGTGGCGGCGAGTCTTAAATACATTGAATAGTGGGAGCAGGAGGCTCCGGAACAGGGAGAGTGCATGGCGAGAGAAAAAATCTCTCGCCATGCACAGAGAATTTTTTTCATTGAATACTGCCCTTAGTGTGTGACTGCAGCTGTATCTGCCTAAGAAATGGAATGTTTTGGTGGTGTCCTGGAAAACAGTGTCACATAGCATTTCATATGCAGATACAGCCTCAGACTATCATTTTAACCAGCAGAAGCAGATTGTGCTTCCCATTGGTTGGTTTTGCAAAGTCGTCACATAAAATCTGTTTAACGTGAAAGGAGGATAGATGTAAGACACATCTGTAAATAGAAAGACCGCTTTCCTCAATGAAACATGGACTAGCACAATAGCTCCATTAGTAAGTGGATAAGGTCCCTGCCGGGTGAATCAGCGTATGTGGCAGCTAAAACAGTGAGACCCACGGCTAGATGCAGCTGGCTCCCTGTATTAGCCGCGGGTCTCGCTGTTTGGGGGAATCCTCACTATCCTGTGACAGCGAGGATTCCCCCGGAACGTAGAATAGGGTAAGCGGCCGGCGCAGGGTGGTTAAACAGCGAGGATCGCTTGTTCTTAGCGATCCCAGCTGTTTAACCCCCTCGCCGGCCACATTGAATACGGGCCTGTGCCTTCTATGCACAAATCAAGTTTGTTTTAATATATCAATGAAATAGGTGTGCACTGTAAATACACAGACAGAAGCATTACTTTCCAGTCCTACTGATTTCATCCACTGATCTATGCTGTCTTTTCTCTGATCCTCCGGAGCGGCTGATATGTAGGTGATGAAGGCAGCCGCCAGCTGGGCTCTCTTTGGCAGCGTACTTAATTCTTCTGCAATCTCCTCCACCTTGGGGAATAACACAGAACAAAACTACTTGTGACCTCCGCGGTTCAACTCGGACCAATGTCAGTCTGTTCCTGTTCAGTTTTATTACAGAAGACATTGGGCCCGATTCAGCCCCGCTTGCTAAGCTGCATTTATTTGGAGCCTAGCGAGGTTAACTCCGCCCCGGAAAACACATGCTGCCCCCACCCCCTCGCTGCCCAAATCCCTTTGCTATGAGTGGAAAAATCATTCCATGGTCACTCAAGGTTGCTGCAGAAAGTAAGCCAGGACTTACTTTTCAGTAGAACGTTCTTGTCCGTGTTGTGGGCGGGCACTGACGTCACGAGATGTCATCTGCCCGAGCAGGCAAGGGCATGCCTGAGTTTGCTGGGGGTCCGTCCACCATTTTTGTAGCACGCACATGAAACGCCAGGTGCCCACCCAGGAACGCCCCCATGTCTATCATTCGTGCAACGAGTGGCCCGGTGAATGAAATATTTGTTGAAGGCGTTCGCTCTGGAGGTGTGCACATTATCGCCTATACGCATGTGTAGAAGGATCCGCATCGGAGACCAGCCCAAATTCAGACCTGAACAAACAGGTGTGAATCGGCCCCACTGCTCCTTATAACGTAAGATGTGGTGAAATACTTGTTAGGGGATATCACACAGTGGGGCAGATGTATTAAGCCTGGCGAAGAGATAAACTGGAGATAAAGTGAAAGGAGATAATGCACCGGCCAATCAACTTCCAACTGTCATATTTCAAACACAGCCGATTGGCTGGTGCGTTATCTCCTTCCACCAGGCTTAATACATCTGCCCCAGTATGACTTACACACATACACTATACCGCATCAGCCATTCCCATGCTTTCTAACAACTAGATAGGCTGAGCTGCCTTATCACATGCAATGTTTAATGTTTCAGGCTGCCTCTTGTGCGTACACAGAAATTGAACATTTTCAAAACATAAAAAGTAGATCCCCCATACAAATAAGAAAGATCGGAACAACTCTTTCCCCTTGTTACAGATCAATAACAGAGCTAGCACCCAGGTGAGTGGCCTGTGCCATTTTAAAATATATAAAATATTTTTGAGCAACAGAGATACAGACCTGCGCATTCCACCTCTTGTGCTCCCCGTCCAACTGACTTATCAGTAGTTCGGCAGACTGAATAATCTCCTGTGCTTTGGATAATTCAGCTTCAAGTTTAGCGGCCTCAGTTGTCCGGGACTGAAACCTGTACAAGAGAGGACAGTTGTTCCACAAGACAATTTCCGCACATTGGGGATAATTCAGATGTATTGATTATCGGTACTGTGTGCAAGTGCAGGACCCGCTATTCGCATGTGCAAATGAAAGGGGTCCTGCGAAAACGGACGCAGGATGGCATCAGGTGGTCCGTGATTGAAAAAAAAACATGAAAACATGAAATGAATTCAAATGAATACATACAGTAATGTGGAAATATTTCCTAGTCTTTTCAGCTAATCGTTTATCATGTTACAACTAGGTAGGGGGAAGGGGGGAGCAAATGAATGCATTTCCCTGTGTGACATAAATCCTATTTTCGAGCAGCTTAGCATGATCCAACCCGAATCCGTCCCACAATCATATATTTCTTTATTAGTTTGTAATGATAGAATTGATTTATCAGACACTTACTTCTCCTTCAGTTCTGTCACCCTCTGACCAACCGTATTAAGCTGATTCTCCAGTTTCTGTTTTCGTTCTTCAGTTTTACGGAAATTGCTGGAATATGTAGAAGGCAAATCAGTGTTGATTCCAATGAACGCATCAGATTGAACATCATGATCTACAAGGGTTAACTGAACATACTGTAAGTTACCACGGGAGAATGTTAAATGAAGAGCAAGGGGGTAAGGGGGCCCCGGGCTGAGCGATCTAGTTTAGCACACACCGCTGACACATATGCTATGCACCAGCGATGAGTGCTGAGCGATCTGTGCTGACCATTGTTCTCTGATGAGAACACGGACGATCTGACCAGATCTTGACTACTTGCACTGACCTCAGTCCATTCAAGCAGCCTTCATCGCTGTTTAGGCAGTTATCACTGCCCCAGGATAGGCGCAGAAGACAGCTCAAAAGAGATTACAATTCACAACTCTGGCAACATATCCAGTGGACCAACTACGGAAACTTCCTCTTACTCACTGGTCGCAGGGAAATGACAGATGTGCACAGGTCAAAATCACTGGTACTTGTGTATTTTGGCGGCGCCCATCGCATCGCATACCATAAGGCATACGATGGTATGCGATATCGCGCGATGCTGTACAATGTCATACAATTTTAAAATTGTATGACATTGTACATGGCATACAATGCCATACAATGCGATGCGCCGCGATTAAACATTGTATAAGCAATGAACCCCCACGCCACCCCCCCCCCCCCACTATAAACGCGGTACGCGTCCTCCGACCTTTTCATACCCCCACTATCCCCATTGGCGTGGAGCTGAGAATAGAAAGTGTGGCGAGCGCAGCGAGCCACCGAGCCCGAAGCGTGGCGAGCGCAGCGTGAAGCCTGCGAGGGGACTCAGATACCTGTGAAGGTATCCGCGTCCGCTCGCCATGCTTCGGGCTCGGTGGCTCGCTGCGCTTGCCACACTTTCTATTCTCAACTCCACGCCGACGTGGATAGTGGGGGTATGAAAAGGACGGAGGATGCGTACCGCTGCGCTCGCCACGCTTCGGGTTCACGTTTATAGTGGGGGGGGGGGGGGTGGCGTGGGGGTGCATTTCACATTGTAAGCACCCATTAGGGTGCTTAAAAGCACCGTTTATGGTGCTTATACGATCTTTCATCGCATAGGGAGCAAAAATCGCGTTGCATAACATGCGACGCGATATAAACATTGCGCGATGCACATAGAGGGCGCCGCTATAATACACAAGTACCAAATCACTTTTAAAGTACTTATAGAAGAAATCCAGCCAACAATGCATGAGCCACTTGCTAAAGATCAATGGACACAGCTGCATTGGAACTAGCATGCTGCTCAGAATCCTATGCAGTAACGTATGTGTAATGTACATGCTTCATAGAAAAACCAAACCGCCGGAACTTCCAGATCACCGTGACTACTGCACATAGAATACGTACGACTGCAGCACCGCTTGTTCCTTCTCCAAAGGCTGGATCTTCTCCAATACATGAGAATACTGTACATTAGCCTTCACCCAGGCAGCCAGAGGCGCCGCTGCAGCACTGGCCCTCTTAGCGTTCTGCAGGGAGGACGCAAGACAAACAGTAATGAAGACAGATCTGATGCATAGTCGTTTAAAGCTGGCCATACACTAAAACGATATCTGGCCGATCGGCACAATTTTCGACAGTTCATACGATCGGTTGTGTGCACACGTTGGGCCTTATTCTAGTTCACTCTTTCTGAAAAAATCCTTCTTAGATGGACAAAACCATGTGCACTGCAGGTGGGGAAGATGTTACTTGTGCAGAGACAATTAGATTTGGGTGGGGGTTTTACGTCAAAGTGAGATCTAGATTGCAGTGTAAAAATAAAGCAGTCAGTATTTACCCTGCACAGAAACAAAATAACTCACCCAAATCGAATTCTCTCTTCACATTTTACATCTGCCCCCCTGCAGTGCACATGGTTTTGTCCACCTAAGAAGGATTTTGTCAGAAAGAGTGAACCAGAATAAGGCCCATTGGGGCAGATGTATTAAGCCTTAACAATAGATAAATGTAAGGCTGATAAAGAGAGATAAACGTCCAGCCAATCAGCTCCTTACTGACTTTTTTCAAACACAGCCTGTAACATGGCAGTTAGCAGGTGATTGGCTGGACGTTTATCTCTCCTTATCACACATTTAAATGTATCTCTTGTTAAGGCTTAATACATCTGCCCCATTGTGAGGTGCTCACAATGACCTGCCGGCTTTGCTTGTGGTCGTAAGCATATCGTATGTGCTTCTGAAGCACATACGATCGCTCATTCCATCACTTTCACGACCTGCATACGATCAGGTCGTTCTAGTGTATGGCCAGCTTAAGCTTCTACTAGTCGACAAAAATGTACCTTGGCTTCAAAAGATGCCATATTCCTATCAAGGAGCTCTTCCACACTGCTGCGTATTTCCTTAGTGATATTTCTTACATCGAACGTCACAATCTCCTCACGGACGCCGCGCTTCGCAAGAAAGCTAAGGCACAAAAAAGTATTTTTATGAGAAGCTAAAAGAACTCCTACATCTTTAATTCCAATGTCCAGCACATAATACCCCCTACAGATGAGGTTGTACTCCTTTTTGCAGCGATCTGGATACTCGTGATTGTTTGTCCACAAATTAAAAGCTTGCGTGTGGCAATGAGATCAGCCAATAGCCGCAGGAGTCACAGGTGGCGATTGGTGCAGCAATAATGAGCTTGGCTACATCTATTGTATATAACCTCCAGCGATGGCTGACTGAAGCAGATACAACAGCAAATATCTCCTACATCGTGTAGAAGCCCTGCACAGGTGCAGCAGATACCCGGGCAGTGTCTTACCTTTTCATGCTTACCCACGAAGTATCAAAGATACCCATGAGCCTTAGCACACCCTCCAGAATATCGCGGATGATGTCCGGGGGCATGCGTAAAGATCGGATCTCCGACAACGACTCCGGCTTAATGTTCCCTACTGCCTTCTTTGCTTCATCCACCAATGGCTGTAACAGAGAGAACCTTCTGTGTCAGTGTGATCTCTTCAACATGAGAACCATAGTAGGACTTTAAATAAGCTGTTCAACATACAGTAGTATAACTAGGTACACTTAAGGTGCCCACACATGGTAAGATTTAATGAACAATCCAATCTCGTACCCAATTTCCCTTGAAATCCAGAACACTTCTGGCCAAACAATACCATGCATTCACACAGAACGATTAATTAAATGATCAAAGGATCAGATGTGTATATAATGTGCAGATGTTAAATGACCCATCATTGCCTCATCGTTCATCATGCGTACACAAATGGGAAATCTTTCCCCCTGTTGAAGGGATCACCGAGCTGGATAAATGTCCAGCGGGTATGGGCATTGGATCGTTATCATCCTCACACACAGAAAGTTTTTAAACGATTGGTCATTCCAATTGGTCAAAAATGCCATGTGTGGTCGGCTTTCCACAATCATTATTGAAGATACGACGCTTCTGACAATTAAACTGGGTACACACCGAAAGATTTATCTGTCCAATCTGTCTAATGGCAACTAAATGCTGGTAATGTATGGGAGCAAATCACAATGACGCTAGAAAACAGACAATGGTCATTCAAATTGGTTAAATCAGCGTGAATACATTTTTTGTCCATTTTCCAGTATTTGGGAGCAAATGGTTGATTGCCATTTGCTCCCATACATACTGTAACCAGATTTTTGTTCCCATCAGAAAGATTGTACAGATAAATCTTTCATTGTGTACCCAGCTTTACACTCACGACTGAACTGCTAGGTGCGTATGTAGATGAATGCGTACACACTATTACAATCTACCATGAGATCTGTGATCCTCATCTCTTGAAATCATCTGCTGAAAAGTTTGTGACTGCTAGAGCAGCAGCAGAAGTACAGGACACTATGATTGATGGGTGCGTACTCTTCTAGGTCAGTACAACAATGTGCCATCAGATCTGAATATTTGGACACAAATAAAACCAGATCTTCATCGCAGTCAGCTTTCTCGTGATAAAACAAGATCTTCGGTTCGTACATACTGTTAAGATATCTCACAGATGATCTCTACGACAAGGCGTGTACCTCGCTTAACAGCTAAATGCACATTTAGCTGTTACCAGAGAATTTTGGTAAGGATTGCACGATTCTTAACTTAATGTGATACAAGACCCTGTAACGGTTGAATTAGGGTGGCCAATCCTGGGATTGGCTGGATCCCGGGTTTTGGCCCCAAAAACGCCATTAATTTCAATCACAGGATTGGAGTTAGACTGTGCATGCGCAATTTAATGCTATGCAGTGTCTGAGCGAGTGCTCAGACGCTGCCAGGCTTCTCCTGTTCCCGGCAGTGTGGCTCTGCACAGCGTGACGAGGTCAAAGGTCATGCTGCACAAGCCACACAGCCGCCTCATCTTGGGCACGCTGCCTTCTTGTCTCCATCAGCCCACCCAACCACCTGGCTCCATCACCAACCATCCCGGCTCCACCACATAGCTTGTGTGTGACCAGGAGCTACATGCCCGGGATTGGGCCTTTTTCAATCCCGAATTCCGGGATTTATAAAATGCCCCAGGATTGGCATCCTAGCTCGAATAAAACAAAAATTCAAGTTGTCGTATAAAAATAAGGAGCATCTAAAAATCTGAAAATGCGTTTCAAGAGCTTATCTGAAGTGTGGATATTTCTGAGAATGCTATGATCATCGGGAGACTGTGGGGAGAAGGACACTGACTTTAAAACGTCTCTCAAGACCCACTTCTTCATTAAATTTAACCATTTCTCATCCTAACCCTCTGTTTACGCTCACTTCTATCCCTGCTGCGTCACCCCAGTTTGTCTGCCCCTTCACTTTAGAATGTAAGCTCTAATGAGCAGGGCCCTCTCTCCTCATATAAGAATATATCTCTGCCACTGTTCTAACTGCAGGATTCCTTTCCTGTTTTAATTACCAAAATTATATGACAAGATACAGAACTGCTTGTATTTGCAGTTAAACCTATTACGGATATCTCACCAAGTGACAAACACACGTTCTTGCTCATTTGAGGTTTGTACTTTATAAAAAAAATCTTTTCACTTTTCTGTGTGTATATTTTGCATGTTCATGTTTAAACCAGTATATTTCATAATAACAAACAAATATAAAAATATAAAAGTTATATTTTATATTACCAGTAATAAGTGTGCCCCCCCCCCCCCCCCCCCCCCCCAAAAAAAAATAGTACTTTTTTTCTCCTTTTGCTCAGCTCACTCTGTTATAATTGCGTCATTTTCTGGTGCTGCAACTGTCTTTTATTTATCATGTACTTGTCCTTATTTGTGTTTGTACTGTAAATCACTATTTTCTTTTTGCTCATCTATGTATTGTCAGGCGCTGCGGAACCCTTGTAATTTGTCGTCTACACATACCAGATTTCTCATCTCTAACTGGGGGGATACTGAGTGGCTTAATTCAATAAGCGGAAACTTGTAAAACCTGAGGTTTCCTGGTAAGCTTAAGCCATAAAAATTGAAAAAAGGCAACAATATTATATCGTTAACAATATTGTGGTGCATATCATTTAGTGCAGGGGTGGCCAAACCTGTCCTCCAGATCTACCAACGGTGCATGTTTTCCAGGCAACCTGTGGATCTATAGTAGGAATGAATGCAGAATTTTTAAAATGTTACAGTAAGTAATGACTACAGCTGTGCACCAGCTAGGTGATCTGGGTCATGTGACAGTTAGTAATGACTACAGCTGTGCACCAGCTAGGTGATCTGGGTCATGTGACAGTTCGTAATGACTACAGCTGTGCACCAGCTAGGTGATCTGGGTCATGTGACAGTTCGTAATGACTACAGCTGTGCACCAGCTAGGTTATCTGGAAACCGTGGACCGTTGGTAGATCTCGAGGACCGGTTTGGCCACTCCTGATTTAGTGTGTACTCACTTTATCAGTAACGATGTGCACTGAACATAGTCAAATCGGTCCACATTGTCAGCAACTGCATGTCCGGCGGGGGTTCGGGTGATGTCACTGAACAATATCATTCAGTGTTTTACTACTAGAATGTTCTCCCGACAGCTCCACAGATATAGTTAACGTATAGTGTGTACTCAGCTTTAATAGCCGGAAATTGTATGGTTTAAAAAGCATTGCCCTTTTTTGGGGCAGGAAGCCGCACCTTAGGAAATAAACCCCTGAAGCCGGATTATATTTTTATCTTGATACCTGAACATCCTTTAGTTCGTTGTCGATTTGTTTTTTCCTTGCTTCAATCTTAGAAGACTCCTCAGCTATTCGCTGTTTTATTTTCTCCATTTCAGTCTTCTGGTCACTGGCATTCTTGAAATCAAAAGGAAAAAGAGGTTTTGTCTAATTTACAATGTTTGAGAGCAAACGGCAATTGTCGTTGCATCCATTCCCAGATTTCCATCGCAGTCAGTCAGATCGGGCAGATCATCTGACAGATAATTGTATAGTGTATGACCCAGCTTTAAGGTGGCCATAGGCTGCTGTGATGTCTCGTAGCAGTGTACAGCCAGCCGATACCCTGTGAGCCACCCAGGATCTTCCAACAATTTGTTGTGACGGCCCGGCTTACCGCCAGGGGTGAGGTCAGAGGTCGGGTGGTCGGACAGCCAGCAGGTCCGACCACAGACTCCAGTTCGATGCGCACGGGACCGCGCATCGGACCTGAGGGGACATCAAACTGACCTGATTTGGCCTGACTTGACAGACCGATTTGTTGAAATTGGCCAGAAACCACTCAGTGTATGGGGGCCACGAGAATTGAATCTCTCCCATAGATTTAATAAGCAAAAACTAAATAGTAGTAAACATGAATTAACTAAAATATAGCATTTTATCAGGAGGTGGTAAATTCAGAATGCGAACATGGACATGTCAAAACAGTGACACAGTGTCGACATCAGAATATTGGTACTGTGAATGTCAACAGTTGGCATGTCAACATAGTGTTCTCGGGTTACAGCCCTAACTAGAACAGCGACTGTAGGCATGCTGCATGTCAGCGTGATTATCTTATACATTACCCATATAAAACCTAATGCCTAGGCAATGATGGCTGGTGACTGTCCAGTCCCAGAAAACATGTACACGGTTGCTGATGTCCTCCCAGCATTACCTGCATTGATGTGGTGATCTCTTGCAGCGCAGAATCAGCTTCAGCCTGTTTGGTTTGCAGCAGTAAGCTCTGCTCTCCAGCTCTTCCCTTCAGCTCATCTACAAGAGACTTGGCCTCATTGAGCTTCGATACTCCAGCCTATGTAACAACACAGCATTACCCTGCAGGAGAGTCTAAGCATATCAGTCACAATCTACACCCTGAGATCAATAATAATCAGTCCCCAGGTGAGACATCGCCGGAATGTGGGATTGGATTAAACAGGATCTGCCATATGCTGGTACTGCCACATAAATAATATAATCCCTAGAACAGCAATCTCTATTGTATACAATGATATAACAGAGCAGAAAGGACACACACTATACTGTACTATAAATACAGCAAATAATTGTTGCATATAATCAGATTTTTAGGGTAAGGAACCGGGGAATTTGCTGGGTCACTAACTGTTGGCTCTGCTGCTATAATTTCTCTATTCTTCCCATAACTTCTTCCCTCTTCCCCCCCCCCCCGAGTGTATCTATCTCTCCTTCTTATCCCATCTACCACATTTCTCTCTTTCCCCTCTCCCCTAACTCTCGCTCCATCTCTATCACCTTGGGTCTCTCACTCTGTATCCACCGGACATCTGTCATTGGTGGCAATGAGAGCGGTGAGCCATCGGGCCCTCGCTCAGTATCAACCGGACATCTGTCATTGGTGACAATGAGAGCGGTGAGCCATCCGGCCCTCGCTCAGTATCCACCGGACATCTGTCATTGGTGACAATGAGAGAGGTGAGCCATCCGGCCCTCGCTCAGTATCCACCGGACATCTGTCATTGGTGGCAATGAGAGCGGTGAGTCATCCGGCCCTCGCTCAGTATCCACCGGACATCTGTCATTGGTGGCAATGAGAGCGGTGAGCCATCCGGCCCTCGCTCAGTATCCACCGGACATCTGTCATTGGTGGCAATGAGAGCGGTGAGTCATCCGGCCCTCGCTCAGTATCCACCGGACATCTGTCATTGGTGGCAATGAGAGCGGTGAGCCATCCGGCCCTCGCTCAGTATCCACCGGACATCTGTCATTGGTGGCAATGAGAGCGGTGAGCCATCCGGCCCTCGCTCAGTATCCACCGGACATCTGTCATTGGTGGCAATGAGAGCGGTGAGCCATCCGGCCCTCGCTCAGTATCCACCTGACATCTGTCATTGGTGGCAATGAGAGCGGTGAGCCATCCGGCCCTCGCTCAGTATCCACCGGACATCTGTCATTGGTGGCAATGAGAGCGGTGAGCCATCCGGCCCTCGCTCAGTATCCACCGGACATCTGTCATTGGTGGCAATGAGAGCGGTGAGCCATCCGGCCCTCGCTCAGTATCCACCGGACATCTGTCATTGGTGGCAATGAGAGCGGTGAGCCATCCGGCCCTCGCTCAGTATCCACCGGACATCTGTCATTGGTGGCAATGAGAGCGGTGAGCCATCCGGCCCTCGCTCAGTATTCACCGGACATCTGTCATTGGTGGCAATGAGAGCGGTGAGCCATCCGGCCCTCGCTCAGTATCCACCGGACATCTGTCATTGGTGGCAATGAGAGCGGTGAGCCATCCGGCCCTCGCTCAGTATCCACCGGACATCTGTCATTGGTGGCAATGAGAGCGGTGAGCCATCCGGCCCTCGCTCAGTATCCACCGGACATCTGTCATTGGTGGCAATGAGAGCGGTGAGCCATCCGGCCCTCGCTCAGTATCCACCGGACATCTGTCATTGGTGGCAATGAGAGCGGTGAGCCATCCGGCCCTCGCTCAGTATCCACCGGACATCTGTCATTGGTGATAATGAGAGCGGTGAGCCATCCGGCCCTCGCTCAGTATCCACCGGACATCTGTCATTGGTGACAATGAGAGCGGTGAGCCATCCGGCCCTCGCTCAGTATCCACCGGACATCTGTCATTGGTGGCAATGAGAGCGGTGAGCCATCCGGCCCTCGCTCAGTATCCACCGGACATCTGTCATTGGTGGCAATGAGAGCGGTGAGCCATCCGGCCCTCGCTCAGTATCCACCGGACATCTGTCATTGGTGGCAATGAGAGCGGTGAGCCATCCGGCCCTCGCTCAGTATTCACCGGACATCTGTCATTGGTGGCAATGAGAGCGGTGAGCCATCCGGCCCTCGCTCAGTATCCACCGGACATCTGTCATTGGTGGCAATGAGAGCGGTGAGCCATCCGGCCCTCGCTCAGTATTCACCGGACATCTGTCATTGGTGGCAATGAGAGCGGTGAGCCATCCGGCCCTCGCTCAGTATCCACCGGACATCTGTCATTGGTGGCAATGAGAGCGGTGAGCCATCCGGCCCTCGCTCAGTAGCCACCGGACATCTGTCATTGGTGGCAATGAGAGCGGTGAGCCATCCGGCCCTCGCTCAGTAGCCACCGGACATCTGTCATTGGTGGCAATGAGAGCGGTGAGCCATCCGGCCCTCGCTCAGTATCCACCGGACATCTGTCATTGGTGGCAATGAGAGCGGTGAGCCATCCGGCCCTGGCTCAGTATCCACCGGACATCTGTCATTGGTGACAATGAGAGCGGTGAGCCATCCGGCCCTCGCTCAGTATCCACCGGACATCTGTCATTGGTGGCAATGAGAGCGGTGAGCCATCCGGCCCTCGCTCAGTATCCACCGGACATCTGTCATTGGTGGCAATGAGAGCGGTGAGCCATCCGGCCCTCGCTCAGTATCCACCGGACATCTGTCATTGGTGGCAATGAGAGCGGTGAGCCATCCGGCCCTCGCTCAGTATCCACCGGACATCTGTCATTGGTGGCAATGAGAGCGGTGAGCCATCCGGCCCTCGCTCAGTATCCACCGGACATCTGTCATTGGTGGCAATGAGAGCGGTGAGCCATCCGGCCCTCGCTCAGTATCCACCGGACATCTGTCATTGGTGGCAATGAGAGCGGTGAGCCATCCGGCCCTCGCTCAGTATCCACCGGACATCTGTCATTGGTGGCAATGAGAGCGGTGAGCCATCCGGCCCTCGCTCAGTATCCACCGGACATCTGTCATTGGTGACAATGAGAGCGGTGAGCCATCCGGCCCTCGCTCAGTATCCACCGGACATCTGTCATTGGTGGCAATGAGAGCGGTGAGCCATCCGGCCCTCGCTCAGTATCCACCGGACATCTGTCATTGGTGGCAATGAGAGCGGTGAGCCATCCGGCCCTCGCTCAGTATCCACCGGACATCTGTCATTGGTGACAATGAGAGCGGTGAGCCATCCGGCCCTCGCTCAGTATCCACCGGACATCTGTCATTGGTGGCAATGAGAGCGGTGAGCCATCCGGCCCTCGCTCAGTATCCACCGGACATCTGTCATTGGTGACAATGAGAGCGGTGAGCCATCCGGCCCTCGCTCAGTATCCACCGGACATCTGTCATTGGTGGCAATGAGAGCGGTGAGCCATCCGGCCCTCGCTCAGTATCCACCCGACATCGGTCATTGGTGACAATGAGTGAGGTGAGCCCTCTGGCCCTCACTGTGCATTATAGGAACTTAGGGCCCAATTCACATTGACTAGTTTAGCAGCATAAATTCACTGCTTAGCGAGCCCTCTAACGCCACCTGCCGGGCGAGTGAATGCCCAACCCCCGCGAACATGCCTGCTACAACGCGAATGGATGTTAGCATAAACATCCATTTGCATGGGAGCGTATGGCGCAAAAATCATTCGATGGTATTTTGACCATCTAATGATTTTTCCCCTGTTCGCATATATAAGCCAGTCTTGACTGATCTATATCTGTGACGTGCAGCTCAGAGAACGGGGTGGGTGGCTGAGGTCCTGTGACGTCAGCCGCCTGCCCGTGTACCCATGGGAACACCCAATGTTCCCATGTGCATTCCCCTAACCACCTCCAGCCATCGGGCTGCCCGTGCATCCGTGCGAACGCCAAAAGGCATCCACATAGCAGGCCTGCACATGCGTATAATAGCATATTACCATGCGCAGAGCGTAAACATCGGTCCCCGGAGCGAATACGCCAGGGATTGATCGGACGTGAATCAGGCCCTTAGTGGGAACGTGCTGTATATAACACATTAGCGGCATTTGGAAAATTGGATTGTCCATACAGTAAAAATGAATGCACTATTATCTTGGAACGAGGGCCAAGCTGCTCAATGCAGCATGGCCCCCACTTCCTGCCAGCCTTTGCCGGCACCCACCTGCAGTTGTTATCGGCCCGTGTCCCCATAGCATGACTATACCTGTAAATGTTTTTGTTTCTTGCTCAGTTCTGTTTTCTTCCTGCTGAAGAGTGACCCATACACACGGAGGAAGGTCATGTATCGCCTGGGAGTGGCACCGTGAGCTTTACACGACTCATGAATGGTCAGGAAGGAGTTATAGAACTCAGTCTCTCCTTTACAGATAGAAACGGAAATACATGATAAGCATGACCGATGCAAGACTGCGGAAACCTAAAAGTAAAGCAGCTATCCAGCCAGAATGTTAACCGTCAACATGTCAACTTAAAAGTCAAAATGGTCATTAGATAGACATCCTGCATGTCAACGCCCATAATATTAGTATTAGATTCGTATTATAATGACTATGGGCGTAATTCAGCATGGATGGGTAATCAGAGAATTAGCAAATTGAACATTTATTGAACAACTGAGCATGTGTACCTTCCACATAGTGCTCACAAAGGGGAATTGGCATCTGAAAACGCGTATTGATTGTAAAGACAATGGAGCCGCAGTTCAACTGACAGGAAGCCGGCGTTTGGGAGCGGAAAGCTTTTCTGGGTGTGGTTTAAAAGGACTGTGATGTCAGTGATGACCAGCTCCAGATTAGTGTTAAGGTGCCCATACACTAGTAAGATTTATCTTCAGATCTGGCTGGTTGGAGCAAAAACATGGTTATGGATAAGTGACAGTTTGGCAGTTTTCCAGCATTTCCAAGCAAATGGTCAACTGTCACTTGCTCTCATCCATAACCATGATTTTGTTCCAACCAGACAGATCTGCAGATAAATCTGCGCGTGTATGGTCACCTTAAGTCTTAAGGTGGCCATACATTACTGTGATGTATCACAGCGGTGTATGGCCAGCCGATCCCCCACAACATTGTGTTATGTGTCCTGATGTGTGTGTTGGGATGAGCTTGACTGGGTGGTTTCCCACTACAGCATACATTGTCATACACACCCCCATCTCAATCTTACAACCTCCCCCTTACCTGAAGCCTTCTTGTACTCAGAGTGCTGAGTCTTCTCTTGACTCGTTGTGTCTGAAAACAACATCCTAGGAATCTGGAGAAAAAAATAGTAAGTATTGCTCTACTCAGTAACTATTATAGTACAAACCCATATTCTAAACCCTATTTCATCCATGCGGCAGCTGGCCAAGGCCATTACTGTAATAATATGACCGCAAATGACAAATCAGTGTAGTAGGGAGTTAAACTTGTGCTGAAATTAAAAGGAAGGGGTAAGTAAAACGGAGTATATGTAACTGATCATCAGCCAATCTCCCATTAATATGCATAAGGAGTATCAGTGCACCTGATTGACATACCTTCTTCATGCTCCTGTCTGACCAGCCCTCCATCCACTGCACCGAGCACCTCTTGTACAGCGCTGGATTACTCTCGCAGTTTATAGTGAAATTGGCATTAGTACAATCCATGATCAGGACAACATGAAGATTCTGCAGGACTCCTATAATAAAGATGACAGAGGAACAGATATATGTGTTGCAAAAGAAATGTTGGTGCGCATAAAGATGTGCAAATAGTACAAACGGAACAATGCACAAACTTTCTCATCACAAACATTGGTACTGCCAGTAGTGTTCATTTTAGCACCCGCCATCTTTGAAAACCCATGCAGTTCCTCTTCCCGGTCTGGGGTGTCGCTGTCTGCTGTAGTGCTTCTAGCACAGTGTGATCTTTATATCAGCACTGATATGCAAACCAGACCTGTGCTAGAAACACCACAGCAGACAGCGACACCCCAGGCAGGGAAGAGGAACTGCATGGGTTTTCAAATATGGCGGGTGCTAGAATGAACAATAGCCAGTATCTGTCCACTGTATATGCAGTATCTACTGCTAAGCACTTTAACACCTAAAGTACACTATAAGAATATTAGCAATTAATTGGAAGTGTCCAACACCAGATACAAAACATGGCACAGAATATTAGAGAATACTTTGAGTATATTTTATCTTTCCACTGCAGGAAATCCTGGAGATGTAGGCCACGGTGGGGGGGTTCAAGGGATTTGGTAGCACAAATTGCATAATTATGACCCACCCCCCGTTGTGACGCATAGGGGTCATGATGATGCCATACACAGCAAATTGTGTTAAGTGCCCAAACCACCCACATCGCTGGGTGATTGTGAGAGTCCGGGAAGCTGTATTATTCTCCAGAGTCTGGGAGGGCTCCTAGAATTCAGGAGTCACCCATATACACAGCAGGATACCAGGCAAGTATGTATTAGAGTGGAGTATATGAGTGAAATTTACGAAGATGTGAGTTGTATTTCACATCGGATGTTGCTATGGGCAACCAATCAGATACTATCTATTATCTTCTAGAAGGTGCTAAAAAAATGAGAAGTAGTTTCTGATTGGTTGCCCCATAGCAACATCCCATGTGAAATACAACTTACATCTTCGTAAATGTCCCCCTATGTCTTAAGCTATGCTAGGAAGATACTGTATATCTTTATAATAGACCTGTTCCTAGCACAAAAATATATACTTAATTCAATACTTATACAGATATAGGGGCTGATTCGGTCGTAACTGAGCTTTTTTTTTGAGATTGTGCAAGCGCCCAAGATGCAGCGCAAATATCTCATTATGGCGCCGCGGTTCCAGTCTGACGTTGTTTAACCGGCACCGGCTGCATCATTTTGCCGCATCTCCTGAGTCACCAGAAGATTACTCATACTGCTTTCACATTGCAGAAATGGGTAATGACACTGTATTCTTAAATGGGACTTTAAAAGGGGTCAGAGCCTTGAGACCTTTCACATTGCAGGTGAAAACGGTTTTAAAAATCATTTAATACCATTCAAACATTCAACCCGTTTAACCCCCAAGGGACACGTTTCAAGACATAGAAATAGAGCTGTTTAAACTGGCTTTAAAACGTGTAGGACTCTGCTTTTTAACCGTGTTGAAATACCGGTTAACTTTAACCGGTAAATCAACTCTGGCACTTTCACATTGCAGCCTTAAACGTTTTAAAATGGAAAAAAAACGGCAATATACGTTTTAAAAGTGCAATGTGAAAGGGGTATCAGATGCTTAATGTTGGGCGATGGGACAGATGGTTTCGCTTTTTATCGGAGGATGTGTCTTGGGATTCAGGCAGCAGATCAGAGAAGGGAGCAGTAGGAATCTTCTTACACAAGATTTCTCCTGCTGGTTTTACATACATTCACACAGCTGCTGCTTAAAAAGACACTGTGATTGCAACATTTGTGTCCACCTACGACCCTATCGTTTATAGGTGTTAACATATTAATTAAAATGATCTTTGCAACATACATTCAGTGACTAGCCCTGACACCAGCCATTTCAGCACAGCAACACACAGAACCTACGCTGTCACCCCATAGGGACCAGGGGCCGTGTCCTCTGGGGCCTGGGCAGCTCTGCCTCCCTCAAGTTCCAGGCAGCAACATGATGTCATAGATCACATAACCGCACACTGTTCTGCTAATGCACAGATACAGCACTGCCATATATGATACCGGCTGATGCATCTGGGGAGGGAACTAACGTACCAACTGGACACACACTGGAGAGGTTTACCAAAGAGGGAACGAAGCTTACGGAGAGTAAAATAGGCAAACAATGGTCCTGTGAAGCCATCTTCAGATGCCTGGTCCTTCAGTGGCGATAGCAGAGGCTCCAGTTCCTCCATAGTATATAATCCGGGAACTTCACCTGTATAATACGGGAACATCAGCCGCTGGTTATATGAGATTGGGAAAGAATGCAGTGGAATCTGTCACTGTCCAAGATTATTATAGTAATACTCTAAAGGCAAACATTTTATGACATGATCCCTTAATGGGACACATTATAACATCACACTGGTAGACCATTGGTTATATGTGAGACCTCATAACAAAATAAGCAAAGCACCAACTGATTAACCTGATTATTAGCGGACATGACTGAAACACAGACAAGGCCGCGCATACAGGTGTAAGTGTACATTTAGGGGTGAATTTTGGAAAGAAGGGGCAACGCTGGCACAATACACATAGAGTACAATGAGTACATTATACCCTATGGCCTATTTCACACGCTCCGGCTCCTGCGAAAAGCCGTGCCGCACACTGTAGTTTATAATGGACACAATTGTGTCCATTCACACGGGACGGCCACGGCTCGGCCGCCCGGTTGCAGCCGGATCCCACCACTGGAAGGGACGGCTGCCGGGCTGTGGCCATTCCCACCATTGTAAACTGCTGCGTGCGGCACGGCTTCCTGGCCGTGCGGGGTTTCGCAGTCCGGCAGGAGCCGGAGAGTGTGAAATAGCCCTATACGCTTCAGCACGAGCGTGGCTATACTAGAGTTGGACAGCTCTGTTATTAATCCTATATTAGTGGCTGTGATGGGGTTAATCCAACAAAACGACCTAATTTCTAAAGCAGGTCAAAAACGAAGACCAGACCAAAAGCTAATTAAATAGTTCTACTGATTATGTCTATGGGAAGGATCAGGTGATTATAAGGTAAAGGTCATTATGGCGCACCCCCTCCAGCTGCTAGATTACAGTAGTCTTCAAATGCAAGGAAAGACACCTTCATTCTAGAACCGACAGAATCTGGGGAACCCCCATTGGAAAGGGGTTCCTCTACTTCATAGAATTTTACTGATGAGAAGTCACTCTCTGATGATCATGTGTGACCAACAGCGATTAACTCCTGCAATGAAATCATTATGAAGTCCAGGATTAGGGTCTATAATAACATGGCAGCCATCTACTCTGGAGGACACCATATTTAAATGATCTGGCATTTTAGCAGTCATGCTTTTTTGATCGCCAGACCATACCAATCTGCACCGGAGAAATCTTAAGGTGGCCATACACGCAGATTTATCTGCAGATCTGTCTGGTTGGAACAAAAACATGGTTGTGGATGAGAGAAAATGACAGTTGACCATTTGCTTGGAAATGCTGGAAAACTGACAAACTGTCACTCATCCATAACCATGTTTTTGTTCCAACCTGCCAGATCTGAAGATAAATCTTACTAGTGTATGGGCACCTATAGTCATAGAAATCATACTCCGATCCGATGCGCACAGGAGCAGGCATCGGATTGGATGTTACATGTGATTTAGCCACTTTTCACACGATTTCTTGGCCCTATCTGTTGGAATCGGGTGAAAAGTGTCCAAATCGCACTATTGTGTAGTTTTTGGAAAGGTGGATTTATGCGGACGCTGGAACCACACAAGGGGGTTTATTTACTAAGATGGGAGTTCTATTAAGGGTGGGAGGCTGCTGTGGACAACCAATCAAATCCTTTCTATTATGTTCTAGAAAGTGCTACATAGATAAGAAGCAGATTGGTTGCTATAGCAACATCTCATCTTCAATAGAACTCTAATCTTACTAAATAAACCTCAAGTTATTTCATAGTAATATTTATTAACATAAATACACACATTTGCTTTTATTATGTTACACTTATGTAATTTTAATACCAAATAACTACTGTATAACCATCGCTTTCTGGTCCATCTTGGGTAGTTGTCTTTTTTGGTGCGGAAAGAAAACAAGGAAACTAATACGGTTTTCTAGAAACGCTAAATCTTGAGGAAAAAAGCAAGGTGTAACGTAGGAGTAATTACAGATATTGATCATGAAATATGACCAGCCAAAAATGTCTCCAAAAGCGGAAAAAGGGTTAAGCCAAGCCTGCTAAAGAACCAGTAATCATTTACTTTCCTCTCACAGCTTGTTCCTCTCACAGTAAAAATAGACAAATAAACAGTGGTTACAGCAACCCTGGAGAAAGCTGGTGACAGATGACAGAGCGAGCATCTCCCGGGACAGTACCTGATGACAGCAGGCTGTTGATCATCTCTAAAATTGTTGGATGGACAAACTGATAGTCCTCAAGGAGAAAGACTACTTGCTGTCCATCAATGCCGGCCATCTGCACAACCTGAAGACAAAAGGGATTCTGGGTGTACTATCATGGCATTAATGACAGACATTAATGTCTAACACTGCGACGAGGAAGCAACAACTGCTCTGGCTAAAGGCTTAAAGCAAATGTTATGGTAAATGTGCTGTGTGACTACAGTGTAAGACAGTGATGGCTAACCTTGACACTCCAAATGTTGTTGAACTACACATCCCAGCATGCCCTGCTACAGTTTTGCTATTTGGCCATGCTAAAACGGTTGCAGGGCATGCTGGGATGTGTAGTTCAGCAACAGCTGGAGTGTCAAGGTTAGCCATCACTAGTGTAATGTCTGGTACACACCAGAACGATCCCGATTGTTAGTAGATCGTCCGATGGTCGCACGGTCTGTTGGAACACACGATCTGCTAACGATCTGCATCCGATACGATCCCAATCCGATCTGAGCCTGTATCCAGTTGAATGGATCTTTTACAGATCTGTAAAAAGACCAAACGGCAGCGGGGACGCGCATCGGATTGGAATTGGATCTAAACACGCAAAAACATGCCTAATCTACATACAATCTACATACATTGATTGATGGGATTGAGCCCTAATCGTTCTGGTGTGTACCCTACATAAGATGTCCCATTACATACGGTAGATAAACCAGCATCACTGGCAGGTGTGTGCGAATGTACAAGATCCTGCAATAAATATCACCACGATGATCTACGGAATAAGGTTATATACAGAAAAGTAATATATAGTGGTGATATCAATGACATATGTATACAGGTATAACTTATGCCCCTTTCCCACTGCAGCTAAAAAACGGTAAATTGCAAATTTTCAGCGCAATTTACCGTTTTAAGGCTGCAGTGGGAAAGTGCCAGAGTTGAAATACCGTTTAAAGCTAAATGGTAGTTCAACCCGTTTTTAAAGCAGAGTCCTACACGTTAAAATAACGTTTAAGAGGCAGTGGGAATGCCGCTTAAACGTTATTTAGCCTCCAGGCTGTCCCAGTGCCTGATGAGAACTAGTAGTTCTCACTTTGTGCATGTGTAATGAGTGCAAGTGCATAATAAAGAGCCGCTCACTACATTTGCGCATATGTAATGAGTGGCTCATTATTATGCACGTGCACTCATTACATATGCGCAAAGTGAGAACTACTAGTTCTCATCAGGCACTGGGACTGCCTGTACCCTGCATGGACCCTGCATGGACCCCCGCTGCCTCCCCACTGCCCTGCATCCCCGTGCAGGTAAGTACAAGGGGAGGGGAGGTGGGGGCACAGGGCCGGTACAGGGGTATAGGCACCCTTTACACTTGGGGGGGGGGGGGGGGGGGAGAGAGATTAGGCACTCTTTACACGGGGGGGGTTAGGCACTCTACATTTTACACGGTTCACTGAATTTGAAAGGGAATGGTATTTAAAACGGTAATCTGCTGTAGTGGGAATGCTAATACCGTTTTAAATACCATTTAAGATTACCAGTACTTTAAACTGGTCTGCAGTGGGAAAGCAGCATTACAGCTACTGAGATCTACAAAACCTTATTTGGGATATACAGTACTGAGGAAAACAAAAACATGGGGGGAAATGTAATAGGATGAGAGATGCAGGAAGTGAGAGATTTGGTAAGAAATCTACAGTATTTTTAAAGCGGCAATCATTTACACGGCAAAATCAAACTGGTGTAAATGTTTGCCGCTTTAAAAATACTGGAGATTTCTTACCAAATCTCTCACTTTCTGAATCTGTCTTCCTATTACATTTCCCCCATGGTGTCAATTCTCGTTTAACTTCTTTGCGACCATCAAGCTTAATTACTGTTTATGACCAGGCTAATTGTCATAGAGCCTTCCAGGGCTAGAACACAAATGTACTAACATTTAGCTGAACATATTTATTTGTGTGTTTTAGCCCTGGAAGATCAATTAAGATCAATTTGAAATTGATCAACATCGCCCAAAAAAAATAATAAAATAAAATCATTGATCTTTAGTAAATATACACCAATATCTCTTCAGGGTGTTCACTACTTCACAGGTTCTCAAACTCGGTCCTTGGGACCCCACACAGTGCATGTTTTGCGGGTCTCCTCACAGAATCACAAGTAAAATAATTAACTCCACCTGTGGATCTTTTAGAACGTGTCAATGAGTAATAAATGCACCTGTGCACCTGCCAGGTGACCTGGAAACCATGAACTGTGTGGGGTCCTGAGAACCGAGTTTGAGAACCCCTGTTCTACTTCTTCTAGTACAGAGTTGCTATAGCTGTAACGATCCTCACCTGCTTCAGATCATTCCTGAACTGCTTCAGCTCGTATCCTCTAGAAATCTTAGGAGTGAAGAGCACAGCCCCGTGCATGTGACTAACAAGAGAAGTGACCGTTCTGCGGCCAACCCCACTCCGTCCGGCCAGAAGAAGGGAACCACCGGGAAAGCTCAGAACCCGGTCTACCCGGGACATGTAGTCTAGAACTTCATTGAAGAGGAGAATGTCCAGCTCCCGGTTATCTCGACTGAATTGAATGATACCCTTAAACAAAGCACAGGTGCCAAATTAGATAAAAACAGGAGGAAAAAGGCTGCAAGGCTTGGAGGTATATTTGTGGAGCTCAAAATCTACAGCGGCATAAATAAGTGCAAAACGCTTCGGTCCTTGCTCTTTGCTTCATGTCAAACCTACTTGATGAATATACTGTGCATCTTGGGGTGTAATGAGCTATCCTACACTGTTGCGTGCTGACAATGAAACCAGTTCTCTGCTGGGGATTCTGACTTACGCTACGCACCAACAACACAGGACTGTACATAAATGTGATGAATGGAGATATTAAACAAAACAAATAGGTGACAAGACCAGGGCCGAATTTGTCACTAGGTCCATGAGGAACGGGCCTAGGGTTGGCATCTGTCACGAGCAGCAGCCACTGGCGTAACTACCGAGGGCACATCAGCGGGCCGTGGTACCAGTCTCCCTGCCGGAGACGCCCCCCCCCCCGCCCCCCCCCCCCCCCCCCCCAGAGACGTATTGTTCCTCCTATGCACTGGAGACAATTCCTCCTGCCCACTGGAGACGCAGCGCCCCCTTTCCCCTATGCACTGGAGATGCTCCACCAGCACACATCTCCTCTCCCCAGCTCAGTAGCCAGATGGAGCATTTGACCCCTAAAATCCGACCCTGGACAAGACCCCTATGCTGAATAGCAGAATCAGAAAGTGGGCAATGGAGAAAACAATGGATACATTCAGGTGCCAATAGAGAAGTCATAAGGACAACAGGGTGTTTCTTGCAAACAGTGACTATTTGCCAGGGGCGAACAAATTATCGGTCACATTGCCTTTGTATTTTAAAAGAAAATATTTTCCCCTGTGGCTGCAGTACTCCAGTTCCACCACCAGATGGTAATGGTCAGTTTGATGTTGCCAAATGGCCACAAAATCTGAATTGTGACAAATTTACATAGTTACAAAAAATTCCTGACGTAGTTGTGGCCATTTGGCAACAATATCAATGAAGGGTTAAGAAACATACTTGTCAATCTAAGCAGATATGTAAACAAATAAATGGGTACTTGTTTAGTTTCACGGTGGTAGCAAATATAAGACCGACAAATACCTGTAGGTGTACACAAAGCCTCACATACCTTCTTAATGACCTCTTTGAAGTCGTCAGAATTCAGCCTTCCAAGAGGGCGTCCATGCGGGGGTAAAGGCTGTCCTGGGGCGAGCACGGACCCTGTCTCATGCAGCGCTCCCCATGTCACATAAAAACCGCCTGAAGCAGGACAACAGTGGAATAAATTTATAATCTGAAACATTATATTTTACACAAACACTTCAATAAGCTCTGGCATTCCCACTGTACCCATACAAAATAGTAATATATGGCAACCAATTAGCAACTGCCATTTTATAGGCCGATTTGTTGGTATTCAATCTTTCTCCAAACTTTGATACCTCTCCTCCACCATCTGAACGGCATGCTTAGGGTGGCCAATCCCGGGATCGGCAGGATCCCGGGATTTGGCCCCCAAAACGCCAGGATTTCAATCCCGGGATTGGATTTTCCAATCCCGGGATTAGACTGCACATGTGCAGTCTAATGCCGGGCAGCATCTGAGCGGGTGCTCAGCAGCTGCCCGACTTCTCCCGTCCCGGGCAGCGCAGCGTATCAACGTCAGAGGTCACACTGCGCAGGCTGCACAGGCTGCCTCCATGCTGTCCCCGGCGGCCGGCCCGAACTCCCGCCCAGCAACAGACCAGACTGCCAGCGGCCACCCGCCCAGCAGCAGACCAAGCTGACCAGCCCGCTCTCCATCAAACCCAGCTCGTCCTCCCACCCGGATCCCGGCCGCACCACGCATCAGTAAGTAAATATGCGGTGCGGCCGAGGTGTGTTTTTTATATTAGGGAAGCCAATCCCAGAATTGGGTATTTTTCAATCCCGAATTCCGGGATTGAAAAAATGCCCCGGGATTGGCATCCCTAGGCATGCTTGAGGAATGGTAAAACATATACAATGCAGAAATAGGTTAACATCTTTTCAAGGCTTTTCATGCTCAGTAGTCTGTCAGAAAAATTGGACATCTATATAATAAGTTGAAGAGTGTGTGTGCGTGTCCGTTGCATTGCTGACACACCGTGGCACTCCGAGCCCCCAAATTTGGCAACAAGGTACCTCTATACCCGGTGGTGTGCACCTCGAAGCCGTTTTTGGGAAATTTCACTCAGAAATGTAAAAAACACCAAGATTCAATTTGCCTTGAATCAGGATCTGGGAAAAAAGATTGACGATCTGGGAAACAGATGATGACGGAACAACACCCCACCTGAATTCATTGCTCCCATTGAATATGCATGCAAACACATTCCAACATTATGGTGGAGGATTTCAACAATAAGGAATATTTTAGGATATACATATGCCACACATCACACACACACACACACACAACCTCACCCTCTCCCTGGTAATGTGTGAACCTGTGGTGAAATACCCTTCCTATCAATTAACCATCTCACCACAGGTGACAGTAATCAGACATTACCAGGGAAGTCCAGGAACAGAGCATTTTCTCCCTGAAAGAGAGAGTCAGGTAAGCAAGTTTCACACACACAGTACACCACATACGCACACACAGCACACCACATACGCACACACAGCACACCACACACATAGATACATAGCGCTCTACACACACTTATACATTAGTTAGATACACACAACACACACATAACACACCACATGCAGTACAACATACACCCACAAACACTGCAACACATACCCTAAAAGAGTACAACACTCACAAATACACGCACATACACACTTAAATATTGCACACATACAGAAACACACACTTAGACATTGCGCAGATACACACAGCACACTACACACACATATATACATAGTGCATACATGCCGCACACAGACATCCATTCATCTCCTCCCTGACTCCGCTGCTGTCTGAGAAGTACAGCAGCGGAGGTGGTGTGTGACCCCCATCCAACCTCCATACTGACCACAGGATGCTGCGGTCTGGAGGTTGGGCTTCCCCCATCGATGTAAACAGGAGCTGAGTCAGATGAATGTGACAGGTAGCAGGTGGGATGAATGTGACATGTAGTGTGACAGAGGTGCATGTCTCTGCGTCACCCCACCATCTCTGCCCCGGCATTACCCCGCCATCTCTGTCCCTGCATCACCCCTCCATCTCTGTCCCTGCATCACCCCGCCATCTCTGTCCCTGCATCACCCCGCCATCTCTGTCCCTGCATCACCCCGCCATCTCTGTCCCTGCATCACCCCGCCATCTCTGTCCCTGCATCACCCCGCCATGTGGCATAATGTGAATTTTGGCTCAATCCAGTTGGCATGTGAATTTTGGCTCAATCCGGGTGGCATAATGTGAATTTTTGCTCAATCCGTGTGGCATAAAGTGAATTTTCCCACTTTCTGTGTGGCATAATGTGAATTTTGGCTCAATCCGGGAGGCATGATGTGAATTTGGGCTTATTCCAGGTGGCATGATGTCAATTTTGCCTCATTCCATGTTGCATAACGTGAATTTTGGCTCAATTTATGTAGCATAATGGGAATTTTGGCTCTTTCCGGGTGGTATAATGTGTATATTTTTGCTCATTCTGTGTCGCATAAGTGGAATTTTGGCTCTTTCTGCATGGCATAATAATTAAGGGGCAAGTGTAAGGGGGTCTACTACTGTTTTTCATAATGTCTATAAGGGGCATACAGCATGGTACACTACACTCAAGGACATGCCCCCTTTTGAGAGGCGCCACCCTCTTTTTCTGGAGTGTGCACATAACTTTAGCCTTTCATTTCCCATACCCCCACTTCAAAATTTCCACTTCGACCATTGCACACACATATTTATACGAAGCACACCTCACACACATTGGACAGATACAACACAACACACCACACCACACCACAGTACACACACCCACATACACTAAAACACACACAAAAACAGTACAACGCACACAAACACACAAAAAAAAATCATCATACAGTAGGTGCTAAATCTCAGGAGTGGATGTGGAATTCATTAACACACACCAGCTATCAAGTCAGGAGTGGTGCATTTCAAACAACAATACCACACCTGATTTCATTGCTAGCATTGAGTATCAATGCAAACACATTCTAACATTATGGTGGAGGCTTTTATAAATTACAATCTTGAGCCATGAATGCAGCACAAGACAACATTTTACAACAATTTTGGAAATTTTAAAAAAAGCAAGGTTGTCCCGGGCAACGCCGGGCGGGTCAGCTAGTGTAAAAAATAAAAATATAAATATATTTTTCTATGGCTATATTTTATATTGGATTGTATTGGGTTCTGTACATTGTCACAGTAAGCGCCTATATTGTCCTGAAAACTCTTGAATCATATCCTTTTATCATCCTACGGCTCTAGTGGGATACGGTCACTAGGTCTCCAGTAACAAGGTCGAAAAGCAAAAGGTCGACACCACTAGGGCGACAAGACTGAAGGTCGACAGGTCATTAGGTCAACACAAGCATTTCATGCCCTACCATCCACTAGGCGCATGGTGGGAGAATAAAATAGTGTGCCGAGCGCAGCGAGCCATGCGAGGGGGCGAGGTGCTACGTTTCAGTGTCCATGTCGACTGTGTTGAAATTCGGGACAAACAAAAGTGAAAGACCCCATGTCGACCTGTTGACCTTGCCCATGTTGACCTAATGATGGTGTCGACCTAACCCATGTCGACCGTCAGTCATGTTGACCTAGTGGTGTCGACCTAGTTACTGTCTTTCCAATGATCCCATTCCCTCTAGGCTATGATCAGGGAAATAGCTTTTCCTGGGAGAATTCAAACTGTAAGAGGTAGGTATATCTGTCAGCAGGCAGAGAACCAGACTTGCATACTGGCTGGGAGGAAATCACACCTGACACACTGTCCAGGACATTGGAGCCCCAGTCTCCTTGCAGCACCGACATCAAAATGTTGTCAAAAACATTCAGCTCCCTGGAGGTCACAATCCTATCCCGAAACAGCCTGCGGGCCTCGCACGCCACAATTTCCAGGACATGGTCTGGTGATTGTTTCGTCGATCCTTGGGAAAAGTGAAACAGGATTAGTGCCATTTCCCAGCCAGACTGATTTACGTACGGAAATAGGTTACAGTATAACTTACCAATGGAAAAGAAGCAGAAGGGAAGAATAAAGAGAAAAGTACAGAACATTAGAAGGATAAGACAGCATCAAATAGAGATACACAAGTATTTACACTGAAAAGGGCACTCCATCTGATGGGGACGCGCGAGCGTGGGGAAGGGGGGGGGGGGGTGTTGCAGGAGGTGCGGGTGCTCCCTTCCATTTGATGGCAGGTCCCGGCGGTTATCGATAGAACCCACAACAAAGAGCGGCGCTCCATCTGTACACCACAAATATACTGCAAGCTTAAAACACAGCTGAGAACATTATTACACTGGAACTAGGCCTGGATTTACTTCAATGTACTTAGACCTGATCGCTGGGCTGCGGATTTGCAGGTGATTATCGAATGACTGCGCATACATATGACTCGCAGTGCGCATGTGAGAGGCCATCCATCGATAAAATCCAGCATCTTTTTTTATCCGCTAAGCGTTCGTAAGTTGATTGACATGAAGCTGCCGTTTATGGGTGTCATCCGGCTGCTTTCTGGGAGTGTCAGGGAAACTGCAGGCGTTCCCAGGCATTTTCATGGACGGTGTGTGATGTCAGCCCCGATCAGCCTGATTCTATCGCACAGGCAGAGTAGGTCCTGGGTTACACACAAGCCCGTATTCAATGCGGCCAGCGAAGGGGTTAAACGGCGGGGATTGCCGACAACAAGCTACCCTCACCTTTTAATCCCCGGCAGGCCGCTCACCCTATTCTATGTTCGGAGGGAATCCTCGCTGTCAGAGGACAGTGAGGATTCCCCCAAATAGCAAGGCTCACGGCTAATGCAGGAAGCCCGCTGTATGTAGCCTCGAGCCACGCTGTTTTAGCGGCCACACACGCCATTTCCCTGCTGTTGCAAAAACCTAGCGATGAGGAAACCGCATGTGCAGAGGGTCAGTTGAATACTGACCGCACTCAGTCAGCAGTCAGCACTGCTCACTGCCACAGCTCGCAAAAGTCATTAAAAATACCCCACGGACTGCAAACACTGTAAAAATAATTTGATGGTGAGCGAGTTGCGATGGATTTGCAGCTAATCGCCGACCTGCAATATTTTTGCAGACCTTTTTCATGCGGATGTCTAATCGCAGGACTCTGGTCTGAAAAACCTAAGATATGGTCTCTCTACGTTCATTCACTGCTTTCCTGTTCATTCAAGGCCATAACTACCATAGGTGCAGGGAGTGCAGCTGCTATGGGACCCAGAGCTGAGAGGGGCCACCTTCCCTGTCACAGTTACATGAGTTATATACAAGGGTGTAGCTACCATAGGTGCAGGGAGTGCAGCTGCTATGGGGCCCAGAGCTGAGAGGGGCCACCTTCCCTGTCACAGTTACATGTGTTATATACAGGGGTGTAGCTACCATAGGTGCAGGGAGTACAGCTGCTATGCGGCCCAGAGCTGAGAGAGGCCACCTTCCCTGTCACAGTTACATGTGTTATATACAGGGGTTTAGCTACTATAGCTGCAGGGAGTGCAGCTGCTATGGGGCCCAGAGCTGAGAGGGGCCACCTTCCCTGTCACAGTTACATGTGTTATATACAGGGGTGTAACTACCATAGGTGCAGGGGGTGCAGCTGCTATGGGGCCCAGAGCTGAGAGGGGCCACCTTCCCTGTCACAGTTACATGTGTTCTATACAGGGGTGTAGCTACCATAGGTGCAGGGGGTGCAGCTGCTATGGGGCCCAAGCTGAGAGGGGCCACCTTCCCTGTCACAGTTACATGTGTTATATACAGGGGTTTAGCTACTATAGCTGCAGGGAGTGCAGCTGCTATGGGGCCCAGAGCTGAGAGGGGCCACCTTCCCTGTCACAGTTACATGTGTTATATACAGGGGTGAAGCTACCATAGGTGCAGGGGGTGCAGCTACTATGGGGCCCAGAGCTGAGAGGGGCCACCTTCCCTGTCACAGTTACATGTGTTATATACAGGGGTGTAGCTACCATAGGTGCAGGGGGTGCAGCTGCTATGGGGCCCAGAGCTGAGAGGGGCCACCTTCCCTGTCACAGTTACATGTGTTATATACAGGGGTGTAGCTACCATAGGTGCAGGGGGTGCAGCTGCTATGGGGCCCAGAGCTGAGAGGGGCCACCTTCCCTGTCATAGTTGCATGTGTTATATACAGGGTGTAGCTACCATAGGTGCAGGGAGTGCAGCTGCTATGGGGCCATCTTTCCCGTCAAAGTAACAAGTGCTACATACATTTTATACCATTTGGTAGTACTGTACATTGGGGTCCTTAAATGCTTTAGCTCTGGGGACTACGAACATCTAGTTATGCCACATCCTTAAAGCTCTACACCAGCTGGGAGCACACACTCATTGGACTGCAGTTGTGGACGATTCCATCCGCAGGGAGTTTGTTGAATTTATAGGATATGAACATATTAAAGTCTGAGTTTTTAACATTGTTGAAATGTTGTAAATATTGGAAATACTACATTATGATAATCCTCTGGTAATATTTTGGTGTCTACCTAACTAATACTAATTTTCCACTGCAACCTGGTTATATCACAAGCACAGGTGCCTACAGCCTTCCCTGTATCAGCGCTCCCGGTACGGCTGATACTGTACGTCTGCAGCTAAACCAGCGAAGAGTCTATGGTCCTTTTTCTGGTTCACTCACAAAGGCAAATTCTCAAATGGACAAAACCATGTGCACTGCAGGTGGGGCAGATGTAACTTGTGCAGAGAGAGTTAGATTTGGGCGGGGTTTTACTTCAAAGTGAGATCTATATTGCAGTGTAAAAATAAAGCAGTCAGGATTTACCCTGCACAGAAACAAAATAACTAACACAAATGTAACTCTCTCCGCATGTGTCACATCTGCCCCCCCCCCCCCCCCTGCAGTGCACATGGTTTTGTCCATTTGAGAAGAAATGTGCCTTTGCGAGTGAACCAGAATAAGGGCCTATGTGCAACACAGTCCGACTGTATACAAACACGAAGTACCTACCTCCTGTTAAATCATATCTAAACAGCCCGAGAATCCACTTTGTAAGTATACAGGGAGTGAACAGGTAATGGCTGTGATCATCAACTGAAAACTTCATCCGAACCTAATGATAAATAAGAATAAGTCACATTAGTTCTACAATGCAGCATGTCTGTCAGCGTTTATCCAGCCAGTCTCCCATATATAGTACTTGGCTAAGCTTAACAGATTCAATAGTGCCCGCTGTATACATCACATTAGGGGAGCTGTGTCAGCCATTGGAGAGTTAGAAATGGTGAAGCTGTCCAAAGCAACCAATCAGCTACTGTCATTTGCCTAGCAGTGTCTATGAAATCTATAAAATGGCATTTGGAAACTGATTGGCTGCTACATTCCACGCCTCCACGTTATCGCTCTCTTGATAGGCTTGATACAGCTGCCATTTTTTATTTTTCTTTGGCATGCAGAAATGCATCAACTATTGCTACCGGTATCACCATTTAGAAGAGCGAAGTGGGACCATTGGATGCTATAGGGACCAAGAGCACAGATAATGGTACCTAAAAGTTGTGAAAATTCTGTCATGGAAAGTGGAGATGATAATGTTTAAGACCAGGGGGTTTAAATACGAAGTGTTAGGTTGTAACACCCAGAGCTTCTGTTAAGATATGTGCCTGATATTTAAAAGGGCTATCCTTATACTAGCCGTGTCTTGCTAGTAAAAGCATTGCCCATGTAATTGTCAAGCATTAACACAATCAGAAGCACAGAGTTTTACAACACAATGCAGGGGCAGAATTCTGGGAGGCAATGGAGTAATTTGCTGCCAGGCTCCTGCTCCCAAAGGGGGCACCTCTCCTCTCCTGCTAGTTTTAATTGAAAGCCATTCTGTAGCTGAGTTCTGAAATATATATGTGTTCTCTCTCTGTGTGTGTGTGTGTGTGTGTGTGTGTGTGTGTGTGTGTGTGTGTGTGTGTGTGTGTGTGTGTGTGTGTATATATATATATATATATATATATATATATATATATAAAACACATGTTATATAAGGGTGTGTGTGTGTGTGTGGGGGGGGGGGGGGGAGGTATGGGGGCACCAATATATATCTTGCCTCTAGACAACTGTGATGAACTTACGCCACTCATACAACGCTTTGCAAATAAGACTCGGATCGAGCAGCCAATTACATACTATGACAAGGTAAAAGTAAGACTAGTAAGTGCTGTACGGTGGTAGAATTCAGTAGGAAGCAGAGACTAGAACAGAAGGGTTTTTTACCTGTTCATAAACTTGAACCATTGACCCAGCCAATTGGTGGATCTTGGATACAGAACTCCATACTGGGTGCGTCTTTAGATTTTTGTGAAGCACTGGTTCTAAATATGAACTGCAAATGGTTTGCAATTGGTCTCTTTCCGGATAGCTGCACAAGAAAATTGAATTTTTTTTTTTTAATCCGTTAAATTTGAAACTTAGATATTTGGTACAAAGCGTGTATGTGAAATACTTACTCGATGGCGCATATACGAACCACGGAGGTGAATCTGGTTGTCAGTTTATGCCGCCCGATGGTGCCACCGGCAGACATAGATGCCACAATTTGGATGTTTTCCAGTCCGACCCACTCGAGGTTATCATCATAGAAGCCGTGATATGTTAAAACCTTACAAAGAAAACACAAAAACAAAGATATACCCAATAGGGAGGTTTGGTGCTTTTTTAAGCAAGAACAATACCTATTGAAAATTTGAAATGCACCAAAATGGACTCTTCTCCTCTCAACTACAGGTTCCATTTCATGTATTATTAGCAAGCGGTTTGTTACATTACTTACAGTTATAACTGGAATTGCTATAGTCTGGTGTCTTCTACAAAGCAAATATAAACTCTGATTTCTTAAGGGAGCAACAAATCTGTCCATATACGCTGAGCATTTCTCTACTATATGTATCCACCTAGATGCTAGTTTCGTACTCCCCCCTCCGCCCCTGTCCCAGTGAACGGCTGCAAATACATTGGCAGCTATGCATACAGAGGGAAAGCCATTCGCAATCACTCACCATCGAAGGGTTTCCCCCTGTTCACATTGACCAATAGGTATAGACTTACTCGGCACTGCGATGGCCGTGGGGAGATAGAGGCCGCTGTTGACATCATCGGCCCTCCCTCCCCACGGTCGGGCTGGTCTGTGTTTTTAGTCAGCACTCTTAGAAAACACAGCCTACAAATGCCCCCAGGCGGTCAATCAACTTGCGAACAGCCAAGTTCATGGTGTCCCAATGAAAACGCTGGGTGTATCCATGGCTACGCGGGTGGGCCAATGCCTGCCAGGGGCAGGCGGCTTTAGTCGCAGAACGTCAGCCGTCCGCCCTGTCTTCGTGGTAGCGCTCACAAATAAAAGTCAGTTTTCATTGACCTCTTGTTACACATCCCTCTCGCATGTTGTCATGGGGAATCGTGGTGGGACAGGCCGGCATCTCAGGTGCTCGGTAAGCGATGATCGCAGCTTAGGACTGGCCACCGCTCCCTGCACTGGACACGCCCCCTCCCATTACCTGGGTCCGGCACAGCTGTATGTACGCACTCAATAGTTGATGATCAGTAGGATACGAGGCTCTCCAACTGGATATAATTATCAAATATTACAGTCACAGCGGATACACCTCAGACATTCTTCTTTTGCTGGTCTTATCCTGATCCTGTACATGTGATTTTAAGGAATTTTAATTGTTATCAGACATCCTTTATGCCATCAGTTCACAATTCAGACTGACGCCTGATGAAGTCAAAAGGCGAAACGCGTTGGTTTTCTGTCAATTCAGCTGATGCTGGACCTCTTGATGAACGATCTCCACATTTTGACTGTTTTTTATGTGATTTATGACTAAACCGTATTTTTACATTCTGTGAAGTTCGGATAAATGATTTCATTAAGATATATACCCACCTAATGCACCCTCTAAAAACCTTGTTTCTATGTTTTCCATTGGCCCTCACTAACAGGTGGTTTTATTAAAGATGGTGCAAACAAACTCCCCTTCCCCTTTTCTCCCATCCATTCCCTATACCATTATAGAGGTCTCATTCTTTTTCGATTCCATTTTCACAGCTGGGGCAGACTAGATGGGCCAAGTGGTTCTTATCTGCCATCAAATTCTGTTTCCTTGTTTCTATGTCTACCTGTTGACATGGCTTAGTTGCATTTTTAATGGCGTATCAAACCATGCTAGATTTGGTGTGATTTGAGGATAGGTGTATGTGGACACATCTGGAACAAAGGCCCTTATTCTGGTTCACTCGCAAGGGCAAATTCCTTCTCAAATGGACAGAACCAACAGAGAAAGCTATAGAGTAAAGAATTCTGCTCACCTGCTGTAAAAACGCCACCAGCGTATTGGTGCCCCATTTGTCAGGTTTGGGGAGGTTGATATCTTTTAAATAAAGCACCAATCTCTCGCAGTCCTTTGGCCTGTATACTCGGCCTGTGTTAGTTGTGATTACCAGGCAGGTCTGTGTGAGCTTCTGTAAGACGTGACGAGAGGACGTCTGCGCACTGCAATGTACTATAGCGATGCGAGTGGACCGGAGCTGGGAGAATGCATAAAGCAGCAGCATTCTGGGGAGAAAAAGAACCAATTAGAGCTACACTACCAACACTGTAGAATTTACAAATGTTTACGATTCCCATCTGGTCTTACCCCTTTCCACACCCTTCTGGCCCAACTAAGAGGAAGGGCTGTTTGGTGTCGGAGCCCAGCCATGGCCTGAAATAGTCCAGTCCTCTCTGGATGTCAGGCGTTCTGATGACCGGCAGAGCCTGAGGATTACTGAAGTCTTCTACTGTTAGATGGTGAGTTTTTTCCAGGCTGTAGGACAGTAAGCGTCCAGTTTTTTCATCGTAATATGTTTCCAATGGTTTGCGGGGATCGGGGGGAGATTCCCGAGCCCAACCGAAAACCTGAAAGTAATGAAAGCGTGATTATTTGGAGTAAATGGAACCGCCTGTGAGCTGTAGGCCTGGTTTAGACTTTTAAATGAGTCACTTTATAACTTTGGCTAGACACACCGGGATCTCGGTGATACCTACAAGTAATAGGCTACAGTATTACATCTACCCATAGAAAACACAACTAAACAACAAACTTATAAACCAATTGTGTGGTTTGTTCCTCCACACCAATCTCTTATTTCCCATCTCTTACCCAGTGTCACCCTCTCTCACAGGCTGTGATTGAAAAATGTCAGGTAGGTGCTGATTGGTTGGTGGTTTATCACTCTCCATTTTATTACTTTTTAAGGCTTAGTACATCTGGCCCTCTTTCTCCAAACTGTCCCTCTCCTTCCTTACCCCCCATTGTCCCACTTTTTCACAAATTTACCAAGATCCCCGATTACGGCCAATCCCGTGTACCAACGGGTACAACCAGGATAAGCCACAATCGGGCCAAAAATACTGAGGGGTAGATTTATTAAAGGTTGATCAAGGGAATATGCGCTATCCCCGTGCGTTACTGCAGGGGATAGCGCTTCCCCTGATCTATGACACCCGCTGAGCAGGTGTCTAGCGTGCGGCGGTGTGGGGCAGGAGGCATAGTGCAGGGACGATATTTCGTACTGCGCGCCTGCCTCCTGCCTAATTTATGAACGGTCAGCATCGCTGACTGTTCCGCCGCCTGCAGCTATCGACTTGCCCTATGCCCACAGCAGGGACAGCGCTGTCCCTGCTGCTGGATCTGAGCTGCGCTGGGGATCTCGCGAGAGTAGCAAGATCCCACGCATGCGCAGTGAGCCGGCCGGGTGGAAAGGAGACAGCCCATCAGTATTAACGGATATGCTGTCTCCAGGACGGGGACTTCGCCGGAGGGGGGAGTTAGCGCTCCCCTGCTTCGGCGGACAAGATGTTGATACATCTTGTCGGTCTCCCCTCCTGCTGCGCCTCAGTAATGAGGCGAAGCAGGAAGTGTTGTAGCGGCACATTTAGGATTAAGATGATGCTTTTTCAGGATTTGTATTTTCAATCACCATGTGGCGCTGCTGATTGGCTGCCTGGGTGCTGCACAGCTCAGTAATGATATGTTCCCCATGTCTGTGTCCCTCATTAGAGTACATCTAGTATATATATCAGTACTGTTACTGGCTGTGCAATCACCATGTGGCGGCGCTGAATGGCTGCCTGGGTACTGCACAGCTCGGTAAATATGTTCCCCATGTTCGTGTCCCTTTATTAGAATGCGTCTTGTGCATATATGTACTTGTGATGTATAACTGTACTGCCATTGTTGCCTGTTCCTTGTACCGATAACCCTTTGTATTGCAGTATGTGCACTGTTATTTTTAATGTCTGTAAAGTGCCTTGAGTCCTGTTGGAGAAAGTGCGCTATATAAATAAAACTTACTTACTAAATGGTGAAGTGATTCCCGTTTGGCTGCCGAGTTAATGAGCCTGAAGCCTGCACGGATCAATGAGATCCGTGCGATGCTTCTCTGTGTAAAGTTTTTTTAAAACATTTAAAATTATATTATTTATTTATTTTATTTTTCTCTTCTTTCCCCCTTACTCTTTACCCATTGACTATGTAAATGTACCGATCCTTGGTATGTTGGGTATTATGCTGGTCATGTCAAATGTTTTGGTATCTTCATAAAACCTCAATAAATACGATTAATAAAAAAAAAAAAAGGGGGGCCTGGGGTCACTTTTCCTGTGAGTGCCTTGAAGAGCTGAATGAAGAGTTTCAGTTTACTACTGAAATTTCTGCTGTATTTGAGGCCTTTATATCTACAACAGACCTGGCACATGGCAATCATAACTAGCCAAATGTATAAAACACACTTCTATAACGGTAAGACTCCAATTTGCACATTTTCTGCATTAAGTTTATAACACTCCCTACCCTGTTTGTCCCCGCTGCGTGTTTACCTCTTTGGCAAAGTCATTTCTGGACTTCATGTTGAGATTTCCTCCTAGGCCACGGATCAGACTAATAATGAACTGACTGCGCTCAGTGCAGCCAGGAAGGTGCGACAATCCATTCATCACTGTCCCAATGAGACTGGTTTCCACCACAAAGTCGTTCTAGGGCAGGTAAAGGACAGTCAGGGCTTTACCTTGCATTATTATGATGGGACGCACAGAATATGAATGCATTGCTTATTGCACTATTACAGTGTTACATAAAGACTGGCATTGCAGTGACATTATAATGTCTCTAGATGTCTGTAACCCTCTGCTTGTCCAGAACAGTAATAAGGTGTAATATATGTGTTTTATGGATTGCTTTTGTTTTTTTGTTTTTTTTCAGTAATAGATTTTTATTGGATTTATATAACATAGAATGGGAAACGGTAAGGAAATAATGAAAAGTACTCAGGTTTTATCACTCATGGTCGCATTCTTAATACAATATAATTTTCTGTGGAACAAAATCTTGCTAATGCAATGGGTGCCGGATGACTCGCTGACAGCCAGGATTCCAACAGTTGTTGGAATCCGGACATACACAGGCTATTTTCCCTCATAGGGTTCCATGATCCCCACAGAGGTAAATCAGAATACTATAGCTGGTGAAGAGGGATTCATATGAAATCACGGCGGTCGTAATCCCGATGCCGGAATCCCGACCGCCGAAATCCTGACAAGGGGGGGACATGGATCGCCCCCCCCCTTGCGGGCTCGCTGCTATCGCCACGCAGCGAGCCTGGTGCCTCGCTATGCTCAGCACACTAATTTACTCTCCCCCTCTATGGGTGTCGTGGACACCCATGGAGGGAGAAAGCGTCAGGATTTCGGCGGTCGGGATTCTGGCGTCGGGATTTTAAATGCCGGGATTCCAACCGCTGGGATTTTAACTGCATCCCGGGGGAAGAGCCCAGAAGGGGACTGAATGCGCTGGCTCCCCTGTTGGGCTCATGGCAGTCGGGATTCCGATGTCGAAGAAACAACCGTTGAAATTCCTACGGTCAGAAAGCCATACCATACCCAATGAAGTGTGTGTGTGGGAGGAAGTAATTACATACACATCTATTCACAGATCTACCCAGATCTCTATATGGCATATGGACACATCTATTTCAAGAAGCAAATATAGATTTAACCACACCAGGAGTTAAAGTGGGCCGAAGGTGGCTCGGCTTTACCAGGCCAGGGCTTTGTGTACAGGCAAGGCTAGGGGTAGGCTTTAAAAAGAGGGTCTGGCACTGATAAAAGAGGGCATTTGTCATGTGGGCAAGGAGGGGAGGGTGAGTTACTCCACTTGCATCGCTCACATTTGTTATATTAATTCAAATAAAAAATGTTGCATCAAAAAATTTTTTTTCCTATATAAGGCAAACAATACAGGTCATTATGATGAATAAAAATGTTTATTTGCCAATTCTCACACCTATTTTGATGAAGGGGATTATTCTGGTTTACTCGCAAAGGCAAATTCCCTCTCTAATGGAGAAAACCATGTGCACTGCAGGTGGGGCGGATGTAACATATGCAGAGAGAATTAGATTTGGGTGGGGTTTATACCTCAAACTGATATCTACATTGCAGTGTAAAAATAATGCTGCCAGTATTTACCCTGCACAGAAACAAAATAACACCTAAATCTAACTCTCCCTACACGTTACACCAGCCCCCCTTGCAGTGCACAAGGTTTTGTCCATTAGCCTTTACGAATGAACCAGAGTAACCCCCAAAGTCACTTGGCACTCAAAGGGTTAAACACTGGTCCACACAATGATCTGTATATGACGTTCACTAACAGCTGCCTGTATGTAAGATTCCACAAGGCGGTTATTGTGTATACACATTAATTACTAACACACTGTATCTCACAAACACATTCACACGCGAGGACACCATTATCCGGAAATATAAATAGCCGTCCAATCTGACCATCATTTCCAGTTCTTGTGAGATTGGTTTCTTCTACATTTGTTAGAAACCGCACAATGGGGGTTATTCTAGTTCACTCTTTCTGACAAAATCCTTCTTAGATGGACAAAACCATGTGCACTGCAGGTGGGGCAGATGTTACTTGTGCAGAGAGAATTAGATTTGGGTGGGGTTTTACTTCAAAGTGAGATCTATATTGCAGTGTAAAAATAAAGCAGCCAGTATTTACCCTGCACAGAAACAAAATAACTCACCCAAATCTAATTCTCTCTGCACATTTTACATCTGCCCCCCTGCAGTGCACATGGTTTTGTCTGTAACTATTAAAATGAAAAACAGTCAGAGCAATATAATATTACAGTGCTATATATCCAGGGGGAGAATCTCTTTGCTCCAGACAGTAATACGTGCTCTATACTAGTATTTAACATGCAAAGGAACCGCACAGACGGAGGCTCCTGGTAAGAAGTCTCATTACAAGCTTTCAGGAGTTTCACCCACAGCCAATTTCCCTTTGATCAATCCTCTAAACTATGCAGCATTCACCCTATTCTGTACTATTTATGAAGTGCGAATGGACTGTAAATTTGCCGGGGGTGCGCGATACACGGAGGGAGCGGAATTATCTTCGGCAGGCTTCCATTGCTCATTTCATTACAATATTATGACTCTGAGACACGGAGTTCTACTTATTCCTTGCACTTGCACAGCGGCCTAGAACGCATCAAACTGTTTAATTCTGTCGTAGCCGGCAGCATGGAACACATCAAGCGACAGTATTTCATCCTATTATTGCCGGTAGGGATCTAACATACTGCCGGTGACCCAGAAAATATATAAAAAAATGTAGAACATCACATATTTCTTGTTAATGTACCTGCTTAAGAACCCAATTTAAAGCCTTCTCGAAATAGTCTGCAATCCAGTTTTCCAAATTATGTCTGTGCGTTTCCGGCTGTCCCCGGAGCCAGGAACGGATCAGAGAATTCACATCAGTGTTTTCATCACTTTTGGGGAAAGAAACAGAAAAGTTCTGAGTACAGGCAGCATTGATTACTGACTCCTAATGGAACGTGGGTCATCGGTGGTGCTGACCGCGGGGCACAATTATATTTACCTTAGGAAGATCATTCCCATCCTAGATATTGTGGCCGGGGAGGCGCTGCTAAGGTCGTGTGTTTCAAAGACGAAGTTAACATTGGGTCCAAACTGAATCCTTTCCCCGCTGGGCATAGTTAGGAGGCGGTTGTCATCGAGAACAGAGTTTAAGGACTCAATCCACTCGGGGTCAATGTCGCCGTCACAGATTATCCAGGAACTAACGTCTATTTACACAAACATAAGAGGGGGAAATAAAATTAGGACAGACTATTAATCAAGAAATAATGCAAAAAAAAAAAAAGAAGAGAAACAAATAAAATGAGCAGTTCTTATAAATAAAGCCACTGGGTAAAAGTGCAATGTAAATTTACTCTTGATATATTTGTGGTCTGAATAAAAGGGGTATGGGACATTGGGTCGACCACTGAAAGACCGGACCAGCTTCCCACAACATTCCCATCCCAGCCGCATTGCAACTGGACCAATTTAAGCCTGCACAAGAAGGAACCTACAACTACCAAGCGTTCCCGGGGCAGGAGAGCGCTGTCTCTCCCCATGAGTCCTACGTTTGCATCCACACTATAGGCCGCGCCATCACTGGGATACCCCGGAATGGACACACAGCAGGAGTCCTACTGGACAAATTGGGTGACTATGGCCCTTATTCTGATTCGCGCGGTACGGCCCGCGTGCGGCCGTACCGCCGATGTTTTCCGTCTGCACATGCGCAGAGGTCAATCTGCGCATGTGCAGGCGAATTCGCCGCACATAACGTTACTACGCCGCAAAGGGGGCGTATAGGGGAGTGAGGGGCTTCATGCCCTCATTTCCCTATGTATACGCCCCGCGTTTCATGGGCGTTCCCATGCAAACGCGGGGCGTACGCATGCTAATGAGGGCATGACGCAACTCATGGGGGCGGAAAGCTGACGTCGCCGGATGTCAGCTTTCAGCCCCCATACAAGCTACCACACGGACGATTGTCCGTGTGGTCTCAGCTTGCGGGAGCTGCCGCGGCGTGCGGACCTGCCTTCGATGGTCGACGACCATCGAATGCAGGGGGCAGCTCCCACCATGGTGGAGGCGTAGCCTCCACCATTTTTATGCGGATCGCCAGCCGTGGCGATCCGTAGGGTGGGCGGGGATTCGTCTGGTGCGGTCGGAGCCGCATATGCGGCTCGACCACACCAACCAGAATAAGGGCCTATATCTGTACACTTGACCTTTTATAATGGTACCAGATGATCTACTTATTGATTTTATATGAATTAGAATAATGATATTGTGTTTATTTTTACAAACTACCTAGTGTTCCCGCTAGGCTGTTTTAGCGGGGCGCTGCGCCCTGCCCGATTTTTACAGGGCAAAATGCGCCCTGCCCTGCTAGCAGTGCCCCGCTAAAACAGCGTGGTGCCTGCCCTGGCTGTGTGCACAGGGAAGCGCAGCGCCGCCTTAGACGGCGATTCCCAGCGCTTCCCCGGCAGCACGGTAAATTCGGCGGTGCCGGGCCCGCCTCCTTTAGTGATGGTGCCGACCGGGCCCGCCCCTTTTCGCGACGTCGCGGCCTGTGCACGCCCCTTTTCGTTACGTCGTGCCCCGGGACCGCCCACAATTGTGACATCGGCGGGCCCGGTCCGCCCCCCTTGCGCTGCCCCCGTGCAGCGGAGCCCTGCCCGCCCTCATTTCTAGAGGGAACACTACTACCTGTAGCATAAATTTATACAGCGCAGTTGAACCCTCCTTTGATTGGACCGACATGGGTCAGGTGAGCAGCTCTAAATGTTGACTCAAGTATTAAGTCAACAATAGTAGGATCGACAGTCAAATGAACGTGAGTTTTTCATCCTTTTTTTGTCCCGAATGTCGACGTGTACCGTGTCCGCTCGCGATTCTTGCGATGGTGCCTCGCTACGCTCAGCACACTTTTTTATTCTCCCACCATGCCGAAGTGCATGGTAGGGCATGAAATACTGGAGAAAAAACGTGAAAAACCTTTTGACTGTCGACCTTCCCATTGTTGACCGTCAGAGACTGTCGACCTTTCCCATGTCTACCTATTTCAGGTGTCGATCTAAGGACCTTCAGTGGTTGACCCAATGCATGTCAACCTTAATAGTGTCGACCCAATGACCATATATCGAATAAACAAATATATTTAAAAATACAGTACCGGTGATGAAGTGACAGCAAGCAATGGTGTAAGGGAGTGTGCAGAGCTGTAGTAGCATCTAGTGACTGCGGTGTTCTGGGAAGGTGCGGACACACTGGGCGTTTGTTGCTAATGAACAATGTTAGAAAAATGGTTGGCCGATAGTATGAGACTATGGAAAGTGGTTTATTCGGCCTGGGGGCTGGCGATGATGCGGGAGCGCACATCTGCATTTGACGCTCGTTGTCCGCCTTTACACCTAGGTGATTTTTAGCTAAAAGTATATAAAATGGAAACAAAACGTGACCTACTTTAAGCATCTAGCGACTGCAGCACCGCCCCCATCTAGAGACTGCAGCACCGTCCCATCTAGAGACTGCAGTCCTGCCCCCATCTAGAGACTGCAGCCCCGCCCCCATCTAGCCACTGCAGCATCGCCCCCATCTAGTCACTGCAGCACTGCCCCCCATCTAGAGACTGCAGCACCGCCCCCATATAGCCTATGCAGCACCGCTCCATCTAGCTACTGCAGCACCGCCCCCATCTTGCGACTGCAGCACCGCTTCCATCTAGCGACTGCAGCACCGCTCCCATCTAGCGACTGCAGCACCGCTCCCATCTAGCGACTGCAGCACCGCCCCCATCTAGCCACTGCAGCACCGCCCCCATCTAGCCACTGCAGCACCGCCCCCATCTAGCCACTGCAGCACCACCCCCATCTAGCCACTGAAGCACCACCCCCATCTAGCCACTGCAGCACCGCCCCCATCTAGCCACTGCAGCACCGCCCCCATCTAGCCACTGCAATATAGCCTGGATCTCAGAGCACATCTACAGTAACATTACACCATTCCTTCAGCAAACAAAAGTGTCAGCTACTTGAACACACTTTGGTGTGTGTGTGTGTGTGTGTGTGCGTGTGTGTGTGTGCGTGTGTGTGTGTGCGTGTGTGTGTGTGCGTGTGTGTGTGTGTGCGTGTGTGCGTGTGTAAAACATCCCCCCCTCCAACCCAATGCTCTATGGTTACTGGGGACATAAAGCCAAGATCTACATTTCGGCCTCTCACATTACATAAGCACTAATTAAATCAGTGAAGAGATTTATCTGTTTTTGATTTTGTTTTCTCCTTCATATTTAGTGCCACCTGAAACCAATCACGCAGCCAGTATCACATACAGTATGGTATATTGCCATAAAGTAATGAACAGCAGAAAAAACAGACGCATGACACTGGGCGTGTGTAAGTTCCGCTGAGCAATAACAGACATCCACATTGTTCCTGTTTATTTTTGCACTTAGTTTATCTACAAATAACTCTACATAACATACTACACTAATGTGAGTACTCTGAAATCTATTATGTACTGTATAAAACGCTAAATAATACTCATCTCTAATAGGTCAAGTACCGCCTGTGAACACTAGACAGACCAAATTACTCCATAACAGAAAGTGAACATTAAATGATCTGTTTCTCACTGGCTGGACATGGAGAGAGGAAGCTGTGAGGACAGACATTGGAGGTAGGAGCAGATAGGGACTAAGCCATCATTTTGACAGGCTTTTAACTAGTAAAATATAGCAATCTTGGTATTATTTATTCCTAAATGAAAAATGTCTCTAACAAGGCATGATGGGACTTGTAGTTCCACTACAGCTAGAGGGTTATACATTATCCATCTCTAAACTCAAGCATACAGTAGATAGACAAAAGAATAAGGAATCACCTTGAGGCTCTCGGACAACCTGGCGCGCACTGTTGGTCAGGACTCCGTCTGACCACTCTCTGGTGTCCATGTCTATGTGACCGAGAAGCTGTTGTCTGGGCATAGCTTTAGGGTTCATCGTATACTGCTTTACCACTTTCCCCACCTTGCCAAGTGCTGCCCGCAACATACGCCATAGAGTGGACTTGCCCGCGCCACTAGGCCCAACAATAACGACCCCCATCCTCTGGCGCAGCTGTTCATATAGCTCCAAAGCCTTTTTAATCTGTACCAAGGAAGAAGTGCGCAATTAGTACTACAGTACTGTAGACAGTCTTAAACAGGCCAATTTAAATCAATGCTGAGTGTAGTGAATAAAGTTTTGATGATGAAAAAAAAAAAAAAAATAGCAATTTATTAGAGCCGGCATAACTTTACCTGGCTTGGGATGATTTCTAGATTGGCTTCTTCGAAGACCTGCTGCAGAGCTGCATTTAACTCCAAGTACTCCACATCCTTAAAATCAATCCCAGGAAAGACGTCCTTAATCAAAGCATCGCAGCGGGAGCAGTCGGCAAATGTCAGCTTTGACATGGTATTGAGACGCAGGGCTTGTACCACAATATGGCTTTCGCTGACTGCAAGAGCAACAAAGTGCTGTACTTATCAGGAAGAGGACAGGCGGCATAAAACAAGATTATAACAATGAGCAAGCATCAGATGAAAAAAGAATAACACTTATATGCAAAGTATCAAACATAGCTTATGCTGGGTAGGGCCGTCTTAACAGCATTGTAGGCCCCGGGCAAACAAACACATTTGGGGCCCCTCCACACCCATTCACGGAGAAAATTGTAAAAAAAAAAATCATAACTTGCCCTTCCTGTGGTCTACACTTGATTCCATACAGTGAATGGCTGTCAGCCATCCTCCAATCAGCCTTTCACCGTCTGGCTGCAGGATGGGAAGCAGGAAGAGAAGGCCGCCTGGTCGCTCTGGGGTGTATGATTCACATTCAGAGCGACCAGGCAGCAACCTCTACTACCTCCCAAGAAGCTCAGGAGGCAGATGGCTACAACCCAACCCCAGCTCGAAGGCTCCTAGAATTAGGAGGCCCTTGAGCAGCTGCCCATTGAGCCAATATGTTAAGATGCTGGGTACACATTAGACAATATGTGTACCCAGCGATGTCATGTGCAACAGAGACCCAACGGGTTGCCGGCATAAGTAAGTGCATACACAATTGCCAATGCTGGCCACAATGAGCGATGGCAGGGGAGGGACATAGAAGGATGTTGCTGGGCCGCGCATCGTCAGCGATACAGTGCATACACACTAGACTATAAGCAGATGTCATTATGATTGGTCATTATCCTGGATACTCTGTTTCCATTTCTCACATCAGAGCACATCAGAGCACGTAGGCTGTAAAACCTAGAGTGCTTTGCATGGTACAGCTACGCCAGGGGTACATTAACAATGGGTGCAGGGTGCAAAGTCCAGGGCTCAGTACACCAGCACATGATCTGCTCACGATCTGCATCCGATCCCGATCTGTTCCCAGCTGAAGGGGTCATTTCCGAATCCTACCTGCTGCAGGTAGGATCTGAAAAATGACCAAACGACCAGTGGGGACACGCATCGGAATTGGATCAGAAATGGCAAAAACATGCCCAATTTACATACAAATCGGTCATGATTATATCGAAATCGGGCAAATTGAGGACAAATCGTTCTGTGTGTACCCTACATTACTGTAGAGAAAATCCTGTTTGCTCCATCGTCCTGGACGCTGAAACCATGAAGGATGTCCTGAAGCCATCCCTATAGAAATGTACGCTCTGAAGTTGCTCTGCGCATCACCTTCCTGTCTTTGAAGTTTCACACTCAAGCTTCTGCTGGGTTCCGCAGCCACCCATTTCCCTCTTCTTTTCAGGTATGTCAGATAAAGGGAGTAGTTCCAGAGATAAAACAGGAGAGACGCCGCCTGAGGGGCTGTGCTGTCCACACTGACACCTGACAAATGTTTGTGCACCGGAGGTTCTCCCCATGCAAAGGCCAATTGCTATGAACAATTTCTAGAGCACCAGTCTCCTGTTTTACAGGCAAGGGGATATAAAGGGTTCAGAGTCTTATGGTGCCACATCTCCTGTCTACACTCTCTACGCCCCATGGTTCCTAAGCGGAGTAGGAAGGAGGACAATAGAAGTAATGGGCCTACAAATGTAGCGATTTAGGGGCTGGATATTAATCAGTCAGGGACAGTATTCTCATTGGAGAACACTGGCCATGACAGATGTCTCAGCGCACAGCGCTGACACATGGCTGTGTGCTGAGGGATCTTGAGGAGCATTCTACACGATCTACAGTAGTATCGCTCAACACATCTACTCGTGTGTAGGCCTCTTAAGAGTAGCAGCGCTATCACTGACACACCAGTAATTAACCGTCTAAATCTTGTGTCTTTTATAAGTCACTTAACACACATTGGGGTATACGAATACTTAATACAAATGCATATGACCGCTATCAGTCAGATCCATAGCCAGCCCTGGGCTCAAAGAGCCGGTCTTGGGTTAAAAAAAATCACGGGGCAAACAAAATAGGGGTCCCCTGGATTTTTTTTTAAACCAGCACCAGGCTCAAGAGCTGGCCCTGGTTCCCAAAATAGAGGGGACAAAACGAGTAGGGGTCCCCTGTATTTCAAGAATCAGCACCGGGCCCAACCAGCCAACAGGGTAATGCTACAGCTGGGGGGAAACATTTTATACCAGCCAATGCATTCACCCCCTGACCGGTCAGCCCGGGTTTGGTTACCAAACTGTGTGCCCAGGCACCCTGGGGTGCGTCAGGACACTTGCAGGGGTGCCTTGGGTTGCTGGACCAGGATCAATTCATATTATTTATGGTCAATGTACCAGGCAAATCCAGTGCTGGTGGCTGCTAATCATAATATATGTGGACAAACAGAAGCAAATCCTGTCCCCCTGCACATAACTGTGACATATAAACACAATACACTTACAGTAGTTTAAGAAACATTTGGCCTAGGGGTGTCTTGAGAACATTTTGATGCTCCAGGCAGGGCCGTCTTTTCGTATGGGCTTAATGGGCACTTGCCCAGGGGCCCCAGGTGTATAAGGGCCCTATTCTGATAGCGAAGGATCCCCTTTTTCCAGGAATACCAGAATTTTGAAAATCGGCCCTGGGAAACTGAAGATATCGAACTTCAAAGCAGCAGTCCACATCCGACCTGTTAATTGCATTTCTCAGTCATATTTCTCAGGTTTTTCTGAGAGTATATTCCAAAAGCTGGGACTCTCCCCTTTCTGACAACACTAGCGGTTTGTCTCTATCATGCTCAGAACCAGAGATATCAACCTTCCAGTAGCCGGTCCCTGCTCCAGCTACAAACATCTGGTGTACAGCTTTATATTTTTGTCAATGGATTGCTCTGGCTCAGTCTTGATCTCTGATCCCCAAGTCCCCAGCACCTCCTGAAAGTTGGGACTTTAGGTTTTTATACTATTGAAGGCTAAGTAATCTATTTCCAGATAATGGCGATATCTGCAGTTAAACAAGCTGCCCTTCCACTGGAAAATGACGAATATTAAGCCCACTCCATTATCCAACCCTCCCCTGCGTATAAAACACCCCCTACCTCCCTGGAAGTCATTTACAAGGGACCCTTTATTCAGCTCAGTGCCCCCTTCCACACGTTAGTGTTCTCCCTCCCACCACCTGTGCAGTAAAGGAGTAATTAGCAGAAGTGACTGCTCCAGGTCCTACATGTTGAATGGAAGATAGAGCACCCCCTGCCACCCGTGGGACATCAAAGCTGCTGCTGATAGCACCCCCCACCAATAGGAGAGGAGAATGGGTAAGGGCCCCAGTGCATTGCTTTACCCAGGGGCCCACACTGTTGTTAAGACGGCCCTGGCTCCAGGGTGCCGCAATTCAAAAAAAATGTGGGAACCACTGCACTAATATGTTAATGCGGCCTCTTGGTGCATTATAAACTGTGTCCTAGGACGCAGCTAGGGATCAACTGCGACACCTCCAATTTGGACACAGAGGCAGTCACCACTGTCAAGCTGCAGTACAAACCATGGCAACTAATTATGCAGTTATAGAGAACTGGTCATTGTCCTTACTGCTTGGTTTTGTTCCATTTTTCTTCAGTGGGTGAAGAAGATTCCCACATCCTTTGAGGACTGTCTTCAGTGCTCGTAATCCCCAGTCATAGTGCTGCTGAGGGGTTAGCAGCTCCCTGCAATGCAACGTTCAGTCATTATTACACATCGAGTACAGTACAGAACAGTTTATATTTGTGACAACTTCGTATTTACTGAACAACTGTTTCTGTTCAACTGCTGGACCTCTCCGTGTTCCGCTGTCATAGGTGTGGCCTGCTCGCCAAGTACACTGACCCTTCGCACAGGCTGAAAGACAACCCTGACCAACCAGCAGGGCCGGTCTACCTATAACCAGCCTAGCATCACAGGGCAGCTTCCCTCTCCATGGAGGAATCAGCCCATCCTATTTTTATTTACTGCAGTTAATGGAGTCACCACAGATAGACAAGCGCATCTCTGTGACTTAATACTGCCTGGGTTTGGATTAGCGCATTGGTCTCCAGATAAAACACATTCTATTCCCTAACAGGGCTGACAGGCCCAGAACCCCCTGACCGTAGACACGCACACACCCACTACATCAACAGCTACATTCATTACTCTGCTAGCTTACATATCACGTTCTCCCCGCACCTCTAAGCTTGTAATGGGCGGAGCCATCTTCAGTGTCTCATATTGTGACCACCCACTAATGAACGGAGCAGTGTAATAGGCCAGGACATTATAAATAACAACAAGTAACAGAAATAGTATTAGAACCTTACCTGGCCAAGTTGAAGATGGCCACAAGTTTCCTGCCCAACGCTTTAGCTTCCTTAAACCCTTCGGAGTAAAGGATGACTTCAGAAATTAGCTCATTGTCAGGCCTGGACATAGCTACCGGGCGGAAGAGCTGTTTCAGATTATCGGGAAGCTTCTGGCGGCCACCATAGCCTTTTCCCGCGGGATTCATGGTTATAAAGATCCCGGAATTAGGGTCCAGCTCAACCTACAACATAAAAATATGAATATTAACAAATATAGTCATATTCTCTATTATAATACTACAGCCAGGTGTGAAGAACGTTACCTCTTTCCCCAGCAGCTCGCAGGTGAATCGGTGGTTCTTTAAAGCATCCTGAATGGTCTGTATCTGCATGGATACCGCAGAGAGCACGGCTTCCTCCAGTCTGTTGAATTCATCAAAGCAACCCCAAGCTCCGCACTTCACCAAGCCAACAAAAATCCTCCCCATGGATTTTACGTCAATACCCTAAGAGAAGCAGAAGCAAAATAATATTATTTCTGTTATTACAAGTCCTGAGTCTCAGCCAGTAGGTAACACAGTACAACTTACTACGCATGGTGTAATGGTTAGCATTACTGCCTCACAGTGCTGAGGTCATGGGTTCGATCCCACCATGGCCCTAACTGTGCGGAGTTTGTACATTCTCCCCGCGCTTGCGTGGGTTTCCTCAGGGTACTCCGGTTTCCTCCCACAATCCAAAATTATACTGGTAGGCTAATTGACTCCCAACAAATTAACCCTAGAATTAATGTGTGCATGTACATGTGGTAGGGAATATAGAGTGTAAGCTCCACTGAGGCAGGGACTGATATGAATGTTCAACTATACTCTGTACAGCGCTGCGGAATATGTGTGCGCCATATAAGAAACTGTTAATAAATAAATAAATAACTTCTACAATGTTACTGACACATTTTCAAGCATATCGGTTCACCATCACTAAAATGGCCCATTACAGTGTGCACAGGTAACCGGGTACATTACCGTAATATGTGCATCATTTTTCATTGCATATAAAGCCGCAGCATGTACGGTATGTTGCAGTATGGGATTGGTTTTGTAGTAAAAGAACAGAACTGTTACGGAATTATTTATTACATAAATAATTCCTGACCACACTATGCATAATAAATAGTTACAATTTTTACCTCATCGCAATTGAAAACCAAAACTTGTCTTCCAAAAAGTCCACCCAAGGCCTTTACAGATTCGGTTTTACCGGTCCCAGCCGGGCCATACGGATTACCTCCCAGGCCCATCTTTATGGCTTGAGTCAGAGTGAGATAGCATTTGTCCGTCAGCGGGGTGTAAACCAACTTGGGAGCGTTGCCCTGAGACGAGAGAAAAAGTTAATCAAGCGACTGTCATGCATAGAGTCATTCCAGATTACCATGCGGGGTCTGGCTCCGCCTACCTGCATACACATCACTAATACGGCCACATACAGTACAGTACAAAACTATTCTCTGCAGATCTACAAGTCAGACACAAAGCAACATACGTATAGGGGGAAATTTACCAAGATCGGATGGGTACGAATGCACGGCTCATTTACAAACAACTAAATTCGTCTGTACGAATGATTACGTCATGTATGAACTGGGCCGCATATGGCCATAAAGTTCTACCAGATCTGCATGGGATCACCCTTTACATAGAATCATTAGCACAAGATGCTGGTACAAGGTGTTATAAAGCTAGTGGATAAGTGTGCCGCTCTCCACGCTGTAGGGGGGGGGGGGGGGGGGGGGAGTTTATTTAAACATTTAGGAAGTTATATTTACTAGGCACACACAAAAATATTGCTTCACTAAGATCTTTCCATGCGTCTCCATGTCTAATGCACAGCTGCTAACGTATAGCGAAAGAATCCACAGTGCCCATTCGTGGTGACCATTGAAATGCACTGTAGCAGAAATTTTGCTCCAGAAATTTGACAACCTGTACAGAAGGCGTGCGGCTCATTACGCTATTTACAGTATTACAGGCTACGGGGATAAATGAGCAAGGAGACAGTGTTTTCGCTGAGAATGTGGCGCGTGTGCGTCCCATTCCCAGGACATGGCGTGCCAGTACTTGGGGTAAGGGCACTGCTGTCCGTGGGTCTCATTACGCTGGATGAACACAGATTTACAGTACACTACAGCAGGAATGTCTTACAGTACGAGCAGGCCAGACTCGAGCACAGAGGGGTTTAACAAAATGAATATGGTGCACACTAATCTAGAATGAGACACTCACGCGTCATGTACATTTTGGCCATAGAGAGTAATTCCCAAGCATGTTCCTGTATGCTAGGATACTTTAGTATTGTTAATTTGGCCATTTCTTTGTATCACTAGCCATGATTGCTTGCCATTGGTAGAGTCTGCACTGTGCCAACTTAAATTCTCAAATGTCTGATGGGCCGGCCAATGTTTATGCTGTGGATCTGATGCTGAGTCTTCAGTGGATGTTTATTACAACAGACACCTCCTACGGCCATAGGATATGCACTCAGATCCGCTGCAACTGAAGACACAGCACAGATCCACTCTACTCCCCCCCTCTGCATCAGGCAGCCACTTACTGGGACCGCTGGCCAATTGGCAGAATGCTCTGGATCCACCCATAACAGGACAATTTGCTAATGCATTCTCATTGGGAAACGGGCATGAGTGTGATACATGGGTATATTTGCCCTGACTCATTAATACCTGGTACTCATAGGTGTACTGCATCTCAGCATCCACCATCTGCATGTAGCACTTCTCATCAGCTTTCATGTAGAACCTCAGCTGCTTCTTCCATACCCAATCATCCACACTCTGCACCTGAGCTTGGTTTAGCTGCTTCACCACATCAATGTTATGGATAATATCCAGGATCAGAGCCTTCAGCTTCAGTTCCAGGATCCCTGCATCATCTACAATACACCAAGCAATGACAGCAGCCAGTCAGGTCACTGTTACAACCAGTAAATGCTCAAGAACATGGTCAGATATATAAATAACTGCAGCGATTTCCTTCCCTTGGTGTCAGTTTAGATTTTATATTTATTTGGCACCTGACACATGGTCACTTCTTGTGCCCGCACCATGCACCTGCTGCAATTCCGCCACACCCCACATCAGGTTCCTGGAGACCCTGCTCCATAACTCCCAGGTTGTTCCTGCTGCCTACATTTCCCTCATCCAATCATCTCACTGCCATGGTCATATGAAGTCTTCACCAACACATCCCTCATCTCCTGATAAACTCTGTGCTGCTGGTTGCCTCTACTTCATCTACTTTATAAATCTCAGTTTATGGATTCCTGCTGCCTCTACCCCACTTCCTCACACTGGGTCACTGCCCCTGTTATATGCATCCTTGTCCGCATGAATACATCATAGATCTCGTGATATGCTGCTGGAGACCCTGCTCGTACCACACTATAACTCTCAGCCTGTAGCCTCCTGCTGCCTACATTCCCATGTCCACACATGCAGCCCCTGTCACATGTCCTGATATACTCTGTGCTAGAGACACATCATTGTCAAAGTGATAAAATGGAGAGTGATCAACAGCCAGCCAATCAGCTCCTGCCTGACATTTTTCAAACTCAGTCTGTGACATGGCAGGTAGGAGCTGATTGGCTGGCTGTTTATCACTCTCCATTTGATCACTTTTGAAGCTTAGTGCATCTGGCCCTATATAACGGTTCAGTCTGTGGCTTCCTGCTGCCTTCTTTCCCCTCCCCAAAGCACTGCCCCTGTAACAAGCAGCCTTGTTGCCACTAACACATCTCATGTGCTACCGGAGACCCTGCACGTACCACTATATAACTCCTGCTCCCTGCATTCTCCTCCTCACATTATGACACGGTCACTGTCATAAGCAGTCGTGGTCTGTGTTTGACAAGGCCAAAATCACAAACATTAAAAAGCCCCTGCCCACAGGAACAGCACACTTAGGGCCTAATGCAGAACTCTTTGCTAAGATGCGTGTAATCGCAGCCTAGAGAACTGGTAAACGCTGCCCGCCCAAATGCCCGAAAACCCCCTCCCACTGACGGTAGCATTACGTATCGCCTCGGTAGCATAGGAGAAGATATGTATGCTAACACATCCCCAACATGCGAGTGCAGCCACTCACAATCAAAATAATTTTTCTGCCATTCACTACTAAAAGTCAGTCTAGACTCACTTTTATTATGCCCGCAGATCGCTGAATTCGGGGGGGTGGGCGCTGATGTCATGTGACCTCAGCCGCATTACCCAAGCAGGCATCATCAGGCCTGTGTGTGCAGGGGAACACCCAGCGGTTTTATGGGGCGTTCCCCTGCTTCCGCCCCCCCGCCCCCTTTCCCTCCTCAAGCAAACCGCTTGGCGAACATGAAACTCGCCGAAGCCACTCAGCTCTCAGGGTTTGCGCATGTGCATATTCGCACATGTGCAAACCCCGAACATCGAGGAAGGGCCAAATTCATCCCATAATTAATTAATCTGAATAGGCCCCTTACTGATGATGGAAAATGTACTGCTGCTGTGCGCTTTCTGCTGATCTAACTGCGCACTAAGAAATGAAATACCTTTGGATTTACAATAGATAAAGAAGTTAAATATTGCTTTAGTCCTAGTCAGATACATTAACAAGAAATAAGCTAAACTTGTGCTTTACCATTATGTTACTCATCACAAATGCAGTGCGGTAGGCAACAATATAATGTAAACACACACTGACCGATACACACTGGATGATTTGCACTATACTGGATATCATTATGGATATCATCCATAATGTTAACGATATATCGCCCACTCACATACACATTTGCTGCAGCTGGTCATACCTGTGCTCGCGGTGTCATCGATGCTAGTGTAGTGTTCTAGCTTAGCAGTGAGCTCCAGCTCCACCTCATGGACGTTATGGCCTCGTATGGCTTTCTCCACATCATCTGTGAACTGAATCTGCTCCGCCAGGCACAGGATCTGAAAAGGAAGGAACCGTATGAAGGAGTCGGGCTTTCTAGAGTGGAAAGAGACTCTAATGCAGAGAGGTATTTCTGTGCAATGACGGTGTTACACATGACGTAATGAGCCACTAATGCAGCGGATAGAGATACTGCAAAACACAGACAGGATTCATGATGAAATACAAGAAGGTCACAGGATTTCAAGGCAATATACACATAAAATAGAGAGTGGAGATTGCCACACTATGCCTGTCAATGCATTTCTGATGCTCTCTCCCATCAGCCTTACTCATTAGAGGGGTAACTGGCTAATAGATGGTTTCCCCGATGCTTGGGTCACACCACTGACAGCATCATGGTTACCTGTATTCTACCGTATTCAATACAAAATTCTTCCGTATTTAATACAAAATTCTTTTACTTACACACAAAGCCATAAACCAAACTACACCAACATACATATCTTCTCTTATCTCAAAATATCATCCAACACGACCTCTACGCTCCTCCAAAGATCTGCGTCTCTCATCCACACTCATTACTCGCTCCCATTCCCGACTGCAGGACTTTCTTCGGGCTGCACCCACTCTGTGGAATGCCCTCCCAAGCACAATAAGACTCTCCGCCAGTCTCCAAACCTATAAGCGTTCCCTAAAAACTCATCTCTTCAGGCAAGCTTATCAAATTCCAGAACCAGTCATAGAACCTTGGATTCTGGTGGAATCGATGCAATAAAGAATACAGTATCTATCCTTATGTATCAATGCCTATTTCCCTATAGATTGTAAGCTTGCAAGCAGGGCCCTCCTACATTTTGACTGTCTGTAAATACCCTGTTTTGTTGTATCACTGTCCCCTATGTAAAGCGCAACGGAATATGCTGCGCTATATAAGAAACTGTTAATAAATAAATAATAAAATGGGCCCAGAGACAAAATCTATGCAGGAAAGAGGTGGCTTCCCGCATTACTGCCGCTCATGCACCTTGTGTGATCAGCCTTGAAGCTTTGTTAACAATGAAAAAGGGGAGCAGATTTAGAGATAGATGCAATAGCTACAGCCACTGTTTTTACGTCTTTACGTGCAGCAGCTGTGCTAAAATATGTAAAAGCAGCAGGAGGCATCTTGAGTAGAACACCACCACCACATGTTTTAGTGACCCATCTCTGAGTCTAAAGACACAACATTGGATCCCTCTTCATGACCGCTGATCATTTAAGAACCTTCAGGTCACTCTGGATGGCTGGTGGTTTCACAACGCCAGGCCAGCGAAGTGATGACAGAACATGCAGACACTGGCCTTGCCACGCCCCAAAAATGGGACCAATACACTCGTTTTCAAGAACACTTCCTCTCCCTGCCCTTTCCCTCAAACAGCTGCAGCACGTCAACCATGTTTTGGCTTCCCGGGTACTGTGTGCGATCCCACAGAACACAGCATCTGGGCATGCACAGATCTCTCACCATTGGAGATTTATGGAAACCATTGGGTTTGTGAACATCTCTGAATTAGGCACAAAAAAGCAGTGGGCCAACAAGCAGACATGTTTGGCCAGATGTAATAGTCTACGAGTTTGGTGGGATGCCTAGAACCTAGAGATTTTTTTTAAAAGAGTAATCATTTACAAGGCACGGTTAGGACTTTTAAGTAATTGCCCCTTTAAAAAAAACTCCAGCGTCCCACATGGCTGCTAAACTCTTACATCCGGCCCGTTCTATCTTTCCGAGTCTTAAAAGCTGCAGGTGAGATTATAAAACGATTCAAATATAACAATACTCTGAACCTTATAGACTTACTTGTGAAGGATAGCGGAGGGGATCGATAGTACCTTGAGACTTCTTCCCGGCCGTCACACACTCTACTAGTAACATCTGCAGTGTGGACTTCATCTGAGAGGCCAAATTACTCAGCCAGACCTGCGCGACACAAACACAGTGGTCAGCGGTCTGGTGCTATAAGTTCGGCTCTTCCGTCACTCCCGCCTCTGTACGTCTCACCTCAACATCGGTAGAAACAAGGACCTTGTTTTTCAATGGTACAACTTCTCCTTCCAGTGACTTCATGGAGATGATATGCTTGAAGCCCTCATCAAAATCCACGCTGTTCACTCCTAAGAAATATACTGAAGAGTTTACATGCGAACACATATACATAAACATACAGGGATACACGCAGTCCACTATTATTATAATACAATTAATTATGCCCCCATGTATTGCCGATCTACAGCTATTAATCACTGGCTTCTGTGTGATGTTACGAGCGGAGAACAGGACTTCCGGCTGTTCTGTGCCAAATTAGGTTACGAGACATTTGTACCCATTACCCCCTGTTCCCATGAGCCATTTGCCGGGTCATCCCACCAGGTGACTGCATGTCCGGTGGGAAAACCTGGCAACTGACGGGAAGCACGTATGGGGCAGATGATGTATCGCTCCCCCCCCCCTCCCCGTCGCACATTGTTAAGTGTGTACCTATTGGATTTGTGATGGGCATGTCAAGACATCAAGCGGGTGGAGCAACCATTGAAAGCAAACCCCATCGCGGAGCACTTCCCTGTTGTGTGTACTATCACTTTGTATGGTTATGCCTTGTGTGGGGGTGTGGTCATGTTTCCTCTACGCCCCCAAACCCCCTAGACAGGCCTGGTCACTTTGTACCAAGCCCATCCCCCTACACGGCGTCCCTGGTCCCATCTGAAATATCATTTCAGTTTAAAAGTAAAGCAGTCCAGCTTTGGTGGGCGACATGTAAATGCAGACAGTATTTACCCTGCATGCAAGACTTTGTACCCATTTTTTGCTTTGCTTCCAAATCCATTGTGTACAAGTAGAAATAAAAAAAACACAGTTGTGACCTGGTCCCGTTCTCGGGCCGCTCGACTGCATCTCAGCAGGCGGGATTCAATGTCCCGCCTGCCGAGTGCCGAAAAGGGGGCGTGGCGGCAAGAAACGGCTGTGAATCGCCGGGATCTGGCCATGAGCTCGACAATTCACGCCAGACTGCTATGCTAAGTCTGGCTTGTTTTGACGAGATGCCTGTTCAATGCTGTTGATAAAGACAGCATTGAATAGGCACCCGCCGCTATTTACCCTGTCGGAAATAGCGGTGGGGGATTGAATACTCACCTTAGTGAGTGATATCAGAATGACGCTACATATTATTTAATGCAAGGTCTTTACCAGCGAAGAGTTTCTTCAGATGGGACTGGATGACTGTAGGGTTGGTTGACTGGCCCAGGATCTCCAGCAAGTCATCATCTCCAATGAAGTAAAACCGGGGGAAGGCGGAACGCTTCTCCTGTAAGATAAATGTCTCTGGATAAACCGCACTGCTACATAAAACATACTGTGTACATCACAAATCAGCCACAGCTACATCATACCTCTAGGAACTCATTCAGGGATTTCTGGCATCTCTGGAGCTGATCAAGGATGGTAATCAGAGAATTTCTTATTCCCACCCGTGATGTCAACATGGTTACTCTGTTGTCTCTTTGTATGTCCGACATTATTGATCTGTAAGGAGGAAATAGATTGTGAACAAAAGTATACAGAAAGGCAGTGCTGCTCAATTACACACTTACAGGCTGAGTAATACACACATCAGCGGCGTAACTACATTTTGGGCGCCCCCCCGCCGTTAAAGGGAGGGCGCCCAGCCACTCACCCGCCCCGCCGCCCGCCGCACCAACCCCCGCAGTCTTACCTAGGTTCAGTACGCGCTGGTCCCGGCTCCCTTCTTCTGCTATGAGGACCACCACAAAATGTCCGCCCCCATAAAGCAGACAGTTTCAGAGAACTGTGTGCTATATGGGGGCGGCCATTTTGTGGTGGTCCTCAGCAGAAGAAGGGAGCCGGGACCAGCGCATACTGAACACAGGTAAAGACTGGGGATGGGGGGGTTGGTGCGGCGGGCGGCAGGGTGTAACGAAACTATAGCACTGCAGCCCCCGGCGCCCGCACATGCATAGCGCCCCCCCCGCGGTCGCGGGGGCTGCGGTGCTATAGTTACGCCACTGACACACATGGGGCCTGTATCATTATTAGGGGCAAGACGCAATATACTGTGTGGTACATTGCACATGCGCTGGATCTGTACTGCACATGTGCAGTATGGGTCCTTCGCTGTTACCCCACAGGCAGCTTCACACTTTGGGTGACTGATGGTCTCAGTTACTCCACCATTTTGTAGGAGTGAAGAGGCTGGGGTCTCTACCAACTGAAGAAAAAAGTGTACCAGCGCTGGCTGTACAAATATGTAGACCAGACGGTTTCTCAAAAACTTTTTGACAATTAATATACACATATATAAAAAACACATTATATACAATATAATATAGCTAAAGAGCACAAGATGTTTTATCCAAACAATACGGAGCTCCACATATAGTGGCTTTTTCTGAATGAATTATCAAATAAGGTATATATTACCATCTGATGTATGACTGGTTTTTTGGTGATTATACCAGAAAGGGGTGATGATGAAGTCCCAATGTATAGTTCCCTTATAGGAATATGGATGGTCTCCCTATTCAGCGTCTTCTCCTTTAAACTGGAATAAATTGGGAATTTTGCAGAAATCCCAATATTTGTAATCCAATAAAATCAGGAGGTCATGGACGTCAGTGGAAGTAGGGACATGACTTCGTGGCAGATGGACAAATATCATTCAAGTGGCTCAACGCGTTTCCCCGGATGTTTACTGTCCGGCTTCCTCAGGAGCAACCAACTGAGATGTTCTAGCCTCAGGGGTAGATGTATGAAGCAGTGATAAGGGAAGAGAAGTGATAAAGTGCCTGGCAGTTTATCACCAGCCAATCAGTTCCTGACTGTTAAATTACAAGCTGGGTTTAAAAAGGGACAGTTATGAGCTGATTGGACAGTGATAAACAGTGATTGGACAGTGATAAAGTAACAGCCACATTATCACTTCACCAAGCTTAATAAATCTACCCCTGAATGACAGATCAGGGAGGAGAAGTGAGCCAGAGGAGAAGTGGTCCATGGCAACCAATCAGCACTGAAGTAACATTGTAATTTGCATAATATAAAATTATACAGAGCCGCCGATGGGTTACCATTGGCCACTTCTCCTCTGGCTCACTTCTAATCCCTTATCACTGCTTCATACATCTACCCCAGAGAGTGGGATCATTATATAATATGGCTGTTACATTCTTGTACCAGCCACACAACACAGATTATGCCCACTAGCGAAATCATTCCCTCCACACCTCACCGGCCACAATGCCCCCCTTGACTTGAAAGGGGGCTCCTGGGCCACAAAGCACTGGAAGGGGGCTCCTGGGCCACAAAGCACTGGAAGGGCGCTCCTGGGCCACAAAGCACTGGAAGGGCGCTCCTGGGCCACAAAGCACTGGAAGGGCGCTCCTGGGCCACAAAGCACTGGAAGGGCGCTCCTGGGCCACAAAGCACTGGAAGGGCGCTCCTGGGCCACAAAGCACTGGAAGGGCGCTCCTGGGCCACAAAGCACTGGAAGGGCGCTCCTGGGCCACAAAGCACTGGAAGGGCGCTCCTGGGCCACAAAGCACTGGAAGGGGGCTCCTGGGCCACAAAGCACTGGAAGGGGGCTCCTGGGCCACAAAGCACTGCCAGTGGGATACTGGGCCATGAAGCACTGCCAGTGAAGACTGGTTGAAGATCTGTGGGGCTTATTTACTAAATGTTGGCAAGACAAAATGCCCCTACTACTACTAAAAAGTATTGTCCTTTTAAATGTGGAGCTCAAACATGCCAGGAAGCTGCAGCTTTACCTCTGTCCAAACTGATAAATCTTCTACAGGAAAGGGAGAGCGCGGCGGTCTGAGGCTCTTTTGCTGGATCGCTGACTTATGCAGAGTGACTGGCATGATGAACCAAATGAGCTACTAAAGTATTATGCAGCAACATGAAATATTCTCTGCAGTCATTGGTTCATCCTACAGCAAGATAATGACTGAAAATATTCCCTAAGGCTATCAGAATGAACTATGGTAAAAGATGACTAAGACTGTTGTGAAAGCCCCTGCACCAGTGATGGATAGGGGATACATACAGATGACTGATGGTGGGCATACCATCAGTCAGAATACCGACAACAGCATCCCGATGGAGAAAATCCTGCCAGGGGTCAGGCATGTATACTTACCTTCCCCCTTGGCCCCTCCCCCCCCTTGCAGCCTACCCCTAAACCCCACCCCCTCCGCTGCCTAACTCAATCCTCCCCGCTAGTGCCTGACCCTAACCTCTCCTCAAAGAGTCAAAAAATGTGGGTTCAATTTTCAGTCTAATTGTTGAAATGTATGCAAACTGCATACAGTACATTTCAATTAAAACTGGAAAACTTAAGTACTTTAATTCAGTAAAAGTAGTGAACACATCAGAAAAGAAAATCTATTATTATAATACTGATAAACGTAAAAACACATGTAAAAAAAAAGTTATCGTTATTACAGGGAACTTGTACCGCTGGCTAAATAACACAAATTCACTTTCACTGCAGCTCAGTGCAATAAATTACATTAATTAAAATGATAAACTATCCAACAAATGTGAGATGACTTGTTTTATTTACTAGCTAAGCGGCTTGCTCAAGTGCTTTACGACCTGTCACTCAACTGAATGTAAATGAATATTATACAGCTACTGTATGTGACTTAGTCATAAGCAAATACTCCCAGGGAGATCTTGCCTGCAGCTAAATAACCCAATTTTCCAGCCTAATTTAATCTAAAACCAATACGGTTATTGAAGCATTAGCTTGAAATCATATTTGAAAATGGAAAATCTAAAAATGTAAACTTATAAAGGAAGTAAGCAACAAAATGGGTAAATGTTTATTAGGAATACGGGAGCTACTGTATCCATGCTTACCCCTGTCTGCTACACTTACCTTATGCACTTCCCATCCCAATCTTACGGTCTGTTCCATAGTATCTGAATTATTTTATTTATTTACAGTTTCTTATATAGCGCAGCATATTCCGTTGCAATTTACAATTGGAAACAACAGTGATAAAACAAACTGGGTAGATACAAACCGACATGGAGGTAGGAGGGCCCTGCTCGCAAGCTTACAGTCTATAGGGATAATAGGAGGGATTCCATAGCATGGCAGTACCATTAGATTACAAGACAGTCCTGGTGGGGTGCAATTAGATATGAATGCCACTGGAGGTTATGTGGGGGTTCTGGAATATGATAGGCTGCCTGAAGAGGTGAGTTTTAAGGGAACGCTTGAAAGTTTGGAGGCTAGAGGAGAGTCTTAGTGTACGTGGAAGGTCATTCCATAGGGTGGGTGCTGGCCAAAGAAAGTCCTGCAAGTGTAAGTGGGAGCGAGTAATGAGTGTGGATGAGAGACGCAGATCTCGTGCAGAGCGGAGAGGTCGGTGGGGATATATTTTGAGATAAGCGAAGAGATATAAGTCGGCGTAGTCAGAGTAATGGCTTTGTATGTAAGTAGAAGTATTTTATATTGAATGCGGTAATATACAGGCAACCAATGGAGGGACTGACAGAGGGGATCAGCAGACGTTGAACGTCTAGCCAGGAAGATCAGCCTAGCAGCTGCATTCAAAATGGCTTGTAGTGGTGAGAGTCTTTCCTTAGGAAGACCGGTAAAGAGGCTTTTGCAATAATCAATGCATGATATAATGAGTGCATGGATTACAGTTTTTGCAGGGTCTTGTGTAAGGTACGGATGAATTTTGGATATGTTTTGTAGATGCATGTAACATGATTTAAAGTTACAGTTATGGGGGGGCAGATACAGTCAGTGAATCTCCCCTGGCCTCACTGACTCTTTCTGCCAGTGATAGAGATATTAGGTTGGTACTCTTGGCTGCTGGGAATAGAATTAATTCTTTTTTGGAAATGTTGAGTTTGAGGTGTCATCCAAGATGAAATGGCATAAAGGCATTCAGAGACACGGAGCAATACTGATGGTGACAATTCCGGGGAGGATACATAGATTTGAGTATCATCAGCATACAGATACTGAAATCCGAAATAATTGATTAGTTTGCCAAAAGAGGAGGTATAGATTGAGAAAAGCAGAGGACCTAAGACTTAGCCTTGTGGTACTCCAACGGACAGAGGTAGTGAGGAGGAGTTTGAATCAGAAAAGCGAACACTGAAAGAGCGATTAGATAGGTAGGATGAGAACCAGAAGAGGGCTGTGTTCTGACGACCTAGGGATTGTAGTGTATGAGAAGAGAATGGTCAACAGTGTCAAAGGCAGCAGAGATATCTAGAAGTAAGAAGTGAGAAATGGTCTTTAGATTCAGCAGTGGACAGATCATTGACTACTTTAGTCAGTGCTGTCTCTATGGAGTGTTGAGAGCGAGGTCGCAGATTTTAGTTAAGTTTGGGATAAGCACAGGAGACAGATCTTTACCGACTTGTAAGGGTATAGGATCAAGAGGAGAGTTAGTGGAGTAGGAGGATGAGAAGAGTGTGGATACTTCATTCTCACTTGTGGTGTCAAATGAGGAGAGAGTGGCAAAGGGCTCAGTAAATGAAGTAAGCAAGTCACTGGCTGAAGAATTGCATGTCATTTCATCTTGGATTTGATCAATCTTGTCCTTGAAGAAGGAAGCAAGTTCTTGTGCACTGATATAAGCTGGTGGGGAGGGAGTTACCCTCCTCAGAAGGGTTTGTAAATAACATTCCAATTATTAATTTTTTAGTATTGTAGACCCCGCATCATTGGAACAGGGCTCAATTCTTCCCGTTCTTAATGAACCAGAAACACCCCCTTAGTGTATTTTGTAAACTATATAATCCTACACAAAATTTACAAAGAGAGTAATGTTCCCTTTAGCACCTACTGGAAAATAATTCAAAACATTTACCATAAGGTTACTTATCTCCACAACGTAGATATGTTATGGTTTTCGTTTATTCAATGTTTGACTGAACTGTGGCAGCCTGATGCCTTTGCTTCAAATGTTTCTGGTAGCTGGTCTACAATGTTCCTAGTTCACACCTAACTAGTGTTCATTCTAGCAGCCACCAACTTTGAAAACCCATGTAGTTACTCTTCCCTGCCTGGGGTGTCGCTGTCTGCTGTGGTGTTTCTAGTACAGGTCTGGTTTCCATATCAGTGCTGACATACGGACCACACTGTGCTAGAAGCACCACAACAGACAGCGACACTTCAGGCAGGGAAGAGGAACTGCATGGGTTTTCAAAGTTGGCGGGTGCTAGAATGAACACTACCTAACCATGACCCAGCTGCCTGGTTCCTCAGTAAGCAGATTCCTAATGCTTTTGATGCAGAAGACAGAATCATCATGAATGTATCCTTTAATTTACACAATCAGCTGCCATTGAAACCACCCTGTCATTGTGCACAGCTTGTGTCTTCTGTAATGGGGGAAAGGATTGACTTGGTTTGTTACTAATGCATGTTTTATCACTTACCCTTTATGGTACAGTCAACATTTGTTCAACCAACCTCATCTTTATATTAAACCCTGCTACACAGTTGGTTGTGGAGGACCAATACCCTTACCCATGCTTGAAGACCAGATCCAAAACACGTCTTTTATGGGAAAGCGGCTGCTACAATTTGCAGGGCAGAAACATTCTATACATCCAGAACAATGCAACTGGCCGTGGCCAAAAGACAGAGGGGGAGACATATCAAAGCACCTAAACCGCACGCGTGGAGAGGTTTCCATAAGTAATAAGTAAAAGATAATTGATTGCTACCTGCATACTTCTCCTTCTTAAGTGGGTTTGATAAATCCCCCCAAAGTTGTGGTCTTCTAATTGAAGACTGTATCTGTTTGAATATACCTCCTATTACTGCAGCTTAGGAAACGAAGGTGAAGTCCCTCTACCTATTAACACCTCTGACAGTCTACATAAATGTTCTACCAATGGGTCTCATCATCATCATCATCATCATCATCATCACTTCCCACCGCAGTTCAGAATCAGTTATCAGTCTTCTGAACTTCCAGAGACAAATCCACAGCTACAGATAAGTACATCCCTCTCAATTTCATTAGCAGAGTGTTTCCATCAGAAATAATACAAAGATCATCACATTGGCCGAAAACATAATATTTCACGTACCGGAAGTCTTCGTCTACTCTATTGAAACGGGCTTCTTCTCGGGGTAGAGCACCACGACCAAAGATGGGCTCCAAATACACCCACTTCCTCTGTATCTGGTTTAGGTTCTGCAGGTACTCATCCAGTTCTGCAAGCTTTCTCTCCCATACAGACACCTTATCCTCAAATCCTTTGTAGTAGGGCGAGTCTTTCAGGGACTGGAGAAGGCAGCGGTTATCTCCCACTTGATTGACTATATCTTTCCAGTCTTTAATCAGCTTTATCGTCCGCTTTTGACTGTCCTCATAATCTGTTAATGTAAAAACTGAGCCGGCCCCCCAGATGTCCAATTCTCGCAGAGCTTCTCGAATTGTGATTTCCCCCTGGGCCCGGCTGTTCAATTCCTTTATTTCAAGATAAACACATTAAATATTGACAGTGGTCTGTCATCTTCGAATGTTTATATACACAAAGAAGCTGTAACATTGTTTTATACCTGATGATGCAGTTTATTATACACTGTGAGACTGTGGGTTATATATATATATATCTTAAGACGTGTACACACGGGTTGATTTGGATAGAAATCGCCCAGTGTGTACACTGCAAGTCAATTTTGAATAGACGCCGCACACAGTGTATTTGGCTGTACACACGGGCTAAGCTGCTGGGAATGGAAGTGTCTATCATCTAGCCCAAGCCCATGTGTACAGCACTTTAAGCCCCATACACACCAGGCAATAATCGCTCAAAAATTTATTGAGCGATATTTTTCACAATATCATCTAATGCGTGCACTTAATACCGTTAACGACCACCTCTATCGTCTTGCCTGTTCAGGCGAGGGAGGGCCTCATTACGATGGCCATGCTACAACTGCAGCATGGCCATTGCTCCCCCCAAAGTAGCTCCCTTCCCTGTGAATGCACTTTCCGATGCCGGCACCCCGCCGCCACCAATGTCGATGTCAGCGGGGAGCCGCCAAGTGTGTAGGGGCTTTAATCCAGAAAGGTATTCGACAATTAAGGAACAATTGAATTGGGGCTCTGCTTTTGAAGTTACCGATCAAAACTCAACAATGAACATCCTCCACTGATGGTTCTAGATCAGAGAGGCGTGCCACAGATTTACAACAAAGTAACAGGTTACACCGTGAGATTAGCAAACCATCATGAGTCATTACCAAACTATCTTGGATCATGCTGCCTCTAGGTGCTCACTCATTTTTCACAGCACCTTTCAACATGGAGGAGATTCAATTAGCGGCAAGTTTCCGATAGGCACTCTTGCACTAAGAGAGGTCAACCGGCAAGAAATCCTTACTAGATTTTCCTACCATAATAACCTGTTGTGTCCACAGTAAGAACTTTATCTACATCACATCTGACCAGCAGCAACCAGCATTTGGTCTTTTGTGTCACATCAAGAAGAAGAGGAAGAAAGTCAGTCATGATGAGGTGAGAATTGGAAGATGAAGGGAAAATGGGGTGTATGTGAACAGTGGGAGCACTTGGGAGAAATAAAGGAGAGGGAACAGATGATGTGTGGATAATAGGATATATAGATGGAGCCATCCTCATCTAGCCCTTTAATAGGATTAAGTGAGTAATAGGATTACTCTGCTAATCCCCTACTGTATTGTTCTGTGTATTGTATTGCAGCTGAGAACAAAAGGCCTTGGTGAGCCATGGCTCACCATGGCTATCCAGAGATGGCTAGATGAGGATGACTTCATCTGTATACAGTACATACAAAGAGGGTGACAGAGGGGCTCATGTGAGCAGACAAAGGAGCATATGCAAACTGGAAATAAATAAGCAAACACAAAGGAGGGGACAAACACAGAGCGGGAGCAGGGTGACATACGCAAGGGGAAAGTCAATTAGCGGTGTTCTTTATTGCACATCTTCAGTTCCTGCTTGTCAAGTCTGAAACTAGACCCGAGGCAGAGAACAATGCAGATTGTTAGGGGAATTTTCCACAGCAACTCTGAGAGCACATTGTGGCACCAAGTATGGGAACCACTGGTTTAAGCAGTAAGCTTGCAGATAAGACCTCACAGTAACTATGGAAACTGGCTACATGCTACGTGTTATTGGTCCGCTCGATGTCTTTCTGGGACATTGGCATCTCATTGGAAGATTTGAAGTAAAACATTTTATTACGTGGCAGTTATATTATAAAAACAGCCCAGACAATTACTAAACTACAACTCTATCACCTGGGAAATACAGTATATACACAAATATGGCTACACATATCCTATTTCAAGTACTACTGTTAGTAGACTACAAATAAAAGGACATTGACATTTTATTCTGAAACACTGATTTATTATTATAATGTTATTTTTGAGTACATGACACAATCCTGCATTAATATATGTTTAATATGTAAGTCAGAGGAAGCCTTACCTTGAGTTCTGAAGCTTTGGATATGATGACATCAGAAACTTTGAGAAGATCTACAAACAGCAACTTTTCTAAGGTGGTTCCTTTCGGCAGACCGAGGAGTCTGAAGAGGTCAAGCCAGTGATCCTGAGACAGGTGCTCGCCACGTACGTACTTCAGCACAGGAACCACCATCTATAGAGTAGCACAGGACAGAAATGTGATTGGCCAGTGCATATGCACATGTGATGTTTGCTGTCTGGACACTATAGATGAAAGGCATGCACCGAAGCATGACAGGAGCAGCTTCAGGTAAATCTCCTCTATACTGTAGGTTTCCTTATTGTTAGCTAGGTTTCCGAATTCTTATATACAGTAACATAAAGGAAATGACTATAATCAGACTAAAGCTGGCCATAAGATACAGGGTTTAAAGAAAAGTATGTCTATATGCGGTGCACTTAAGAGAAGAAAAATTGTTAAAATATAACTTTTAATTGTCAAATTAAGAGCTGTGAAAATGTAAAAGCATACATACAACAATAAGACACTAATGGACAATTTAAAAAGGATACAAAAATCCTGACGTGTGCCAATAACACCTTTATTGTGTTTTAATAGAGAAAATTGGTGCGTACAAGACACTGGTGTAAATATTGATACTTAATGATATTTAGTATTGTGTCTATACTTGGTAATATGATACAATGTTTATGCTGGAATGTATTTTACATGACACAATGTATCGTCACCAGTGACTGGAGACTAGTAGCGGGCAGCGTACCGGCCGCTCTATCTCTTGTATAAATGGTATATAGTAAGTGTCAGTGACAAGTTATAATGTGAGGTTCAATCTCCTCACATACAGGACGAAGCAGGTAGGTCCTGTCTTCCTCTCGCCTCCCGCCCTCCTGTCATACACTCTATGCGTAGTGCTGTACGGGCTGAAATCACTCCCGCAGCGTCGCTGGTCTCACTGCCTCAGTGAGTCACAGCCGGTGCCGGCTGAATACCAGATGCTCAGTCGCCGCTGACGGCAGATGAGGAAGCGCACCACTCTATCTAAATCTAAGAGGCTAACACATTCAATATCACATTTCAATATAAATTGAGGTCTGACAACAATGCCCCTGCTCACGTGAAACGCTGACGCGCGTTTCGCAGTGAGCTTTTTTAAGGCCAAAAAACTGCCAGTGTGCCACATTCTGCTCCATTGTATAGAAAGGATTGTTAATCCCACATATTGTACCTTGTATCTGTCAATCTCTGTCTGGATCTTCACAGACATTGTGGTGTGTTCTTCCATCTTCCTTAGCCGGTCATGCCAGGATAGGAGAAACTCTTCAAAGCTGTAATACTTGCTCCTGTCAATGAGACAGATGTGAGTGATCACTTACTCTTCACCACAGCTCAAATACATGACACCTCATAGACCCGCACAGCTAACGGGAAATACGAGGATGCATCACTATTTTAATGGCACATCTGATCGGATCGTGGATAGTATCTGAAAGCACATCTGACCGTGTGTATACACCATTATACAGTATGTCCTCTGTGAAATGCAGGAAATCTCCTGTTGTGTGATATGTACTAAAACACTGTAATGAGTTCCCAAATTCGGAGTCACTCCATATTACAATGTAGAAACGACTTTTATAAAGATTCTGAATAAAAAAACATTTGTAGATAGTATTTTCCAAGAAGCACCTGAAGGAAATCCAGTCTTCCCGGGCCTTCTCATTAAATCCTTGATAAAATTCTTCATACAAAGCCCAAGTTCTTGTACAGCCCTCAATATCGATGCGTATCTCATCAGCCAGGGAGAGATCAGGAGCCTCCATGTCAAAATGCAAACAGTCCGCACTGAAAAACAGCAATGTGAGCAATTAGCGTGGTAATGTAATAAAGCAATGCGAGCAATTAGCATGGGAATGTAATAAAGCAATGTGAGCAATTACCGTGGGAATGTAATAAAGCAATGCGAGCAATTAGTGTGGGAATGTAATAAAGCAATGCGAGCAATTAGCGTGGTAATGTAATAAAGCAATGTGAGCAATTATTGCGGTAATGTAATAAAGCAACGTGAGCAATTAGCTCAGTAATGTAATAAAGCAATGTGAGCAATTAGTGCGGTAATGTAATAAAGCAATGTGAGCAATTAGCGCAGTAATGTAATAAAGCAATGAGAGCAATTAGCTTGGTAATGTAATAAAGCAATGAGAGCAATTAGCATATTAATGTAATAAAGCAATATGATCAATTAGTGTGGTAATGTAATAAAGCAATGTGAGCAATTAGCGTGGTAATGTAATAAAGCAATGCGAACAATTAGCGTGGTAATGTAATAAAGCAATGCAATGTAATAAAACAATGTGAGCAATTAGCGTGGTAATGTAATAAAGCAATGCAAACAATTAGCGTGGTAATGTAATAAAGCAATGCAAGCAATTAGTGTATTAATGTAATAAAGCAATGTGAGCAATTAGCGTGGTAATGTAATAAAGCAATGAGAGCAATTAGCATGGTAATGTAATAAAGCAATGCTAGCAATTAGTGTGGTAATGTAATAAAGCAATGCGAGCAATTAGCGTGGTAATGTAATAAAACAATGAGAGCAATTAGCGTGGTAATGTAATAATGCAATGCAAGCAATTAGTGCGGTAATGTAATAAAGCAATGCGAGCAATTAGTGCGGTAATGTAATAAAGCAATGCGAGCAATTAGTGCAGTAATGTAATAAAGCAATGTGAGCAATTAGTGCGGTAATGTAATAAAGCAATGTGAGCAATTAGTGCGGTAATATAATAAAGCAATGCGAGCAATTAGTGCGGTAATATAATAAAGCAATGCGAGCAATTAGTGCGGTCATGTAATAAAGCAATGCAAGCAATTAGTGCGGTAATATAATAAAGCAATGCGAGCAATTAGTGCGGTAATATAATAAAGCAATGCGAGCAATTAGTGCAGTAATGTAATAAAGCAATGTGAGCAATTAGCGTGGTAATGTAATAAAGCAATGTGAGCAATTAGTGCGGTAATATAATAAAGCAATGCGAGCAATTAGTGCGGTAATATAATAAAGCAATGCGAGCAATTAGTGCGGTCATGTAATAAAGCAATGCAAGCAATTAGTGCGGTAATATAATAAAGCAATGCGAGCAATTAGTGCGGTAATATAATAAAGCAATGCGAGCAATTAGTGCAGTAATGTAATAAAGCAATGTGAGCAATTAGTGTGGATGTGGCTCTTTAAAATGGGTCAGTGAGTAATAAGTACACCTGTACACCTGCTGGATGATCTGGAAAACGTGAACTGTTAGGGGATACATGAGGACCGTGGTTGGGAACCACTGCTCTAGTACTGTAACTCCCAAAGGTGTTACTCTAGTACTACAACTCCTATGAGTGTTACACTAGTACTGTAACTCCCAAAGGTGTTACTCTAGTACTAAAACTCCTATGAGTGTTACTCTGGGATGCAGGTTAAATCCCGGCGTTCAGAATCCCGACCGCCGAATTCCCGACACTTTCTCCCTCCGTGGGTGTCCACAACACCCCTGGAGGGAGAATAAATTAGCGTGTCGAGCGTAGCGTGCCGAGCCTGCAAGGGGGGGGGGGGGCGATCCACGTCCCCCCCCTTGTCGGGATTTTGAACGCCGGGATCCCGACCGCCGGGATTTCATACTGAATCCGTTACTCTAATACTATAACTCCCAAAGGGGTTACTCTAGTACTGCTTGTACCATCATTCAAAAGACATTATTACATTATTTTTTTCTTTGTGGTTTCAAGCTCATCAAACTCCATTTTCTTCTCCTTTATGGACTGGGCACTTTGCTCTAAGACGTCCTCCTTTCCAGTCTCAATAATGTCATCACTTGGCTTGAACTGGTCCCAGCGAGCCTTAAATTTCTCTATGTCTTGGATGTAAGCATTCACCCTGGACATCACATTCTGCTTCATTATTTCAATCTGAAAGGAGGAGGTAATAAAAAAAAGGAAGAAAAAAAACGTATGTCAGCCAAATTTTCATAAGCAGTTTCATTAAAAAGAGAAAAAGCTGGTTATGATTTACTAATACAGGTTGAGTATTCCTTATTCAGCTATCAGTTATCCAAATGATTCTGTAAACCCTACTGTAGTTTCCAGAATGTACTTTTTTTTTGTAGCTACAAGTACGACTAGGGACACCTGTAACTGGCACTACTGGGGACATGATCTGTAACTGGCACTACTGGGGACATGATCTGTAACTGGCACTACTGGGGACATGATCTGTAACTGGCACTACTGGGGACATGATCTGTAACTGGCACTACTGGGGACATGATCTGTAACTGGCACTACTGGGGACATGATCTGTAACTGGCACTACTGGGGACATGAACTGTAACTGGCACTACTGGGGACATGATCTGTAACTGGCACTACTGGGGACATGATCTGTAACTGGCACTACTGGGGACATGATCTGTAACTGGCACTACTGGGGACATGATCTGTAACTGGCACTACTGGGGACATGATCTGTAACTGGCACTACTGGGGACATGATCTGTAACTGGCACTACTGGGGACATGATCTGTAACTGGCACTACTGGGGACATGATCTGTAACTGGCACTACTGGGGACATGATCTGTAACTGGCACTACTGGGGACATGATCTGTAACTGGCACTACTGGGGACATGATCTGTAACTGGCACTACTGGGGACATGAACTGTAACTGGCACTACTGGGGACATGATCTGTAACTGGCAATACTGCGGACATGATCTGTAACTGGCACTACTGGGGACATGATCTGTAACTGGCACTACTGGGGACATGATCTGTAACTGGCACTAAATATGTGCAAGAAAATGACTGCTTGGCATTCAAATTCAGTACCTGACATTGTACACAAACTTTGTTTCATGTTTTGAAACCTTGTTTCATGCACAAATAAAATATATTTGTGTGTATTTAATGCGTTTGATGTGTTTATACAACATAAATGCAAGATACCTCATTCAAATATGAAAATATTCCGTAATAGGGAATAATCCATTATCCAAAATTCTTCTGGTCCTGAGCATTTTGGATAAGTGATACTCAACCTGTACAGACTAACTCTTAATATTAATTGCTCTTAAATCCTGTGTTATAATTGCCTTAACACTCATAGATACCCTGATGTGTTTCACACAGAAGAAACTTATGTCAGGGTAGGACTCAGTCATCTTAATCACCATATACAAGTTCTCTCCATCACAGAAGCTATTTTATAAGATATCTCGACACATTATTTGGAATCATCTTTTCATCACCTTTAGAGCGTCATGTCAATACTTCATATTTGACATTTGTTTAATACATCAATTTATGACTGTACAGGTTGAGTATCCCTTATCCGAAATGCTCGGGACCACAAGCATTTTGGATAAGGGATGTTTACGGTTTTCAGATATATATATTTTTTTAACATACTTAACTGGTTCCCCAATGGTCCCACGGCATACCCCGGCGTCTTCTGCGTCCACGGCAGCCTTCGTTATCTTCTTCAGCGGTCCCAGGGGTGCATTGAGCGAGTTTGCAGGCGAGTGACGTCACCGGTGCACCCACGCAATGCACTCTTGGGACCACTGAAGACGCCGAAGAAGCTCCTGAAGGCCGCCTTGGACATCGGGGACTTGGTAAGTATGAAAAAAGGGGCAGGGAGGGCAATCCAAAATATTTAAAAAAAAATTGGGGAATATTTTGGATAAGAGATCTCCGGATACGGGAGACTCGCCCTGTACTACACATTCTCTGTCAACTTTTTCTTTTTTTCCCCATATACTACGGCGAGGATTTACCCCCACTGAAAAGTGAATTCTTACACCTAAAGTACCATTTGAATATTTCACTCTCATCTACACAAGGAACATATTGTATATTTTGTTTATAGTTTATAGCGCCTGTGATTGTATCCAACGTTCGCTTCTTTTGTATGGTTTACGTGCAGGAGTTAGAGGTGTAACACCTTTTTTAGAACATTGGAGACATACTTAGGCTGGTCTTTGGTGCAACGTTTAGAGATACATAAATTCATCGGATTTTTTGCTAGTGCACAGTGGTAGAAAGTCACAGACCAAAGTATATGACACCGCTTTCACATGGCAAACCCTTCTCTAACCCGGTATTTGAAAAGGTTTCTGCAATGGGTCTGAGCAAGCTAAACCCCTTTCACATCGCAGTGTGGAGCCAGTTTATTACTGGGTTATTACCGGGTTGATGCCTTTCACACTGAACCCGGTTGACCCGTAGACAACAGTGTATTGTCATTTGTAATGGACTTTTATGGCTCAGATATTTGTATTACAGCTAAAAATATACCTGTTTGTTGATGATTATGTACTGGACCAATTACAAATGTCTTTAGTTATATATTAGAGAATCCTTTACAGTGCCGGTGACTTGTCTGGTAATGTCTGCCTCCCCTCCTCATCAGTCCATGTTGCTATAACTGTATGTTCTGTAGTGTAGGACTATGCCAGCAATGCTTCTCCACTACTCCCAATGCTATTTCTCTTGTTTCCTGATTCAAGATAGTGTCATCAGGCAGAGAGACAGCCAATCACCTTTTGTGGCGCAGTCATGTGTTCAAAATAGCGAGTCTGAGGCTTTCGCACTGCAAAATGGATTGGCTTTCAACCATGTAGGATACCTCTTTTAACACGGTTTGAATTACAGAGTGAGCACCTCTCACACAGCTCCAGCACTCGCCGGATCCCCTCCGCTGGCAAGAGCTCGGCGTAGTAATCCCTGCCCGTCTCCGCTTCAGGGAGACGGGCAGGGTTAGGAGGGGTGCGGGGACCAGCAGGGAGTGACGGGGAGGCGGCAGAAATCTCTGTTTGAATGGGGTGCACCAGCATCTCGTGCGCACCCCCTTTCGGCGGATGATGGGGGATGGTGAGTCGATCGCTAGAATGAGCTGCGCTAAATCTGTACTAAGTTTTTGACCCGGTATTTTGACTATGGAACTTTCACACTGCAGCTAGAACCGGGTTGACATGCTTGAAAAATCGGCAATATACCGAGTTATAGCTGCGGTGTGAAAGGAGTTAGTAAGGGTCAGTCTGGTGGCATATAAACAATGGGATCGTGATACATAAGGGGGCTCTTATGGCAAACAAGAGTCATTTGGAGAATATGCCATAAAAAAGGGGGGCATGTGGAGCGAACTACTGGTGTATAGGTGCATGTGGCTGCTCGAATAACCCGTAAAGGCGCATGTGAAATGGTCTGATGACAATAAAGGGGCAGGCGGAGGGATCTGGTGATATATAAAGCAGCATACCCACAATGCTTATACCAGAAGATTTTTTTTAAATGGATGTAACCCTATTGAAGTTTTGCTCATCTTCTAATCAAGCCAGCAATGTAAAAATGGTAAAACTAATACCCAGTGACATTTAGAGGTAAATTTAATAAAGCTTCTCAAAATAAAGAGTCAGATTCTATATTTTCTCTATTGCATTGTAGAAAATGATTGCTATAATCTGATTGGTTGCTAAGATGCAATAGAGAAAATATAGAATTGGCAACATCACCTTTTCATTTTTAGAACCTTCAGTGAATGGACCCCTTAGTTCCGGCACAAGCACACAATGGGGTTTATTCTAGTTCATTCTTTCTGACAAAATCCTTCTTAGATGGACAAAACCATGTGCACTTCAGGGGGGCAGATGTAACATGTGCAGAGAGAATTAGATTTGGGTGAGGTTTTTTTTGTTTCTGTGCAGGGAAAATACTGACTGCATGATTTTACACTGCAATATAGATCTCACTTTGAAGAAAAACCCCACCCAAATCGAATTCTCTCTGTACAAGTTACATCTGCCCCACCCGCAGTGCACATGGTTTTGTCCATCTAAGAAGGATTTTGTCAGAAAGAATGAACTAGAATAATCCCCAATGAGAGACAGGGAATCACTTACTTGCTCTTTGACCATGAGCTGATAACTTTCCATCATTAGTTCAAACTTGTCCCACTTGGCTCTGAGATTACTAATTGTATCTAAGCCGCCCCCAGCCACGGAGCGCAGCAATCTGTTCTTATCTTCCGCTTCCTTAAATAAAGGCAGAATCTGAAAACAAAAAATCAGCAATTCACACATTTTTAGTATTAACTTTATTGCATCACTAAAATATAAAAAAAAATGATATAGGGGGTCTTTACTGTGGACAAAGTTTGCTTTGCTCGGATGCGAATTCGGGCAACACTCCATTGTTCCTACTTATGTCTGCTAAATAATGAATTGTAAGTGTAAAACATGATCTACAGGAATTCATTTGGGAATAAAAAGTTATTGCCTTATGCACAGCGCAGATGTATTCCTATAATAATGTGATCTGTTGCTATGGGCAAAATCTATCTCCATTGAGAGACAACAAGTGTCTCACTTGCCATCCTCGGCTTCTTCCTGCTTTGTTGTCATGTTTGTTTGTTATAACTGCCCTCAGGTACATTATTGGGTACTTGTTTCCTAGCAAGGCGCCCAGTACGCATTTAGCGTATGCACCGTAGTGAAATCGCATTGCATTATATGCCGCGTTATAGTAGCATGATCTGATCTCAGTGCACCAAATGCAATGCGATGCGATGCGATATTTCATTGTACAAACACCCATGCCACAAGATGTGATGGTTGCTTACAATTAGATGTGACATGTGATGTGTGCATAGTATGAGATGTGTATGAGAACGCGCCGACGTGGATAGTGGGGGTATGAAAAGGTCGGAGGACGCTTTCCGCCGCCGCTCGCCACGCTTCGGTGTGGCGTTGATACTGGGGTTGACGCTAAACAATGGCATAGGTGCAGGTGCTTACAATTGTAAGCACCTGCACCTATGCCATTGTTTAGCGGTGCAGGTGCTTACAATATTGTCTAGCAGAAATTGCTTAGCTTAGATAGACTGTGCAGGCAAGAACATTTTTACTAGATCAGAGACTATCATTGCTAATACCATGTTCTCACTGCCAGTGAGAAATACATGGTTTTTCCCCGCCCCGTTCTCACTGCAAGGCAAATTCCCGGGTGAAGAAGTTCTACCCAGTAATTTGCCTTTTAACACAGGTTTTTCTGCAGTGTGAACGGGTCAACCTGTGCCTGCATACCCGGATCTCAAACACGGGTAAAAAGAAGGGTTTTACCCGTGTAGGAGATCCGGGTATGAGACCCATTCACACTGCAGAAAAACCTGTGTTAAAAGGCAAATTCACAGGTCAACATGGTAGACCCGGGAATTTGCCTGCAGTGAGAACAGGGTATTAGACAAAATGCTTAGTCAAAATCTCCAGTGCATCTAGCAAAAATCTCTCCCAAAATTGCTTAGTCAAAATTGTCCATTAGTCAAAATCTCCCCGGGTGTACACCCCTTTAGAACATGTAACGAATGTAGTCAGAACACTATTACCATGCTGTGGAATAATCTCGAGGTTGATTATAAATTACAGGGTTAAAGATTACATTGTTTCTAACAGCAACCACAGCAGTCAATATTTACATTATATCATCGTTATTATGGTTCATAATGGGATTTCCTTGTTTGCAAGATTCTTTCTAAACCACAAACCCCAGATCGTGACAGAACAAAGACCATCATCAAACTTGTTATGTTTGAGGCCACAGTACATATTAATATCTAAGGTTTATGATTGGCTGCATTACAGGAACTCCAGTTGTGAAGTTTAAACCACAATGGTGGAAACACTTAACTATGGCACGGACACTCCGGGTTGGGTGAGGGAACACACAGGAGACAACGATACAATGTAATCCTCACCTCGGGTTTGCGCAGTTTCAGTTGGCCGTGTTTCATGTTGGCCTCCCCAATCTCTTCCACGCTCTGGGGGCGGCTGGACAACACCTCCATCCCCTCTGTCACAAAGCTATCAATCTCATGCAGGTGAGCTGCAGACACAAGGATGGGAAACACGTGAATTGTTTTTTTTCTTCTAGATATATATATATTTTATTAAATTCCAAATTGCACCCGGAGAGAGGCCGCAGACACTTGCCTAGGAACCCTTATTTTTTATAATGCTTTGCCCCCAAATAGAGGCAGATTGTCAATCAGGCTGCAGCTTGCGGGCAAACATAGGAGATGGACATAAACCATCTCTGTATTAGACTTGGTTCCGGGCTAGAGGATAAACCATGTTTAGGTGCACAATACCATGGTCAACCACCAGTGGTGCCAGTTAGACATCTAAACTTGGTAGACTGCATTTAAATAGACAGTGACCCTAGATCGACGCAAGTGATGGATCGACGGGAATGTGGTTGACAGTAGCAAAGGTTGACACGAGTCTATGGTGTTTTTTTGTTGCCGAATGTCAGAGGGGTCCCCATGGAAACTGTATATGTGCACAGTGTCCTCTCGCATGACTTGCTACGCTAAGCACATTATTATAATCCAACTTCATGGGTGCATACACACTGTACAATTTTTTTGACCAACTTTTTTGACCAATTCCGTTCGTTTCGGCCATTCTAAACTAAATTGGTCAAAATATCTTTGCGACGAACGATGATGCGCATACCCGCCAGTTGTTCATCAAGATTGTTCGTCAACTGTGCAAGAAGCTCAATTTGGATAGCTTTCAAAAAGAGCCTAGAAACTGTAGCTAGATCTTTCGTCTTTCGTCAATATCTTTCGTCCAGGACACTGGGTTCAAGGGAAATGTCTTTCAACAAAATTGGTCAAAAAAAATTGTACAGTGTGTATGCACCTTAAGTCCACTTGGTAATAAAGTAGGAACCAAGTGGACCGGCACCAAACAAAAATATGAAAAACTTGTGTCGACCTTGCTACTGTCATCCACGTTCCCATCGATCCTTCACTTGCGTCCATCTGGCGTCACTGACTATCTAGATGCCGTAGAACCCTAGTGGTCACCGATGGTATTGTCGACCTAAACATGGTTGATCTGCTGTCCGGATATGATCAGGCTTATAGTGCGGCAGGTGATCATATTAATAGAAGATTGGGCATATTTATTAACAATATGGAAGCTCAACATGTAGTGCTCGGACTGGCTGAACAGCCAATCACAGGAATCGGGATTAAATAATGCTCAATCCTGATTGAGCATTATTTAATCCCATTCCCCACATTGATTTAATTGGGAGGAGCAGGTGGAGGCAGTGGGTGGGTGTTGCACCGGGCGGTGATGTGTCGGGCGGCTGAGCTTCTTAAGTGGAGCTGGGATCGGGCTGTGAGAGGGTTCCGCCGGCTTCGGTGGTACAGCAGTGCGGCCTGCGCAGCGTGACCTATGACCTAATCACGCTGTGCTGGCCGCACGCCAGGGCTAGGAACAGCCTGGCAGCATCTGAGCAAGTACTCAGACGCTGCCCGGCATTAGACTGTGCAATTGAAATCCAGGATCCGGACGATCCCGATCGCGGAATTGGCCACACTAATAGGAGTCCTAGGCCGTTTAAGCTTACAACAGTGTGAAATGCACATTATAAAAAGTAGAATTATCCCCCACTAAAAAATACAAAATGTGGATGTCCTGGATCAGATTCATTTTTCTTACTTACCTTGGATAGATTTTTTTAACGATATTAAAAGAGCATCAAACAGCTTCTGAATGAGATCATCTATAACCGCCTTCACGGGATTGCAATGAATGGTCATGCAGTCAATCTTTATAACGCTGGCAAAATAAATGGAAAGGAATTGTGCAGGGGCATTAATCCACATTAGCCACCATTAGTAAACGTTCTACATGGGAGGACTGAGAAAGACTGGACCACATCGGCGCTTAACTTACATTTGTTTCAAGTTCTGCTAAAAGTTACCTGGCTTGTTCTCATGTACCCCGCACAACCAATACAGAATAAACACAGATGCAGCACACAATGCCAGAGGGACAGCACCAGTGGAATTTTGAATTTGGAGCCAGCCGCAAGCCAATTGTAACTTGCGGACTGGCAGCCAAATAGGTGTGGCCTCAGCGGCAGCTTATGATTAGCTGCCAGACTGCAAGCTCCAATTGGCTATAAACCTGGAATACCACTGGTGCTGTCCTATGCCTACCTGCGCCAGACTCCTTCCTTTGTACTGTGGTCCCAGCCCACTGCAGTTGTGCCTAGGTAAGCCAGCTGATGTCCTGTGGCCTTGTGCCTGGACAGGCAACTGGAGCCCAGAACAGTATGTTGTGGGGACTGCCAGAAAAGGCAGATGTTTATATTTTTTTGTGTACTGTCCTAAATGTTTCCTATGGAAAAGACAAGTTATATATTATTATATATTATTATTATAATAATTATTATTAAACAAATTTCACAAGTCTTAGGAACTATTACCTAAGACTTGTGTGCGCATCTACATGTGGTAGGAAATATAGATTGTAAGCTCCGATGGTGCAGAGACGGATGTGAACATACAAATATTCTCTGGAAAGCGCTGCGGAATATGTGTGCGCTATATAAGAAACTGTTAATAAATAAATATACAGGTTCTCTCGCAAATCACTCGTGTCAGGATTCATTGTGCTTCCTGTACAGATTACTTCAAGACTAAAGGTCCCTACATACTGGGCGTGTATAGACAACAATGATTGGGGGGGGGTTGTGCATACACAGAGCGATTTTTGCCCTTCTCAGCGATTTTTCCAGGGGAGGACGACTTCCATAGCATGACGCTATGGAAAGCCATCCACCTTGTCGCTCATCTGCTGGTTATACCAGCAGACGGGTTGGGATCATTTGGTCTATTGCATTATGGTCGAAAGTCATTAGGTCGAATCCATTAGGTCGACATGCTAAAAGGTCGACATGACTCTAGGTCGACATGGGAAAAGGTCGACATGATTCTAGGTCGAAAGGTCATTAGTTCGACAAGGTCATTAGTTCGACATTGTCTATGTCGACATTCACAAGGTCGACATGGGGTTTTTCACTGTTTTTTTACCTGAATGTCAACACAGTCGACATGGACACAGTTTAAAGTGCACTGCATCCCCTCGCATCGCTCGCTGCGCTCGCGATGCGTCGGGCACGGTGCCTCGCTACGCTCGGCACACTATTTTATTCTCCCACCACGCCCTAGTGGATGGTAGGGCATGAAATACCGCCTGTCGGCACATGTTGGCTCAAAAAACAGTGAAAAACTCCATGTCGACCTTGTGAATGTCGACATAGACAATGTCGAACTAATGACCTTGTCGAACTAATGACCTGTCGAACTAATGACCTTTCGAACTAGAATCATGTCGACCTTTTCCCATGTCGACCTAGAGTCATGTCGACCTTTTAGCATGTCGACCTAATGGATTCGACCTAATGACTGTCGACCATAATGCAGTAGACCAAATGACCGCATCCCCAGCAGACGAGCGGCTCCCGCCGGTGATTATGCAGGAGCGCGTAACAGCGCTCACTGCTGCCCCCTACACACTGGGCGGCTTTCCGGCTCAAAGCCGCTCAAACGGGTAAACTGAGCTGCCTCCAGCTCAAAGTCTCCCAGTGCGTATGGGCCTTTATTCCCGCCAGGCTCTGTTGAATCTGGCTTCTTAGGCAGATTCTCTTGCAACGCACTCTGTTGTACTTCCTGTATAGATTACACGTGGCTCACTTCCACACCACATGGTGTACTGAGGCTAGGTGTTTGGGGACAAATCTGTATTTTTAAAATGCTATTTTTTTTTGCTGACAATTTTCTATGCACCAATGTTCCACAGAAGCAGAACTAATGTAGCTTTCAGAGTCCCAACACACTGGGAAAACCTTCTGAAGAGAGACACACAGCGCCACATACGGCAGCAATAACAGAAAATAAAATAAAAAATACCTTGGAAGGCGTTCAGCATCTTTCCCCCTGGCTTTTAGCGCTTTAAAGTTTTTCTCCCAGTCACTCACGTCATGCAAATGTTTTTCAATCAGGGAATCCACGTCGATTTGACCGATCACAACCCAATCCTAGCAACATATCAGCAACAGCTGGTTTGATAATATTCTTTTTCATTCAGTTACATCAAAAATAGATGCGGAACAAATGGTTTGAGACAGGCATGTCCAAACTATGGCCCTCCAGCTGTTGTGAAACTACAAGTCCCATCATGCCTTGCCACAGTTTTGCTATTAGGGAATGCTAAAACTATGGCAAAGCATGCTGGGATGTGTAGTTTCCCAACAGCTAGAGAGCCAGTGTAATGATCCGCACAGAGAGGACAGTGATTAGTAATCACCGACTGAGACGACTGCTGCATTTTCCGTACACTAGAACAAAATGCCAGAACAATTTAACAAGTCGGCTTCATTAATACAATGGGTTATATGTAATAGGACACAATTTTCAGGAATCAGCGCCACCTGTACCTAAAATGGCAAAAATCTAATAGGGCCCTACGCACGGGAGAGATTTGCTGAGCGTTCTAAGCGATGCTAGCTCGCTCTGCAAGATATCTCAGCACACAGCTACATATGGAGTGCCTCCTGGCCACTCCGTCGGACAGGAACGCTTCAGGGAGACTGGCAGGGTAAATGGGGGCTGCGGGGGAGCAGCAGGGAGCCGGCGGAGGGCTCCGTCAGAACGGGGCGCGCAAGCGTCTCGTGCAAATGCGCCCGCTTCTGGCAGATGGCGCACAGCTCTCTAATGAGAGCTGCTCCAACTGTATGTATCTGAGCCAGTGTTCTCCAGTGAAAGCACTGGCTCGGACAACAGAGATTAGCATGCTGGATATTAATCACTGGGGCCTTTTTAAATTTTCAGACCATGGGGGGGGGGGGGGGGGGCTTCATACAGATCGACCATGAGCAGGTATGTGTATATCCCATCAATATGGAATATATATCTGGCCTATTGGGAGGGGGGGGGGGGTACATTGCTAAACAAGTATATATAAATATTGGGACCTATTTAATAACTCTCTAAATATGCTGTAGCCCATATTATTGAAGCCATCTGCAATAATAAGACTAATTGAAGGGACTAGACCTTGGGTTACTGTGCGTTAAAGAACATGTGCTCAGCCGGCACAAATAACAGAATCTGATCACTGTGGCTCACAGCCGACGGCTCAGAGATCACATGTTCAGGAGACAAATCACCATTGGCCAGAGACAATTGTGCAGCCGCTGCAGAGAAACCTACAGACAGTGCTGCTTCGACGTCACGGCGTCATTCATATTATGCAAGTGGCTCTACATAATGACAAGGTGGCAGTGGCCTAGCTACTGCCAGCCATGGAAATGTGCGGTACATGTACACTGCATGGCCAGCTGTAAATGCCAGGCAAAACCAATTGAAATGCAGAGCGCACCTTGAATCGATCTTTGGCAGCAGATAACCGTCTGAACAAATCCTCTGCTTTACTGAACACTGTGATGAAGCCGTTTGCATTCCTCTCCGGCATCACTGAGAAGATGGGCTCTTCTCCAGGCTGGCTCAGTCCTCTGAACTGGTGCGGAATAGAAATAAACCTTTTCATATCCCTGTAATACTTGGCCCGGATTTCTTCATATGGAGGTTTAAACTGTAATCTTCCCTGCCTGTAGGAAAGAATTGCTATCGGTGATTACCACCATCATCATCATCTTCTGCTATTTCTGCATCTGTATCGGTAAATAAGAAGCCGCTTACTTAAAGGTTAGATCAATAGCGATTTCTGGGAGATTTTCGTTAAGTGCCTCTAGGCCCATCTGGTACTGATGCTCGAGAGCCTTGTATAGCTGATGATCCCAGTGCTGGCGCCAAGCCTTCATGTCACTCGGCCGTATGCCCTAAAATCCCAAATAAATGCCTACAGTCAGCAATAAAAGGCATCTGCTGCACTAAAACTATAAGGCATGCTGTACACATGCACACACACAAAAGGCATACAATACAACTGCAAAGGAGCATAAAAAAGCTAATAGTAAATAAAGCAAAAGCTAATATGCTGTGCAAACGTATAAAAAATCCATCTGTTCGTGGTGCGCCGTGCCAGCGACTTCACAACTTGTACAAAGCTAATGGTTCTAAAAAATATGCAGGTGAATGTGCTGTACTAAAACTAAGTACTTAGAGCAGTGGCGTAACTACAATTCAGGCGCCCCCCCCCCACTAAAATTTGTGCGCCCCCAGCTCCACCCTCCCCCATTAACTGCTGTATCTTCCGCCACACTGACGATCCGTTGCGGCCCCAGCTTCCTGGACCTGCTGTCTGCAGTCCCGGTGCTCATGCTCCTCCTGTTAGAATGTCATTTGGAAAATGGCCAACGCCTTACAGCAGATCATTATTTAGGATGCAAGAGGAGGTCTAGCACCCTTAATAACTGTCTGCTGTGAAGGGGTGGCCATTTTACAAGTGACATTGTAACAGGAAGAGCAGGAGCACCGGGACTGCAGACAGCAGGAAGCTCTGCTGGTCCCGGCGAGCCAGCAGCAACAGATTCGGCAGTGGCCCCATTAACAATAGCTTCCGCAGACCCCACGGTGCCCAAACTTACCTAGCGCCTCCAAGCCACCGCGGGGGTCTGCGGGGGTCTGCGGAGCTATTGTTACGCCACTGACTTAGGGCCTCATTCAGTCCTCATCAAACGGGGCCGAATTTGGACAGATTTGGTGGGGGTCTGTGAAAGCCCTCTGTGCAAACGCCTTTGGCGAGTATCACACTGGTCAAGGCATTTGCACTGACAGGGGGTGGCAGTAGGGGAATGCCCAGTGTTTTATGGGCGCCCACATGAAAACGGTGGGCGTTCCCCTGGGTATGCAGGTGGGCCAATGCCTGCATAAAGCGGGGGGCTGATGTCATATGACGTCAGCACCCAACACCTTTGCGGTACACAGAAATGAAATGGCAGCCAGGCTGTGCTGTAAGCAAGCATTTCGCTGTGTATCGAAGCGGAGGCACTTCAGCGATGCAGGCACATTGTGGGGAGGGACCAGGCATGCAGGGCGGCAATGCACAGGGCATCACGGCCGAATGTCAACAAGCCAAAGCCTTTTATGTGGACACGCCCCCTTTTCCCGCCTGGCGATATGGAGACGGGCAAAAGAAAGCGGGCCAGGGTCACGGCTGTCAGGACAGATCAACAGTCATGACCCTGGATTGAATTGACGTTGAGCGATTATCGGAAGACTGCTAAAGGAAGTGGCCTTCCTGGGATCGCAAAATGACTTAGGGGGAGGTGACGGGGAAGTGGTTCTTAAAACACAGACATGATTGGCCCATTTTAGGGGCATGTAGTTTGCAGTAACTGGGATCCTGGACACACTGTTTATAGGTCCAGCGACCAAGAGGCTACGGCTCTGCATATAGCATGCGGCAATGTACGCAGCTGTATGTGATGACTGCAGGGGACATTTACACGTTTTGGGCTTGGTTACTTTTGTACACAGATCGCTAACTCCGTAGCTTGCTAATTGGCAGATGGAGTTGGAAATAAGCCCACGTCTGAATTAGCCCATAGTTATTACCCAAAACCACGGTCAGTTTTGTGCCCATTATCGATTGTGTGACAGTGATGCCTTCTCTCTAGAAAATTCAATGATGCCAGATACCTGATATTCAAGACTGGAGAACACACTGCGCATTTCCACAAGACCGTCTTTCCACCGCTGCTGTTGACGGAGCAAATCAATGTTCATGAAAGAAACCACCTGTTGAAAGAAGAAGTTTTCAAATTGTATTTCAATTTACTACAATTAGTCATGATAGTGGGGGTATGAACAGGTCGGAAGGATGTGTACCGCGTCCGCTCGCCAGGCTTCGGGCTGATGTGGATAGCGGGGGTGTGCTATATTGCATCGCATGCAAATTGTATGAAAATCGCATGCGATTTGGAGACTATGCAATTTGCATACGAAGCAGTGGCTCCGTGAAAATACACAAATACCCAATAAAAAACACGTTCGATATGCAGTGTACTAAAAAATTTCTGCTCAAGGGGGTGAGGTATTGGACCCCCCAGATATATCAGTGTACCCCGCCCCAAGATTTATGTTGCCAGCCCAGCCTAAGGGAGAAACAACATACTGAGACCACACAGGGAGAAACAAGCCCTCCTATGGACATCTACTCATTCATTACTTCTAACTATGTAGCCTAGTAACACCCCATACATCCCATGTACCTTATCACAGAAGTCCGTGTGTTTCTTCCTAAGCTTCCGGTTTTCAGTAGAGAGTTGCTCGGATGCACTTTGGAGCTTTTCGATGTAACTTTGCAGCTCTTTAGGGTTGTCCCACTTTATGGACATTTTTTGACCTTTTTCGCCCTCTCTAGAATTCTAGCAGAAAATAAGATTGCGATAAAACTCCTCCACGTTATGTGACAATTGCAATATCACACACACAGGAACACTATGCATAAAACAGATCAGTAGCCTCGCAGGACTGTACATCTGCAGCTTACCTTAATGATTTGCTCAAACGCCAGCGCAGACTTTAACATCATAGGCCTCTGGCTTTGAATCATCTGCTGGTCTATTGTGTTGTAGAAATGAGCAACCTAAGACAACAGTAAATATATTATATATATAAAAAAAAAAAAAGACACAGACAGACAGACAAACAGAATAAATAGTGGACCGATATATATGAACCTTACTCTATACACAGGTTTGGTTCAGTGTTACCATGACTGCAGTTGTGATAAACAGTACAGTGTGACGGATCAGAAGAATTTGCTACCTCTGTAGAGTTGTCACATCTTACGCTGTATAGGTGTTCAAATACCATTCCCTCACCCACCCAGATATTGCAATCACAATGAGACAGTACATACACGAGAGGTCATAGTGCTGAGAAGAGAGGGTAAGAAATGACATCCTACAGTATATCAGCATTACACTCAGATACCTGCTTCAGAATCACCGCCTGCTTGTAGAATTTCTGCGCTGTTTTGGCAGCTTGTTGGATCTTGGCCGGAATGACCAATCCGAGCGCTGACAGCTGCCGGACCTCTCGTAGGAGAGTTACCAAGCGGTCAGAATAGTGGATTTTTAATTCTCCGTTGGAGTGGTCCAGTTCCATAACCTGGCTGTTTGGTTGAATGCTGTCAATGAAACGTAATGACACAAAGTAGTAGATAGGACATCAGAATTCAGAAGTAGCAGCTACATAGACATATACAGTAGCAATAGTCATTTGTGCTGACAACGGGTTCCCTTATACCAGTACTGCATATCACTACAGCAAAGTAATAGGATTTAAAAGACAGAACACAGAACCAGCTGTGGCCACAGGAAGGGATTCTATTGTCTTATAGAGGTCATGTGCTTGTCTATCTCTGATATACGACACAATTAAAGCAAACTGAAATAAATAAAAAAAATACCAACCAGAACCCTGATTCTGGATTGGATAGTCCTGACTGAATCTCTTGTGACCAGTCACTGAATTGTTCTTGTTCATATTCTCTGAACTGCTCCAGAAGTTCTCCAGCATCTTTTTGAAAGGACTGAAATCCAGACAGATCTGACAGAAGGGTCTCAGCGATCCTCACGGAATCCTCCACCTACAGAATACAATGAGGGAGCAGCGATGAGGCAGTGTACACAGAATACAATAAGGAAGCAGCGTCCACAGAATACATTGAGGAAGCAGCGATGAGGCATTGTACACAGAATACAATAAGGAAGCAGCGTCCACAGAATACATTGAGGAAGCAGCGATGAGGCATTGTACACAGAATACAATAAGGAAGCAGCGTCCACAGAATACATTGAGGAAGCAGCGATGAGGCATTGTACACAGAATACAATAAGGAAGCAGCGTCCACAGAATACAATGAGGAATCAGCAATGAGGCAGTGTCCACAGAATACAATAAGGAAGCAGCATCCACAGGATACATTGAGGAAGCAGCGATGAGGCAGTGTATACAGAATACAATGAGGGAGCAGCGATGATGCAGTGTACACAGAATACAATGAGGGAGCAGCGATGATGCAGTGTACACAGAATACAATGAGAAAGCAGCGATGAGGCAGAGTCCATAGAATACAATGAGGAAGTGTCCACAGAGTACAATGAGGAAGCAGCAACGAGGTATTGTCCAAAAAATACAATGAGGGAGCAGCGATAAGGCAGTGTCCACAGAATACAATGAGGAAGCAGCGATAAGGCAGTGCCCAATGAATACAATGAGGAAGCAGTGACGAGGAAGTGTACACAGAATACAATGAGGAATCAGCAATGAGGCATTGTACACAGAATACAATGAGGGAGCAGCGATAAGGCAGTGTCCACAGAATACAATGAGGAAGCAGTGACAAGGCAGTGTCCAGAGAATACAATGAGGAAGCAGTGACAAGGCAGTGTCCAGAGAATACAATGAGGAAGCAGTGACAAGGCAGTGTCCAGAGAATACAATGAGGAAGCAGTAGCAATGCAGTACACAGAATACAGTAGCAAGCAGTGGTGATGAAGTGTATACAAAATACTATGAGGAAGCAGTAGCGATGCAGTGTATACTGTTCCTTACTGTGGTGGTGGTGGTGGTGGTGGTGATGATGATGATGCAGTATATACAGACTGCTATGAGGAAGCAGTGAGGATGCAGTGTAGACAGAGTACAGGAGGAACGAATGGGAGTGGTATCATGCACAGGACAAAGGGTAATAGAAAGCAGTTTTTAAGAACCAACTAGAAAAACAATACAATTGATGACGTACAACAATTATATGGCGTTGGAGGTGCCCCCAGGAATCAAGTACTAGTATACTTAAAAAGAAGAGAAACGGTGGTCCACAGAGAGTGGCAGCCGTTCGCAGAAAGGATTCCTTTTTGGAGGCACACTTTTAAATTATCAAAAATAATGTATAATGAATGAGTTAAAACTTAACTTTTAATTCCATTAAATCTAAAAAAAATTATGATAAATCTATAGAACCATATGAGGTATAATTATCATGTGAACAAAGAAATATATATGTATAATAAAGAATATTAACAATAACCACTGACATATATCATGCAACAGTTTATATATCAGTGGCAATAGGTGGTGTTATTTTTAAGGAAAGTAGGTAGCATACATATGCAATTTTAATCTTTAGATCCTTAAATAGGATAGCTGGTGACACATCCAGAGGTCAGTGTGTGACTGATCTGTATAGGAATAGTTTAAATAACTTTGAAAAGATATAATGCCCAATCACACAGGGCCCGTAGATATTAAATAGCCGTTGATTATAGAGAATATATATAATATTATTTTTGTTAATTGACGATATAATCAATCCGACAGGTATCCTCAAAAAGACGGGAAAAGTAAAAGTACAGTGGGTTTGAGATCAATTCTTTCTGCTGCCCGCCGTCTTCATGCAAATGAGCGGACGGAGGGTGAGAGAAGAATGCTTTAGTATCAGGGCTGACCTAACACCACGACAGAAGTGTCCTCTTTACACTTGCTTTTTTCTACCAGTGTATCAATTTCTTCTCTCACCCTCCGTCCGCTCATTTGCATGAAGACGGCGGGCAGCAGAAAGAATTGATCTCAAACCCACTGTACTTTTACTTTTCCCGTCTTTTTGAGGATACCTGTCGGATTGATTATATCGTCAATTAACAAAAATAATATTATATATATTCTCTATAATCAACGGCTATTTAATATCTACGGGCCCTGTGTGATTGGGCATTATATCTTTTCAAAGTTATTTAAACTATTCCTATACAGATCAGTCACACACTGACCTCTGGATGTGTCACCAGCTATCCTATTTAAGGATCTAAAGATTAAAATTGCATATGTATGCTACCTACTTTCCTTAAAAATAACACCACCTATTGCCACTGATATATAAACTGTTGCATGATATATGTCAGTGGTTATTGTTAATATTCTTTATTATACATATATATTTCTTTGTTCACATGATAATTATACCTCATATGGTTCTATAGATTTATCATACATTTTTTTAGATTTAATGGAATTAAAAGTTAAGTTTTAACTCATTCATTATACATTATTTTTGATAATTTAAAAGTGTGCCTCCAAAAAGAGAGTACAGGAGGAAGCAGTGATGATGAAGTGTACACAAAATACTATAAAGAAGCAGTAGCGATGAGTGTATACATTATACAATGATAAGTCATCTATGACGAAAGCTACACCTGAGATACCAAATCTCGGTCTATATGAGGAAGCAGTAGCGATGCAGTGTATACAAAGTATACCAAGGAAGCAGTGGTGATGCAGTTTGCATCACCACTGTTCCTTACTGTGGTGGTGATGATGATGATGCAGTGTATACAGACTGCTATGAGGAAGCAGAGAGGATGCAGTGTAGACAGAGTACAGGAGGAAGCAGTGGTGATGAAGTGTACACAATATACTATGAGGAAGCAGTAGCGATGCAGTGTGTACAGAATACAATGATAAGTCCACGATGACGAAAGCTACACCTGAGATACCAAGTCTCGGTCTATATGAGGAAGCAGTAGCGATGCAGTGTGTACAGAATACAATGATAAGTTCGCGATGACGAAAGATACACCTGAGATACCAAGTCTCTGTCTATATGAGGAAGCAGTAGCGATGCAGTGTATACAGAATACAATGAGGAGTCAGCGATGATGGAAGCAACGCCTGAGATTCCAGGGCTCAGCCCATACGTTTCCTACCTTCAGCTGGAGCTGCCGAACCCACACAATGTTGTTTACAACCTCAGGAAGGTTCTTGCCTGCGAGGGGTCCTGAGGAATCTCCGGGAGAGCCATGGCAGCGCATCTCATAGTCCGTCTGGATGTCTGCAAATTACACAATTACAACTCACACAATAGCAACAGTTCAATTGATTTGAGTATGTAATTGTACAAACCTCAGCTTTAGTTTTACTGCTCCTCATCTGTTCATATTATATGTCTCCTTTGGTACAGGCAAATGCCAGCATGGTCTTTGCCTTAGCTTTTCCTACGGCTAGTAGGATAGCACCAGCAATGAATTACATATTCTGGTTTTGTTGCTGCTGCTAGTACTACAATGTTGCTTTAATGCATAGCTAAATGATCACATTGCTGCTCAGAGGACACATATAGAATACAGTGTCCCAGCAGGCAGAGGGGCTAGCTTGTGTACATAATCTATGCAATTGGTTACAGTTTAAGATTCAAAAACTGGAAAAAAAGCCATCACCCTGTGTAATCCTGGCCACACCCTGGCAGCCTAGGCGTCTGCGTAGAGATCATGATGATGACGGAAGGGTTAGTGACAGCTTGTGTTACAAGTGCGAGAGTAGAAATGTGTCTTGCTCCATACAGAGTACTGTATAAAGTACAATACATGGGTTACAGATCTAGCAGGTCTAGGTTGCAATATATATATCTGAACACCTAGCCAAATTAAAAGGTGGGGTGCAAGGCATAGTGTACCCCGGGTCACTCTGTCAGGCGCCCCATTTGCCATTCGCCGTAGCACAGTGACATCACTGGCTCTCCCTTTGTGCAGAACCAGGCAGCCAGATTGAACATTTTGTCCCTCCTGGAACTGGTCATGTTGGGAGGTAAACACCCCCCGCCCCCCCCCCCCCCCCCATTATATGTGCCCCCAGGCACTACAAGGCTTAATACAGCCCTGTCTGAACATATAATGAATCTCTGTACAGTAATACTAGAGTCTAGAGCAGACATTCCCAACCACGGTCCTCAAGGCACACCCAGATGACTTAATTAGTATATGAGTGATTCTGATTAAACCATCTGTGCTGAAGCCTGGATATCACTAAAACCTGCACTGTTGGTGTGCCTTGAGGACCGTGGTTGGGAATGCCTGCTCTAGAAAGTTACTGCAATTCTGCATAGAAGTCTTCTCACATGTCTTTATCTTATTGGTAGCTGGGCATTGGAGGTAAATGCTTTCTTTACCCAGTTTTATTATATAGGAGCTACAGTATTCTGCATAAATAACCACTGCTCTTTGCTGCCATCTTGTGGCCAACTGGAAAGATTGCATCTTTTAAAAATTACTTTTATTATTATCATCTTTTTTTTATAGCTTCAACTTACTCCACAGAATTTTACAATTGGTAGCAAACCGTAATAAAACTATACTGATCATTAACAAGACGTAAGAGTGTCCGACTTACTATTATCATAATAGCACACTATATATAGATCTTCAAAATAATTTTTCTATATAATAAATGACAGTATTGTTGTAATTAATGCTGGGATATGCTCCGCGAGTAATATTGTTTGTGTTTCCCAGAGGGACAATATGGGAAACTGTCATCTCCCCCCCCCCCCCCCAGCTTCACACTTTCCAATCTTTAGTAAATAGTTTGCATGACTGTAAAATATTTCAGGTGATTTATCCAACACATATTTCATTACCTTTTATGTAATCCTGGAGCCTTGCAAGCAGAGTTTCCCTTTCTAGAATCAGCAGCTTCCGGACACTTGGCCGTTTCACAAGCTCCTTGTGTTTTTGAAAAGCTTGCAGAAGCTTAAATAGGAAACAAGTATATGACTATTGACAATAAAAAGCAATTACTGTACACACACAAATGGTCAAAAAGCAGAGCTTTAATTCACATATTCATGCCACAGGGATTTAGGAATATTAATGTGACCAGGAGACAGAAAATGAAAAAAAACCTCTCAATGTCAATCATCACAAAGCACGCAGGTAGTTGGCTGCAGCCTATACATCAACCAATGGCCACTATTCTGCATCGGGTTGAGACAACAAACCTTCAAAAAGCAACAGATTTGTCAATCCAGACCCCAAAACGATCGGAACCGGTAAGTTAAGGATTTTTAACATGTTGTGTCTTGATTTAAGAAACAGAAATCGCCAGTCAGCGAAACATCTATCTGGGATTCAGTCAACTGATGTTGTAACCTCTTTATGATAATTATCAGAAAAAAAACTCGAAAAATTATAAGTACATTAAACATCAGTGTCATGGATAGTGTGATGGATAGAGAGAAGAGTGCAAGATCCTTATGAAAAAGGAGACTGTTCTGCTATGGTGTGTGCTCAGTTTTATAAAACTGGCTAGATGCACCTACAATCACACCTCCCTGCCAATCAGACACAGGCACAGAGCATTTCTGATAGGCTGCATGTGGAAGGGCAGTAAGGGTATGTGTGGAATTGCACAGACTGAGCCCACTTGGATTCATTTAAACCAGGCATGTCCAACGTTGGCCCTCCAGATGTTGTGAAACTACACATCCCAGCATGCTTTGCAATAGTTTTAGCATGTTCTAATAGCAAAACTGTGGCAAAGCATGCTGGGATGTGTAGTTTCACAACATCTGGAGGGCCAACGTTGGACATGTCTGATTTAAACAATCTCATTCCAGATAACAAATCTTCCCAAGTGGGTTCACGACTAAGGGCTATTCCTGCTCCCATAGTAAGCCATCTGCCCCGTCCGTCTACCTGCTGCGGGCTGTCGTGGATCTCAGAGAAGTAGGATTTCAGCTTGCTTGCTATTTTCACCTCTGCGGGTTCAATGATTCTTTCATACTGGGAGACAGCAGCTCTCCATAGAGGCTGGAAAAGAACATAGATCCTCATTAGCATAAGGCTGCTATTGGTCAGCTGACATCGCGCTGGCAGAAGTCATTGGCTACCTCTGTATATGGGTTGTAGTGAACAGGATTCAATCCAGCAAAGGGTTCAAAATCTTTCTCATATCGCTGGTGCTGATCATCACTGGAGGGTAAGAAGTGGGCCAGCTTTTCATGCAGCATCCGGATAGTGAGCACCTGCAATGAGAAGTGTTTCCAGGTCCCACTTATAGTCAAACTGAAAGTAAACTACAACTTTTTAAATTATTTAAAAGCTACGTACACATAAGACGATGCCACAAACGATTAAATGTGGTCAATGTGGAGGCCACATCAAGGAGAATACGGACATTAACAATATAGTCAGGACTGAGCTGCATGTGCAGACAACAGACGGGGTTGCTAAGGACCTGAGCATAGTAACCGATATAGGGGGTCATTCAGACCTGATTGCACAGCTGTAAACTGGCAGGTCGGGTGATAATCGAATTACTGCAACCATCAAATGATTTCTCTCCCCTTCGGTCACATGCGAGGGGGTGTGCTCACGTACGTCTCCTCTCATGTTACCAAGATGATTCGGCGGCAGGGCGGGAGCGGGCGTTCGGCCTGGCTGCGTTAAGCCGCTTGCTAAGCAGCAAATGACCGCTGTTTAGCGAGTGGTCCTGAATCAGGCCCATAGTGCGTACACACTAGCCGATATGCATTAAAATATTGTTCCGATGGTCGTAATCGTGCATATCACGTAATATACTGTCTAGTGTTTACACACCTTAACACTAGAATATTGTGGCTGAAGATCATTGAACTGACAATGTATATAGGGGGCCAATTCTGCTTCACTCGGAGTGAACAGACTTCGGTCCCTGCTCCGATGGCAGTGAAAGAACAACTTAGACAGGAAGGTAGACACTGGCAGAAGAGGGAAGTACGCACAATACAACAGTAAAGTACCTCTTCCAGCCGTTTCCCAAGTTTTTGAAGAGGTTCTGGGGAGTATCTATCATTCTTCCAAGGGTGCGGAGTGTACCGCCGCCAAAGCTGGCCGGTAAGGTGCTCACAAGCCGACGTCCACTGCTCGCAGACCGTCATACCCGCTCGCAGGCTATCCTTTACTATGGGAAATGGGTCTGTCCAAAGACTCAGTCCACCAAGGTTCTTCTGAACACTACGACCCAGTGCGTACCCTGAAACACAGAGAAGAGTAGCAGAACACCAGGGATAAATACACTTGTTACACTACCATAGTGGATCAGCAGCAGAATGCTGGTGCCAGTATACGGACACAGACCAAATGCAGCATAAAGCACGGTAGCGGTGTTGACGGTTTAGGTGTTCACATGACGCCTTACCAGAACGCTTATAGTACAGGCCACACCAATGCAATGCTTTAGGAGTTGTATTTTACCTTTGCCAGAATGCAGACACTGCCAAACTCCCAATTGTCAGCATTATGAATGTCCAGATGCAGAATGCTTATCAAATAAAGGGGCAGATGTATTAAGCCTAGAGAAGAGATAGACTGGAGATAAAGCGGAGATAAGGTAAAAGGAGATAATGCACCGGCCAATGAACTGTGGGGCAGATTTATTACGCTCGGTGAAGTGATAACGTGGCTGGTACTTTATCACCGGCCAATCAGCTCCTAACTGTGAAGTTACAGGCTTGGTTTGACAGCTAGGAGCTGATTGCGCGGTGATAAAGACCAGACACTTTATCACTTCACCGAGCTTAATAAATCTACCCCTGTGTTTGAAATATGACAGTTGGGAGGTGATTGGCTGGTGCTTTGGGCCAGATGGATCAAGCTTTGAAAAGTGATAAAGTAGAGAGTGATAAACAACCAGCCAATCAGCTAATACCTGTCATTTTTCGAACCCAGCCTGTAACATGGCAGGTAGGAGCTGATTGGCTGGCTGTTTATCACTCTCCATTTTATCACTTTTTGAAGCTTGATACATCTGGCCCCCATATCTCCTTTCACTTTATCTCTTCTCCAGGCTTAAAACATCTGCCCCAAGGAGAGGACAACATGTGTAGGCTAACTGGGTACAGTGGCACAAAAGCTTACACTCTACTCTGGCCACGATTTCTACTGCATGTTATTTTAATCGGAATGCAGACATTGGTGTTAAATAGGGAATAAATCAGATATATGTAACATAAATTGGAACAGTCAGACATTCTAGCTCAGAATAATTTCAATATTTTTATAGAGGTCACCCTCTGTGTCAGACAGTGGAGATAGGCATTTGACGTGTCTGAACTGTGTATGTCAGGGGTAACTGGAGGGCCGACAGACAACGTCTAGGTCGATAATATACGGTCAACATGAGTTTTTCACTATTTCTTGAAAATGTATTGATCAGTTTGTCCACGTGGACTCTGATTGGGAACAATGAAGTGTAGCAGGAGCGAGGCACTGGGGCTGAGTCAAGGAGAGTGAAGGTAGGGTCAATATGCTCAGGTGTCGACACAGACACCCAAAAAAAGCACAACGTCTACCATTTCAGATGTCGACTTTTTGCTTGAGTCATCTTTTATACCGTGAGGTCCTTGTGCATGTGGACCTGGACATTGCCTACCGGGTACACCACACCCATGTCAGGCGATGGGGCTGTGTTGCTGCTTAGCTTGGTCACAATGGGGCATATGTATGAACCAACGTTAAGTGCAGAAATGCTGGTTACCTGGGAGGTTTAAGTTTTTACTAATGTATTACTAATGTGCGCTAGTGACAGCCCCCCGAGTTATGCTCGGCGGGGCTGTCCCCTGTAATCCCCCACCCCAGTGTTTAGCGGCCGGGGCGATGTATTAACAGCCGCCCAGGCGTTAAATCGCCCGGCCGCTTTGCCAGCCCAGGGCTAGCGTTGTCCTATCCCCCACTGCGGGGACAATGCTAGCCCTGCTTCTGGCTTATGCTGCGCTGGAGATCTCGTGGTTTTAGCGAGATCTCGCGCATGCCCATTAGAACCGGCCGGGGGAGAGAGGGAGAGTGCGCATGCGCAGGGGAGCCGATAAGGAGAGCCGTAAACGCTGAACATAACGGCTCTCCTTATCGACTGGGGGTGGGGAGCATACATCTGCCCATAACACGTGCCAGCTTCTCCACATTATGCTGGAGAAGCGGGACCCGTTATTTAATAAACGTTATGGATAGATTCATACATCTGCCCCATTATGTTGGTATATGATACACTTTTGCATACTATGGGGTAGATTTATTATTCAGCGATCAGGGGAATCTGCGCTATCCCCGTGCGTTATAGCAGGGGATAGCGCTTCCCCTGATCTATCACACCCGCCGAGCATTGGGGTAGATTTATTAAGTGGAGATAAGGGGCATATGCGCTATCCCCATGCGCTAAAGCAAGGGATAGCGCTTCCCCTTATCTATGACACCCGCTGAGCGGGTGACTAGCGTGCGGCGGTGTGGGGCAGGAGGCATAGCGCAGCTACGATATTTCGTAGTGCTCGCCTGCCTCCTGCCTAATTTATGAACGGTCAGCATCGCTGACCGTTCTGCCGCCTGCAGCTATCGACTTCGACAGCTGCAGACGGCGATGCCATATGCCTACAGCAGGGACAGCGCTGTCCCTGATGCTGGCTCTGAGCTGCGCTGGGATCTCGCGTGAGTAGCGAGATCCCGCGCATGCGCAGTCCAGCCGGCCGGGGAGAAGCAGACAGCGCGTCAGTGTTAACTGACGTGCTGTCAGCTGGAGGGGACATCGCCGGAGGGGGGAGTTAGCGCTCCCCCACTCCGGCGGCAAGATCTTAGTAGATCTTGTCGGTGTCCCCTCCTGCTTCGCCTCGCTAATGAGGCGAAGCAGGAACTGTTATAGCGGCGCGATAGGCGCCGCTATAATAAATCTACCCCATTTACTCTAACGCCGGCGGTGTGGGGCAGGAGGCATAGCGCAGGGGTGATATTTTGCACTGCGCCCCTGCCTCCTGCCAGATTTATGAACGGTCAGCATCGCTGACCGTTCCGCCGCCTGCAGCTGTCGACTTCGCCAGCTGCAGGCGGCGATGCCCTATACCTAACAGCAGGGACAGCACTGTCCCTGCTGCTGGCGCTGAGCTGCGCTGGGATCTCGCGAGTCTAGCGAGATCCCGCGCATGCGCAGTCAGCCGGCCGGGGGGGAAGGAGACGGCGCATCAGTATTAACTGATGCGCTGTCTCCATGAGGGACATCGCCGGAGGGGTGAGTTAGGGCTCCACCACTCCGGCGGCAAGATCTTAATAGATCTTGTCGGTGTCCCCTCCTGCTTCGCCTCGAGGCGAAGCAGGAACTGTTATAGCGGCGCGATAGGCGCAGCTATAATAAATCTACCCCTGTGTATCGTACGCGATCCCTGTAAACTAAAAAATCCTTGTGGCAGCCATGAACTCTGGAACCGATTCGATGGGCACAGGACAACGCATCAGATCAGATTCGGAGGTAAAACACATACGATATGGTACTTTTCTTACGATTTATCGGTCCGATGGCTCATATCGCATAAGTGTTTGTGCGCCTATAGCTTTTGGTTAGTTTGTTGTTCTGCAAAGCATCCAGTACAGGGTTTCATGTAGAGAGGAAGAAGTGTAGCTGGAAGCATTTCTGCCTTGAGTTACCTCAATGTGTTTAGAAATATGACATATCGGTTTTTCTGGTAGAGAACACCATAGAACAGTGATGGCTAGCCTTGACACTCCAGCTGTTGTTGAACTACACATCCCAGTATGCCCTGCTACAGTTTTACTATTTGCCCATGCTAAAACTGATGCAGGGAATGCTGGGATGTGTAGTTCAACAACAGCTGGAGTGTCCATGTTAGCCATCACTGCCATAGTATCCGGTTTGCTTAAAAGTAGGCCCCTGACAAGCAGTCACAGTGGTGGAGGATCCCATAAGCCATACCTCCCATGCGACCCTCTCCAGGAGGGACACATTGCTCTGTTCCTGCACTTCCCTGGTAATGTAGGATTGCCATCACCTGTGTTGAAGCACCTTTCTTATCAATTACAGATGAAGGCAATCATGCATCAGGAAGAAAGTGCAGGAGCAGAGCGTTGTGCCCTCCTGGAGAGGGTCATGTTGGGAGGTATGCATAAGCCAGTGATTACCAACCCTGATCCTCAAGTACCCCAACAGTGCACATTTTCCAGGTCTCCACACAGAATCATAAATGAAATAATTAGCTCCACCTGTGGATCTTTTAAAATGTGTCTGAATAATGAGTGCACCTGCTGGGTCACCAGGAAAACGTGCACTGTTGGGGGAACTGGAGGACCAGGTTTGACATCACTCTGCGGAATTCCCAAACAAGATGAAATGTGTTGAATTCTCCCTTAGCACAAACTGGGAACCCACTTGTGCTGCAAACAAGAAAAGAGGAAAACACTGTCCTCCCTTCAAGAATAACCAATACATTTATCTTATTTGTCAACATTTCAAGAAAATACAATTACACAAAATAAAGGATATGAACAGCCTCCAACTGCAATTCTCCCCTGCCCCCCCCCGCCCCCTTTACCATGAACCCCACCCACCCTGGTGTAACAAGAGAAATAAAAACTAGGAGATACTGTAGGTCAGGCATGTCCAACGTTGGCCCTCCAGATGTTTTGAAACTACACATCCCAGCATGCTTTGCAATAGTTTTAGCATTCTCTAATAGCAAAACTGTGGCAAAGCATGCTGGGATGTGTTGTTTCACAACATCTGGAGGGCCAACGTTGGACATGCCTGCTGTAGGTAATCATTTTTGTCATCACCCAGCTCTACCCTATTTGTGAGTAAGCCTATACAAAGTATTATCACAGGGTTAACCTGTGGGGAATACAAAATATTATTTAACATCTTTATACAGTGGAACTAAAAGCTCAAATTTCACCGCACACTGGTGTAGAGATGTGTCGTTCGCGAACGATCCGGTTCTTTTGAACGGATCCATCAAAAGAACGAGCGAGCCGCCGATCCCAAAATGGTGATCCGGATCGGTTTCGCTTAGCATTACATACAATACAATGCACATTGCATTGCTTGAGCTCAGCACTGCCCCCTTTGGCAGCTGAGATATTTTCTTCTAATTGGCTGCTTGTGCTGCTGCTGCTGCTGCTGCTGTGTCACGTGCAGATCTAGATTCTTCTGAATCTGGAAGCCCTGAGGGAGGTCTGGTGACTACACATCAACAGCAGACTAAGCAGAGCAGAGGCATTGGCACTGGCAGGCATTTCAAGATTGCTTCACCTGAGTTCACCAGTAGTATCACAGAAAGGTGTGTAGTAGAAGTATGAACACACAGACATAAATTAGGCAGTGCACATGTGTTTTTTTTTTTTTACTAGATCTCTGTTTGCTGGGCTGTGTAGTACATTTAACTTTAATTTGGAGGGGGAGGGGGCCTTCTTTTAACTTTCATTTGGGGGGGGGAGGGGGGGCTCGGCAATGAGCAAATTTAGTCTCCCTTGGCAACGAGCAAATTAATACCCCTTTTACACCGCTGCAAAACCCCGGGTCTTCAGCGGGTCAGACCCCTGTCAGCGGCAGTGTAAATGGGACACGCCGTGTCCCTTTACACGGGACTTCTACCCAGGTCCTGGGAACTGGATTGTTCGTCAGACAAGCGTTGGTCAGACAGTCACTAGGTCGACATGCAGAAAGGTCGACATGGGAAAAGGTTGACATGGGAAAAGGTAGACATGGACGTTAGGATGACATGAGGAAGGTCATAAGGTCGACATGGGGTTTTCGCTGTTTTTTGACCCGAATGTCAACACAGTTGACATGGACACAGTTGGAAGTGAGAATCGGACCCTCGCATCGCTCGCAATGCTTTGGGCACAGTGTCTCACTTCGCTCGCCACACTATTATAATCTCACTCCATGCCCTAGTGGAAGGTAGGGCATGAAATACCGCCTGTCGGCACATGTCGGCTCAAAAAACAGTGAAAATCCCCATGTCGACCTTATGACCTGTCGACCTTCCTCATGTTGACCTATAACCATGTCGATCTTGTTCCACGTCGACCTTTCAGCATGTCGATCTAGTGTTGTTGACCTAATGTCGACCTAGATCAGTCGACCAAGCGACTATCTATGTTAAGTGCACCACCTAGGTCAGGGTTAGAGAACTTTTGGCCCCAGCTGTTGTTGGACTACACATCCCAGCATTCCCTGCAACAGTGTTATCATGGCCAAATAGCAAATTGTAGCAGGGCATGCTGGGATGTGTAGTCCAACAACAGCTGGAGGGCCAAAGGTTCCCCATCTCTGACCTACGACTTTGCTCTGTTTCTGGACTTCCCTCTTAACGAATGATTGCTATTACCTGTTCTAAACAGGTAAATGGGTAAGAAAGGTGTTTCCACACAGGTAATAACAATCAAACATTAAGAGGGAAGTCCAGAAACAGAGCATTGTGTCCCTCCTGGAAAGGGTCATGTTGGGAGGTATGGTACACTAACTCAAACCATAAATAACTGTCTTTTTTACACAAACTGAGCCGCAGAGCCGCCCAAAGGATCTAGATCTTTTCACTGACCGACCCAGGTCGACCCGGGTCCGCGAAAAGATCCGTTTTGCCCATCTCTACACTGGTGAGGGGGAAGCCAGCTCACATAGGTGTATAACTCCAAAACAAACACATATTGCTACAGGCCGCATCACCAGGATGGCCAAGAAGAGTTACTGTCACAATCAGGGTTCTGATATTAGCGCCTGGTACTCGTTACGGAATTGCTCAGTCTGTAGTGATGACAATGGGTGTGATCTGGACTGGGCTTATTCCCTGTGATTACATTTAGCAGAATACAGTATATAGTACCTTAAAATGGTATTTCAATTGTGAGATGATATAGAAGTTGTTCAAATGGCACAGTAACTGACTGCAGCTTCCTAACCTTATCCATACCCCCAGCCTGACCCTAACCCTCCCAGCTAGTTCCTAAACTCACCCCTGTACCCTGCCACCTAAACCTAACACCCGCTGCCTAAAGGTGCCCATACACTGTACAATTATTGTAAGCAATTTGGATTGCATATGTTTTGCAATGCGATGCGATCTAGTCCAAATTGCATACAATAATTGTACAGTGTATTAGTGGCAGTGCGGCGCATTGGAGTAAGTACGGGAGTTTGGGGGAGTGGAAACATCTCTGAAAATTTGTCTTTTTATACATTGGATGCTGTACGGAATACAGCATTAATATTTAACATTACATATGGTCTATAGCAGCGGTTATCAAACTGTGGGTCCTGACCCCAAAGTGGGTCCCGACCTTCTCAGCATGGGGGCACGACTCATGCTGACCATCAGGCTGATGAGATTTCTGATGAAGGAGAGACTGAAAAATCTGTTGAATTGTTATTTTAGACTTCTCATCATTTTGTGCCTCCACAATGCTGCCATGTATGTGCTGTCTGCTGACTACACATGTGATGTGATGACCTTCTGCAATCACTTACTGGGGTCCTGCAATTATTTTTATTGTCTGATGGGGTCCCAGAGCAAAATAGTTTGAGGGATTCAGTACTGAATCCCGGCGGTCGGGATCCCGGCATTCAGAATCCAGACGCCGGAATCCTGACAGCCAAAATCCCGACAAGGGGGGGACGTGGATCGCCCCCCCTTGCGGGCTCGCTGCGCTCGTAACGCAGCGGGCCCGGTGCCTCGCTACGCTCGGCACACTCATTTATTCTCCTTCCAGGGGTGTCGTGGACACCCACGGAGGGAGAATGTGTCGGGATTTCGGCGGTCGGGATTTCGGCGATCGGGATTCCGGCGGTCGGGATTCTGAATGCTGGGATTTTAACTGCATCCCAGTTTGAGGACCATTGGTCTATAGTATAAGCTGTTTCAAACATTTAAATAAGATAAGTGGTCAGGAAAAAGGTTAAACATATCATAACAAATAAATACACAAACATAATAGAACCAGTCCTGCACTTTCTAAGCTCACAATCTCCCACTTCATGGTACGGCTCCTGTCTCGTCTTCCTGGCAGCTGCTCTGTGATCCATTGGGATGTACTGCATGAGGGCTCAGATCCACACATGCAGTAAATGTGGTAGAAGAAGCTGGTACACTGGGCATGTGCAGCAGCTCCGCTCTGTCCCTTACACTGCATGAGGTGGTGGCAGCTCTATTGAGGATATTATATACCAATGCTATTGTCATAATTTAAGGCATTTGCCAAGAGGAGGCAACCAGAACCCCCCCCTGCTTTTGCCTACAGGGCACCTTTACTCCAAAGGGGAAATTTACTAAGATGAAATTTCCTCTGAAGATGGGATGGACAACCAAGATTCCATCTATTATCTTCTAGAAGATGCAAAATAAATAAGTAGAATCTGATTGGTTGCTAGGGGCTACATCCCATCTTCAATAGAAATCCCATCTTAGTAAATAAACCCCTAACTCTCCCTAATAGTTCATAAACCTCCTGGTCAGGAGGTTATTTCTGATGTAAGTATATTGGGTACTTGTTTCCTAGCACGGCGCCCGGCGGCAGTACGTGTCCTCCGACCTTTTCATACCCCCACTATCCACGTCGGCCTGGAGTTGATTTTAGATAGTGTGGCGAGCGCAGCGGAATACATGTGAAGTAATCCGCGTACGCTCGCCGCGCTTTGGGCTCTGTGCTCGCTGCGCTCGCCACACTATATATAATCAACTCCAGGCCGATGTGGATAGTGGGGGTATGAAAAGGTCGGAGGACGCCTACCGCCGCCCCTCGCGGGCTCGCTGCGCTTCGGGTTGGCGTTGATAGTGGGGTGACATTAACAATGGGGGGGCATTTCACATAGTAATTACCCATCAGGGTGGCTGTACAATTAAAAAACGGGTCTGATCACATCACATGCGATCGGGTCGCATGCGATGCGACCCAATCTGATAGACCCGACATAAGATTAAAATCGGTGGCGCCGTGCTAGATAACAAGTACCGTATATTGTTATCTTTGTAAAAGAATAATAATAAAAAAATACTGCAAAATATAAGAAAAGAGGGACTCTGGGTTCTAGGTTGCACAAGTTTATTGATCCACATGGCCAGGAATCTAGAGCGTCCCTGATAACTCCTACCAATAATCTCCAGCAGCTGCTTCATGCGGTGCTCAGGGTAGGGGTCATGCTCCGTCTGTCTCCACACATCATCCACCGTGTCCTTCGTAGTTTCTACAAGTTCCACAACGTCAGCCAATGGGAGGTGATCCAAGCTATTGTAATACTGCAAAGACAATATAAATTTTATAGATGACCAATGGCAAGATAGAAGAAAATGGTCAACAAAGGATTCTTAATTCGGCAACATAAGGAGATTCGAAAGGTTCCCTAATATTCCAAAACAGGGTCCAACAGTGTCATAATGACAGTTTTAGGTCATTATATTGTTAAATTGTAGAATCACCTTATCCCCATTTTCCACCTGGTTGGTACCAGTAACTGCAGACTGTGGGCACCTACCATCCTGCCTTTGTCACTCACTCAGTTATAGAAGACTCAAACTCGGGGCTTAAGGTGGCCATACACACGCAGATTTATCTTCAGATCTGGCTGGTTGGAGCAAAAACATGGTTATGGATGAGAGCAAATGACAGTTGACCATTTGCATGGAAATGCTGGGAAACTGACAAACTGTCACTCATCCATAACCATGTTTTTGTTCCAACCAGCCAGATCTGCAGATAAATCTTACTAGTGTATGGGCACCTTTTACTTTACACTGCAGTACACAAAGTACATATTACAGTACATAATACAATGTACACAAAGAAGGTATGAATTGAATTGTTTTTGTCAAAGTCACTTGTTTGAACACTCAAACTGGACTTTTCACAGCGCAGCCATTAGTTTGGTCATGTTTAGCCGCTATACTTGGCCAAACCAGACCTTAATAAGCATGATCAGTGTGAAAACAAACATAAATTGTACATCGCCCTGTGATCTCCCGTCCCTTTAGATGGGATATTGGGCCTGATAGGACTAATGAATATTAACCCCTATTGTGATTGATATTACCAGCTGTAGCAGGACTGATAAAAATATAAAATATATACAGTACAGTATATTTCATTAGTCTGATTTGAGTGATTTCAGGTTGTTTTTGCATTAGCTTCAGTTAAACAAGCTTCACACGTACCTATGCTGACACAGTAGTTAATCATTCTATGTCAGGTTGTATACTGACAATGTAATTCTATGTCAGAAAGGGTTGTAATATAACTTGGTAGGAATATACTATAAATGTATATATTATTGCTTTGATATACAATATAATCTTTAGAAGTATAGTGGGTGTTTGTCATAAGAATATAAATGGTGGTAGGACAAGAATGATACAGCATGATGGTCGACTGTCATTAAGTCGACCATTAGGCCGACATGGGAAAAGGTAGACATGGTTCTAGGTCGAAAGGTCATTAGTTCAACAGGTTGTTAGTTCGACAGTGTCTAGGTCAACAGTCAAAAGGTCTACATGGGGTTTTTCACTGTTGTTTGAGCCGACATGTGCCGACAGGCAGTATTTCATGCCCTACCATCCACTAGGGCGTGGTAGGAGAATAATACCCCTTTTACACCAAAAACCCTGGTCGGACCCTGGTCTTTGAATGCTGGAGTATCCAGGGTCTGACCCTGCTTTATACCCCATTTACACAGCACTTTGACCTGGGTCGGACCTGGGTCTGCACCATTTACACTGAACCTGGGTCAGCCCTGCCTTAAATAATATTTTATATATATATTTATAGAAAAATATATATATATATATATATAGAAATATATATATATATATATATATATATATATATATATATATATATATATATATATATATATATATATATATATAGAAATATATAATATATAGAAATATAATATATATATATATATATCAGGGCTGACCCAGGTTAAGTGTTTTTTTTTTTTTTTTTTTTTTTAAGGTGCTGGGGGTGCCGGAGGGTACCTGTCCTGCCTGCTGTGCTTGGTGTACCTGGGGGTACCGGGGTGCTGGGGGGTGCAAGGGGTGCTGAAGGTACCTGTCCTGTCTGCGGTCGGATCTCAGCGGAGAAGATGATGTGCGCCGTTGCTGTACCACCCTCCCCCCCTCCCCGGCAGACGGTCCCTGCGGCGTGCGGCGTATGGAGTGTCAGTGGCGGGGGTCCCTCTGGCGCATGGGAACTAGTACTAGTTCCTATGCGCTGGAGGGACCGCCGATACTGACACTCCATACGCCGCAGGGACCGGCTGCCGGATGCGGGGGGGGTGATACAGCAGCGGCGCACATCATCTTCTCCGCTGAGATCCGACCGCAGGCAGGACAGGTACCCCCAGCACCCCTAGCACCCCCGTACCCCCAGCACAGCAGGCTGACAGGTACCCCCCTCTCCTCAGCAGCCGCAGGGACCCCCCTCCTCCCGCAGCAGCTGGGAACATCTTCCCCAGCGCTGCACGCTGTGGACCCGCTGCGGGTGCCTGCACCCGCAGCGGGACCATTTACACCGACATTTACACGGGTCCTATCCGTGTTCTACCCAGGTCAGGACCTGGGTAGAGGACCCGTGTAAATGGAAACGGATACCCCCCATTTACACCGCCGCGGATCCGGGTCTGACCCGCCGCTGACCCGGATTTTTCGGCGGTGTAAAAGGGGTATAATATAGTGTGCCGAGCGCAGCGAGCGATGAGAGGGGATGCAGTGCACTTTAAACAGTGTCCATGTCGACTGTGTTGACATGTCGACCTTTTGACCTGTCAAAGTAATGACCTGTCGACCTAGACCCATGTCGAACATCATGCTGTAGAGTGTAGACCAAATGATCTCAACCCGAAGGGAATATATACATAAATATAATCCCTGTACATGTATTATAATGTTGCCGTCTGGACTTGGCACCTATGAAACAGCTTGTTTAGGAGTTCTGTGGACTATAGGGCCAGGACTCTTGTCAGTGTAAAGAAGCCTCATTCTTGGATGAAACACTGACTGCAGAAGTGCTAGGAAGAATTTAAACCAACTCAGCCTCTTGTCGCAGAGGGCGGGGCTCCTGAGTTTGCTGATGTGTATGCTGTATTGGAAATTCTGCTGATAATAACCGCTAAGTATACTTTTAATAAATTCATATTTTAATATTATAATGATTTGTTGAAGTACTTTTCTGGGAATCCACCCATCTGGGTCTCCTTAAATTTAAACCCATCGGTAACACCAGCCAGACACTGAGTCAATAGATGTTGACTTGCAGTCATGGAATGGGGTATTCGGGATACTGGGCTTGGGAAAGTCATACCTGCATTGTGTAGAGCAGGTCATCAAGTCATCTACAATTGGAAGGAAACACGAATGTCGGCCTTTCATTGTAATGTCTTTGGGACAATACCCAAGTAATAAGATCTGTCCAATACAAAGTGCTTCTAGTGCCTCAGCACAATTGCAGGGGTGACCTGGGATGGGGGTCCACGACCAATCGAAAACATTTCTGGTCAATTTAATAGGCAAAAAGAATACTGGGGCATCCAGTTGTAAACTATGTGGACAAAAAGAAGCAATGCATGTCCCTCACCACACATCTGACCCTAAGGATGACAGGTAAACACTATTTACTTAGTTTCAAACCCCCCACCCCCCCCACCCCCCAGAAGTTCTCAATAATAAACTGTTGTCCTAGAGGTTACGTGATATAAATACTGATACTCCAGCGTGCCGGAATTCAAAAAGGTTTGGGAATCACTGTGCGAGTACATAGGCATACACCCTACTTATTAAAGCCATATGCTCTACATCACAGGTTCTCAAAGTCGGTCCTTAAGGACCCCACACAGTGCATGTTTTGCGGGTCTCCTCCCAGAATCACAAGTGAAATAATTAGCTCCACCTGTGGATCTTTTCAAATGTGTCAGTCCGTAATGAGTGCAGCTGTCGGGTGACCTGGAAAACGTGAATTGTGTGGGGTCCCGAGGACTGAGTTTAAGAACCACTACTCTACATGATTTAACAAGTATGTTCAGCTCAGGCGTTGAGAACCACTTTCACCCATAATACACCTGGGTACAGCACACACAGTACAGAAACAGAACACGTAACACAAATCGACTCACTTTTTCGATTGTTTGAAACAAGCTGATGAAATGGATTGCTCTCTCTCTGATGCTGGATTTACTCCGGCTTTCTGCAACTTCTGCCCAGAACTGAAACTCATCAGTGGGGGTTATAATACCTAGAAGACATAATAAAGGCAGGTCGTACTTTTGTGCTCATTTATAATATTTCAATAACCTTCTCAAAGCCATAAATATTATCATCCATAAGTTCAAAAATATTCAGCCTGTTCTCATTCACAAACCTTGCAAATCCTCTTCTCCACCGGACTTGGAGCCCCTTCCGATGGACACAGCGCTCCGCAGCACACTGCCCAGTCCAGCCTCCAGGTCACTCAGCAAGGCCTGCAGCTTAGGGTCGAACTGCTTACTCCACTTCTCATCCTTAGCCAGACAGAATACAGGGAGAGATAGTTATAAACCACATTCCATCCCTGCAAAATCACTATCTCCGTAATATGGATTACTACGTGTTTCCTTGTCCTACTCCAGGTCTATGTTCCAGATATGAATTCCCAGGTCTGTAATCATGGGATAATCATCTGGCAATGCACCTACTACTAACGGGCCCGGCCGACCCAAAGGGAACCAGTGATGCACATATCATTCCCAACCGGGTAAAGGTACAACACATTCTCCTGGCACAGAGAAGGGCATAATTCTGAATGCAAAAACAGCATAAGAGTCTATGGGGCAGTATGTTCCACCACTGGGTGAAGGAATAATCCCACCTGCTTTTATTTGGACAGATAGTGTGGTCATAGGGTTAGGCAAACATGGACCCAAACCAATGACCTTCCCCAATCAGGTACATGGGAATCTGGTGGCAGTTATCCATGATATGGAAGAATACCACAATCGATGGGTCCTATGTATGCTCCATCTCAATTGCTTATCAATGTTGTACCCAGATTTGACAGCCAGCACTGGGTTACTTTATCTGCCAGTGTATGGGCAGCTGTTTTGTTCCACTCAATAGGCACATCTATTGATAAGCAAGTAATGAAGAAACAATTGATCAATTGCTCTAAAGCGCAGATTCCAGTACTGCAGGATCAATCATTTCCCTGCAAAAAGACTTGCGGAGCTCACGCCAAATTTTAGATCACCGGAGGTATGTGTGCTCCCGATAACTGCGGTATCCAATTAAAAGAAAACATTCAGGAAGGCAAGGGACTGCTGGGAGATGTATTTTGCCTCGGAAATGGGGAAATCACACAAACACCCTCACACCTAGGCCCTTATTCTGGTTGACTCGCAGCCTTGCAAGTCCACCAAGGGCTCAGATCTTCAGCGCTATCAGATCTGAGACACCACTATGGTGTCTCAGACCTGCTGGCGCCCTGTGCGACGACAGCGCGGGCAGCTGACATCCGCTGACATCAGCTGCCCGCCCCCCTCACCTGCATCACCGGGCAATTTGAATGGGAACACCCAGGAAACGCTGGGTGTTCCCATATGCAAATTGCCCGGCCCGCCTTAGGTCGGGTGGACCAATGGGATGCCAGAGCAAGTCCTGCTGGCTTTATGTAAAAACATTTTTAGGAAAGATCAGACTTGCCCTGGGGGTGCGGGCAGTAAGTGAATATGAAAACCCCGCTTCTCAGTTGGATTTCCATCCTGTGTTATGCAGCTGCTGTAATAAAGGTGTAAAATGAATGTCTCTGAATTGCTGAATAGTGTTTATTGGGTGGAGGACACTGCCACATTGGGCCTCATTCAGACCCATTCACTGGGCTGCAAATTTGCAGCCCAAGCAATTATCAGAAGACCGCGCAGTGCTCTCTGCACATAGGCTGATTGACACTCTGCAGGCATTTGCGGGTGTGCCGCCGGCATATTCTGGGTGGCCTTAGAAAAGGCAGGCGTTCTCCTGCCATTGACACCATCAGCGGCCTCCTTCTCCCCACGGCCTTCACATCGCTGAGTGAGTCCTGGCTTACTCAGTGCGGCGCCCACCCGCCCCCCCTCTCCAAGTGTGGGTTCGCCCGCACAGGCTGCGAATGGATGTTTTGCATAAACATCCATTCGTATACCATTTTTCGATGGTCGGCGACCATCGAAAGATGTGGTGCGTGCATGCATATAAAAGTGACTTTTAAGTCACTTTCCTATGCGTGCACGCTGGCACAGCAGTGAAATAGCCTCATTACCATGAGAAAACCCAGCGAAGCCGGGCGTTCCCATATGGTAATGGTAATGGAAACGCGCCTGCGCAGACGCACAACATCAGTCCTCCATGTGTATGCACGGAGGACCGAACAAATGAGAATAACCCTCTGGTCTCATCATATCTCCACAGCCCCAGTACAATTATACTGCGCTCACACTCACCTTCAGCAACATCGGAGCATAGATCTGCCGCACTGCCTGGTACAGAGTGTTGATAGGAGAATCCAGCATTGAGGAAACCAATATATTGTCATGAAGGTTATTCTCCGTGATGGCTTCTGGTCTTATCTTAAAGAACACGAGGGCCTTCTCCTTTGTATCACCAGGCTCAACCTAACACAGAGAAAGGACAGTCATCCGGGGGCACTGACATGTAACGTCTGAGTTTACACCTAAGCACATACAGTCACTGCTGCGATGGGAATCAGAAACATGTAGAATTGAGAAATGTTTCCAATTTATCACACACAGTTACACCACCGATAATCCGGCACCCTCGGTTCCAGATGTGTGCCGGATAATCAATTTTGCTGGATTATAGGTGGTATCCCCCGCAGCATGATTGCCCCACTGCAGCATGTCTTCCCTTGCACTCTCTGCAGCCATGTCAACCTGAAGCCGTCTCCTTAACCCACAATCCTGCAGTCTGACCCCAACAGCACAGCCGCTACAGTGCACCTCCCCCCCCCCCGTGCTGCAGTGTGACTCCCTGCCCCTCCCGCTGCCACTCTAAACCCTCCCACAGCCATAGCACCAGATGTGTCCAGATTAATCAAGGTGCCGGGAAATCAACGGTGTACCTGTATTAGCATCCATCCCCACCATCTCGTTTTTCAGGCACTGTCCCCTGTTCCATCCACTGGCCACAATGTCCTATTTGCATGCACACATTGGGGCAGATGTATGAAGGGTCGTTATGGGGAGAAGGGGTATCAGCGCACGTTATGTGCACTGATACCGCTTCTCCCCCATGTATGAAGCAGCCAGCGTGCGGTACAGGACAGAGGCGCTATGCGCCCCTGTCCATGTCGGCGCTGCTATCTAAATTATAGCAGGCCGAATGTATGAACGGTCAGCATCGCTGCCGTTTTTGGCTTGGCCAGCATCAGGCTGGCGAAGCCCTATCTAAAAAGCAGGGACAGCGCTGTCCCTGCTGTCAGCTGTGCTGGGGATCTCGCGCGAGTAGCGAGATCCCGCGCATGCCCAGTGCAGGCGGCCGGGGGACAGGAGACAGCGCATCAGTGTAAACTGATGCTCTATCTCCAGGAGGGGACATCGCCGGAGGGGGGAGTTAACATCTTGTCTGCCGAAGCGGGGGAGCGCTAATACATCTGGTCGGTCTTCCTTCCTGCTTTGCCTCGCTAATGAGGGGAAGCAGGAAGTATTATAGCGGCGCGATAAGCGCTGCTATAATACATCTGCCCCATTGTCTATTTGCCTGGACAAAAGGACTAAGTGACATGGCCAGCAGCTCTCCATTTATGACCGCTAGTGATGAAAATGGGAGCATGGCCCGCGCTTGTGGCATTTCCATGAGGCCACACCCCCTCATTTTAGGCGCACAAATAAGTGCCTTATTACAGCTGCACCAAATTAGGAGGAATGTATTAGAGATGTAGGGGATTATTTACTAAGATGGGAGATCTATTTCAGATGGGATGTTGCTATGGGCCAACCAATCAGAATGAATGTCTTATTTATTTAGCATCTTTTAGTAGTTAATAGCTATATGCTTTAGCAGCCTGACAGTGCACAGAGAGGCCCAGACATTAGGGGTGATTCTGGTTCATTAATGAACAAAACCATGTGCAATGCAGGTGGGGCTGATGTAACATGTGCACAGAGAGTTTTATGCTGTGTACACACAGGTACAATCCAGCATGAGATTTTGACTATATAGTCAAAATCGCATGCAGATCGCACAGGTTTTTTACCTTGCAATCCCGATGCGCCCTCCTGTGACAGCACAAATCGAAACCCAGATAGACAGGGCAGCAATGACTATATAGTGCAGATTGTATGAATTGTATGTAAAATGTAAAAAGTACAGAGTTAGCAAGAATTGTATAGCACACGAATCTAATGCAGCCCACACACGCACCGATTTTAGAACGCGTTTTGTACTTTTAAAGTACAAAACGCATCGTGCGTACAATTATCGGGGTGAATTCGTGCGGCGTGTGCGACGCGATGCTGTGCTATGAGCGTTCCCGGGGGCCGATTTTAGATGTCCAAAAAAGTATGTGCAGCAGGTACTTTTTTGGACATTATCGCATAGCATCGGGCTCAGCATTATACAGGCATACGAGCCAATGCTATACGATGGGTTTTTTTTTTGGGGGGGGGGGGGGGGGGGGGAATAATTACATACAAATTGTTATCAACAACTTTATTGCAGGTTTAAAACATGTGAACTCGAACAAAATAAAGGTCAGAAAAAGCCAGTGAAAAAATGTGCTTAAATCGCACAGCATCGCATCGCAGACAGCAAAAATAGGATTTATGGTCTTACCTTGATAAATCCCTTTCTTTGAGTCCATAGGGGGCACAGGAGTTCACGCTGGGTATGAGAGGTGAGGTAGCAGAGCGTGCACCAAAGGGTTACAGAAATGTACCCAGCATGCTCCCTGCCTCCCTTCTCCCTCATATCCCGCCCCCTGACCCTGGGTCACCAGTTTCGTTAGCAAGCCCAAGGCAGGAGCGGAGCAGAGAAGAAGGAAGAGCAAACACACACACATAGCATACAAGGCCAAAGCCATGGAACTTCCCCATATAGGAAGCCCCGCTACCAGGTGCGTCTGGGAGGGCGTCCTGTGCCCCCTATGGACTCAAAGAAAGGGATTTATCAAGGTAAGACCATAAATCCTATTTTCTTTATCGTCCACTAGGGGGCACAGGAGTTCACGCTGGGACGTCCTAAAGCTGTCCCCTCACGGGTGGGGGACGCTCCTGGACTGCGGAAAGCACATGTCTACCAAACTGTGCATCAGCCGATGCAAAGGTATCAAACGCATAGAATTTGATAAACGTGTGGGAAGAAGACCAAGTCGCTGCCTTGCAGAGTTGTTCTGCCGAGGCCCCTCGACTAGCGGCCCAGGATGTACCCACAGACCTGGTAGAGTGTGCCGTAACCCCCTCCGGGGGAACCAACTGCGCTGAAAGATACGCTTGACGAATGACTGACCTGAGCCATCTCGCCAAGGATTGCTTGGAAGCAGGCCAACCTCGCTTCCTTGCCTCATACAAAAGAAAAAGAGAATCCGACTTACGAGTCGCCTTAGTCCTGCGAAGGTAAATCTGCAACGCACGGACTACATCCAGAGAAGCCTCTGCTTCTGATGAACCAGGAAAAGAAGGAACTACAATCTCCTGGTTGAGGTGGAATTTTGACACGACCTTAGGAAGAAAATCTAGCTTGGTACGTAGGACCGCCCTGTCTGGGTGAAACACCAGAAAGGGGGGCCTACAAGACAATGCACTAAGGTCGGAAACCCTTCTAGCCGAAGAGATAGCCAGGAGGAAGGCCACCTTCCAGGACAGCCACTTCAAATCCACCTCCTCCAAAGGTTCAAAAGGAGCTGCCTGAAGAGCTCTGAGAACTAAAGCAAGATCCCATGTAGCCACCGGTGGGCTTACCGGAGGCTGCAGATGAAGAACCCCTTGAAAAAAAGTTTTTACATCTGACATGAACGCCAACTTCCTTTGAAACAAAATTGACAAGGCAGACACTTGTACCTTTAAAGAGGAAAGGCGTAAACCTAAATTTAAGCCCGCCTGAAGAAACTCCAGCAGGCGGGACAAACGAAAACGTCTAGGCTGAAAACCTCTAGACGAACACCAATCAAAATAGGTCCTCCACACTCTGTAATAAATCCGTGCTGACGAAGGCTTTCTAGCACGCACCATAGTATGAATGACCTCCGGTGAAAATCCTTTATCCCTTAAGAGGGATACCTCAATAGCCAGCCCGTCAAAGCCAGGCGGCTCAGGTCCGGGTGGTGGAGCGGACCCTGAAAAATGAGGTCTGGACGTAGAGGCAGTCTCAGAGGAGACGCCACTGACAGATTTCTTAGGTCGGCATACCAACCTCGACGGGGCCAATCTGGGGCCACTAGAATCATCATCCCCCCTTCCTTCTTGAACTTGCGTAGAAGACGAAGAAGAAGCTGAAATGGAGGGAATGCATACACCAGACGAAACGGCCACGGTGCCGTGAGAGCGTCTACCAGGAAAGCTCCGGGGTCCCTTGTCCGAGAGCCGTACCGAGGAACTTTGTAATTGTGCCTGGACGCCAACAGATCTATTTCCGGCACTCCCCATTGGGATGTCAGCCACTGGAACACTTCTGGATGAAGTTCCCATTCTCCGGTGTTGATGTCCTGCCGACTCAGATAGTCCGCTTCCCAATTGAGAACCCCTGGGATGAAGACTGCGGAGATTGCGGGAAGCCGTCTCTCCGCCCACCTGAAGATTCTGGACACCTCCTTCATTGCTCCTTTGCTGCGTGTCCCGCCCTGCCTGTTGACATAGGCCACGGCTGTGGCGTTGTCGGTCTGGACTTTTACCGGGCAGCCTTGAATGAGAGATTCTAAGGCCTGAAGAGCCCGAAGAATTGCTCTCAACTCCAGGACATTGATAGGCAGGTGACTCTCCTGTGCTGTCCAACGACCCTGAACCGACTGAGAGTTGCAAACCGCACCCCAGCCCCGAAGGCTGGCATCCGTGGTTATTAGAATCCAAGATGGAATCCAAAATGGACGACCCTGGGATAAGTTGTCCGCCTTCAACCACCAAGTGAGAGACAGGCGGACCTCCGGAGATAACGTGATCAACTGACTCTTCAGACGAGAATGATCTCCTGACCATTGGGCTAGAACACACAGCTGAAGCTGTCGCGAATGGTACTGTGCATACTCCACCATGTCGAATGAAGCGACCATAGAGCCCAACACCACCATGCAACTGTGCACAGAGACCCTTCTGTGACTGAGCAGGGAGAGAATCTTTTTCTGTAGAGAGTGGATCTTGCTCTCCGGCAGAAAAACCCTCTGGAGCTGAGTGTCCAGCAGAGCGCCCAAGTGGACCATCCTTTGAGAAGGAGTCAGAAATGATTTTTTCCAGTTTATCTTCCAGCCGTGAGATGATAGAAGCGTAATCGCCAATTGCAGATGATTCTGCAATAGGTCTGGGGAATTCGCCACAATCAGAAGATCGTCCAGGTACGGGATCAATCGAACCCCCAGACGGTGCAAGTGAGCCGACATAACTGCCATCACCTTGGTGAACACCCTGGGAGCCGTGGACAGTCCGAAGGCCAAAGCCCTGAACTGAAAGTGGTCCTCCTGGATGGCGAACCTCAAAAACCGCTGATGGTCCAGCCGGATGGGAACGTGGAGGTACGCGTCCTGGATATCGAGCGAGGCCATGAAGTCCCCCGGTTCCAGGGATAGAATAATGGACCGAAGGGACTCCATACGAAACTTCGGCACCCGCAAAAACACATTGAGCGACTTCAGATTGAGAATCGGTCTGTGAGAACCGTCCGGCTTGTCGATCAGAAACAGAGTGGAGTAGAACCCCTGCCCCCTCTGTTCCTGAGGAACTGGAACAATAACGTTCGAGTCTAAAAGGGATCGGATGGAAAACTGTAGCGCCAGTTGTTTCGCTGGGTCCCTTGGAAGACCCGTGCGAAAATAACGCTGAGGAGGGGGAACCCGGAACGTAAGGGCATAACCCCTGGAGACCACCTCCCTGACCCAAGCATCCGTCGCGGTGTCGCACCACGTCGGCGCAAAGGACAGGAGACGGCCCCCCACCCTGGGATCCCCCGGGTGGGGCCTCGCCCCGTCAGGCTGCAGGCTTGTCAGTCTGCTTGGCCGCTGGGCGTCTGGTAGCCCAGGGCTGCTTGGTGCGGGGTTTGGCTGTTTTGGAGGCCGAGGCAAATCTGGCAGCAGATTGACCTCTGGCCTTACCCTGGGTCCGAAAGGACCGAAACGTCGACTTCTGCCGGGGAGGCGCTGCTGAAGGCAAAAATGCAGTCTTAGAGGCCGCCAGGGTAGTCACAATTTTGTCCAACTCTGGACCAAACAGGGTATCCCCCTGAAAGGGGAGAGCCTCCAAAGCCCTCTTGGAATTGTTATCCGCTCGCCAGGACCTAAGCCACAAAACACGTCTGGCAGCAATAGTGGCTGCGGAAGCCTTAGAAGCCAGGACTCCCGAGTCCAGAGCAGCCTCCCCCAAATACAAACTAGCTTTTTGTATATTCTGTACGTGGCCCAGGAGAGATTTGCGACTAGAACCATCGGACAATCCCGACTCCAACATGCCCGCCCATTCAGAAACTGCCTTGGCAACCCATGCTGCTGCAAGAGAGGGACGCGTGACTGCGCCCACCTGTGAATAAGCAGTTTTAAGGAAATTTTCCAACTTCCTATCCGACGGGTCTTTTAAGGAAGAAGAATCCGGAATGGGCAGCACTGAAGAGCGCACCAGCCTAGCCACATGAGCATCCACCGGGGGAGGCTTCTCCCACTTAGCCCTCTCTGAGGGAGGGACCGGATAGAAAGAAGTAAGGCGCTTAGGAAGCTGGAACCTTTTAGCCGGCTGAGCCCATGCTGTTTCCAATAAATCTTCCATATGGGCCGAAGGTGGAAACTGAGCCAACACCTTCTTAGGCCGCTTAAACAGCGGGACCTTGCTACTAGGAGCAGGGGCCTCCTCCTCCAACTGGAGGACTGCCCTGACCTCCCGCACCAATGAGTCTACCTCTGCTGAGGACAAAGTGTCGTCAGCCACAGTGGATCCGTGATCTGAAGTATCCGTAGACCCCCCTGCAGCCGAGTCCGAATCGGAATCGTGAGAATCCTGCACAGGACTCCTGTGCCTAGGCTGCCGCCTGGACCCCCTGTCCGCCAAACTAGCCGATAACCCCTGCACAGACTGTGCAAAGGACTGCAACCATGGGGGTTCTACATAAGCCTGAGCTGCCCCACCACTGGTATTAGCGACAGGGGGCAGGGGCGCAGGGGGAGCTGGTGCGGACAAGCGGTCAATAAGCTGTGTCATTACCTGAGTCAACGTCGAGGCCCAGGCCGGTTCCTGCTGGGTAGGAGGCAGAGGTAACGGGTTTGCTTCCACCGTGATACACCTGGAACAAACCTCCTCCTCTTCTTGAGACAGTACATCCGAACAGTCTCTACAGGTACGCTGCATTGAAGAAGGAGCCTCCTTGCTCTTCGCCTTAGGCATACTGACCGAGCAAACAAACAAACACCAGCAGTTACTACCAGACACAGAATAAGCAAGTGTCCCTATATAGGAAAGGCCCAGGGGCACCACACACTTGCAGCCTTTCACACAAAAAGCCTTAGCAAAGCAATTTGTAAAGGGCAAATATATCACAGTTCAGCAAGCTGAATAGGAGACAGAGATTATGCAACACACAAACTCTGTATGGTGACAACTCCTTTCACCTGTAATAGACAAGATTGGCCTGTCTGTACACAGGAAAGGAGACAATAGCAGGGCTCAACAATCCAGCCAGTAGCAGGAGAGGAGAATACTATACCAAACCAGGCTCCAGGAGCAAGGTGTAAGGGAGAATTCCAGCAGCCTCCTGTCTCTATACCCAGCATGTGCCAGAATGGCTGCTGATTAGGCTTTTTAAAGGAGGAGCTGGAACACCTGGGGCTGTGAGAGGTAGCACTCAGCACTTCCCAGGGTTGGGGGAGGGACCTCAGGACATCCCATTAACCCCCTCAGGCATCAACCTCCCGGGACACACCTGAATAAAAGTCCCTGGTGGTCTAGTGGAAGGGTGGCTACGCCAGACCCACACCGCCTGCCCCCCCGCTGACTCCCACAAAACGGGGGGGATCTGCTGCTAGACGCGGTCCCCTGCACACAGGGAACCGCTGCTTACCTGTCCCAGGACGGGGCGCAGCTGCGGGAGCCTCCGGAGTGAAGACCCCGCGACGGAAGACCCCAGCCCAATTGCCAGCGCTGCCGTCTCCGTCTCCAGGTGTAGGAGCTGCGCCGCTGACACTCACTAAAAGAGCAGTCGCTGCGGCAGCTCAGTAACCCTGGCTGTACTAACAGCCGAGAAAAAAATGGCGCCGCTCAGTCTGCCTGAGCACCAAAGAAAAAACTGGTGACCCAGGGTCAGGGGGCGGGATATGAGGGAGAAGGGAGGCAGGGAGCATGCTGGGTACATTTCTGTAACCCTTTGGTGCACGCTCTGCTACCTCACCTCTCATACCCAGCGTGAACTCCTGTGCCCCCTAGTGGACGATAAAGAAATAACCATCACATCGGGTCATGCTTAATTCTGGCAGAAAAATTGTAAAGAACCATTGTACAGCCAAAAACGCATAGCACTGAAATCGGTGCGTGTGTGGGCACCATTAAGTTGAATAGCAAGGGAATCTCACCGTGTGTACACACCATTAGATTTGGGTGGGGTGTGTTCAAACTGAAATCTAAATTAGTGTAAAAATAAAGCAGTCAATATTTACTTTGCACAGAAACAAAATAACTTCTCCAAATGTAACGCTCTCTGCACATGTTGCATCAGCCCCACCTGCAGTGCACATGGTTTCGTCCATTAAAGAAGGAGTTTGCTTTTGCTGCACAGCTCATCTTCTTTTGTGCTATCTGGGATTTGACAGACTTCTATGTCTATTGGTGTATCCCTAAGGCCAATAAAATCTAAGACATTTTTTGGCCTTTGGGTTCCCATGAAATAAAAATGCTGATACTTTGGGGTGCCAGGATTCAAGAAAGTTTGGGAACTACTGTGCTTGAGGGAGAGTTTGGGGCAGGGTTGCATACATTTAAAATCTCCTCTCCGAGTCAGTCAGGTGTCCCTGTCAGTATCAGCATTGTGTTCCCACCCGTTTGTGGCTAGCCGGAGCTTACGTAGTTAGCGTAGTCAGTCAGCGTTACAAAGTTAGCGTAGTCAGTCAGCGTTACGCACTTAGCGTAGTCAGTCAGAGCTTATTACATTGTGTGGGATCCATTGACCATTTTAACCTGCCTGACATGACAGGTGTGAATGTGTTCCTGAAACACCCCCACTATCCACGCCAGCACAAAGCGTGGCGAGCGCAGCGAGCCTCACGAGGGGACACAGTACATGTCCTCCCAACTTGTTAATACCCCCACTATCCACGTCGGCGTGCAGGTGATTCTATAAAGTGTGGCGAGCGCAGCGAGCCCCGCGAGTGGACACGGAATACACATCAAGTAATCCGCGTCCCCTCGCTGCGCTCGCCACACTTTATAAAATCAACTCCACGCCGACATGGAGAGTGGGGGTATGAACAGGTCGAGAGGACGCGTTCAGCTTGTGCATGAGACGCACTTGCACACCGCACCCCCCCTTTGTGCAGAAGACGCACACGCTACCGAACCCCATACCTTGTCGGCAGGGTTGGCATACCCTGCCGCAATACTTACTGAGACGCACAAGCATCTCAGATGCTCCTGCGTCTCAGACAGATGGAGCGCCTCTCCGCCGGCGCCCGCATGATCCCCTCTCCGCCGGCATCCGCCAGTGGAGAGGGGATCATGCGGGAGCCGGCGCTGTGTGAGAGGCGCTCACTAGGCTTGCCAGGAACGCCGGGGACAGAGCTGCAGCTCCCGGGGACTATACGGTGACTATGCTAATGAGACACTACGCTTACTACACTAGGCAGCCGTTGGGCTACGCTCACAACGTAGCTTAGGCTACCGCCGTGAAACTACACAAGTAAGGCAGCCGTTGGGCTACGCTGATAACGTAGCTTCAAACGTAGGGTAGGCTGCCACCGTGAAACTACACAAGTACCCACAGGTCTTCTGGGAGGGGGCGTGGCTAAGTGGTGCAATGTGCATTCCCCCCCGCCCCCAGAAAAGCCACAAATCACAGAAATTTACTGCTCTGGCCAGGGAGATTTGTGGGGTTCTGGTGGTATAAAGAAGGGTTGCCCACTTACCGGGGGCTGGGAGGGGACCTGATTTTCGGGAGCCTCCAGGCCATTCCAGGAGGGTAGGCAACCCTGGTTTGGGGTAGAGATTAGAAAAGGTGAAGGATCGCTGGTCTCACCCAGAAGTCACATTCACATGACCACCTGGACCCAGGAGCCGCTGTAGCCAACATCTTTACAGGTCAACATATCATTATGGTTTACATGACCATATCAACATTCTCAAGTAGACCTGATGCAATTTGATAGATCATACCACACCCATAAAAAACACAGAGTGCCTGATTCAGAGTTGATGGCTGATCAGAAAATTTTCAGATCGATCGATTATCGAATGAATGCGCATGGGTATGGTTGGTCGTGCACATGCACGAGACAGAATAGCGACAGAAAATGCATATGGATCATAAACATAAAGTGGCCGGCAGTTGACTGACAGGACGTCTGATGGTAACTGGCCGTTCACAAAGGGGTATGACGGAAGCGTCGGCTTCGATCAGTCCGTCTGTGTCACAGAGTTGTGGAACACTTTTACTCACATTTGCACAGACGATATTGCACTGTGATATTTTCAACAAGTTCTCAGTACAATAAAATCTTGATTGTACAACAGTAGAAAAACATGGCGGTACAGAAGGTTGACAAGTTTGTGTTGTTTTTTTTTTCTCTTTAACAGATTAGACGAATCAGAAGCAGCCGTCATAAACCCTGGTGCTTCTTGCGAGCAGATGATTGAGGACCCAGCAGGTCTAGGCCCTCAAACAGGCACAAATGCAAGTTTCCTGTTGGGATCCCTGATCTCTAGTCCTTTACCAGAATAGGAATTTGATAGCTGATACGGTTACGAATCAACTCCATGTTCCACACAGCAATGCACCTTGATTTGAGAGACGTATTGGGGAGCTGAAGAATAGGGTACAAGGTATGGCTATTACATAATGAGACTGGGGATGGAGATGCACTGAGCCTTGTGTTAGGTTAGGGTATCATCAATACACTGTGGGAAGATTGGGGATGGGACTGATGTGGAAAAGCTGGGGTATTTGTACCATAAGTCTTTGGGTGGGGGCAGTAATTACTTGAGGCTTCAGCTAGTGTGGGCACTGAGCCCAGTGTTAGGGGGAGGGGGGATAAGGTGGAGAAAAAAAATGCACAATGAGTCCTGTGTTGGGGGGGGGGGGGGGTAGTACGGCCCTGAGTCCGGTGTTTTGGTGTAGTAGCACCATGAGTCCTGTGTTGGGGCAGAGGAGTGGATTAGTACCCTGAGTCATGTGTTGAGGGGTGGCGGAGTAGCATCCTGTGTTGGAGGGGGTGAAGGGGGATGGAGTAGCTGAGTAGCACCCCGAGTCCTGTGTTGGGGGGGAGCACGCCGAGTCCTGTGTTGGGGGGAGGGCAGGGACGTGCAGTCAGGGGAGGCAGTGCCTCCCCTGTCATTAATGAGCAAAATGATACAAAACAAATACTTATGACACATATTATTTGTCATAAGTGTATGCTTTTTATTATTATACATTTTTACCTCCCCCCCTTTTTTTTTACTGGCTTAGGAGGCACCGAGAGCGGTGCCTCCTGCTGCCAATGTTATGGGTCCAAAACAGGGGGCGGGCAGTGGGCGGATCCGAGCGCCGGGCTGTAAAAGCCCATTCAAAAAAGCTGTAGAAACGGCACCTGTAGAGGTGCCTCAGTGACAGGGACGTGCTTTCTGCGTATATGAAAGTACGCCCCTGTCGCTGAGGCAGATGTGATTGGGCAATCACATCTGCCTCAGTGACAGGGGCGTGCTTTCATATATGCAGAAAGCACGTCCATGGCTGTCACTGAGGCACCTCTACAGGTGCCGTTTCTACAGACATTGGTCATGTCACCTGCTCCCTGCTCAGCGAGCGCAGCAGCCTCAGCCGGGTTTTTACGGTGGACGTAGAAGAGCGCAGGGCGAAACCATACGGCAGAGAGGAGCAGCTGGGACGGGGATCAGACACAGCGACAGCGTCGTGTGGGAGATGGCGGGAGCAGTGACCAACAAACCGTGTTAGCTTCTGCTAACAACCGCAGGATGCCGATCTCTGCCTTCAGCATCCCGCTCCCTGTTACTTAGAGGTAGGGTCAGCACAGCAGCCTCACGGACTGTTTCAATATACTTAATAGAGCTGTAAAGGTTGATTTTATTTTCAGGTGTTTTTCCACGCTTTTCAACTTCACTTTCTCTTTACCCTATCCTTTTCCCCAATTAGCGCTCATTCTCTTTATTAATTTGCCATATTCCTTATTGAGCTGCTGAAACTCTGTCTTAGTGCAGTACCCACAATTTATTCTCAAACCGTGGAGGTGGTGGAGCTGCACAGAAAACCTCCAGTGAGTGAGGGGACAGGCAGTGTGACAAGGAGCCACAAGGAGAGAGGCGACTGGCTGGAGATGGCAACTTAACTACTGTGTCCCCAGCCAGAATGTGGCCATTAGGTTATAGCACAGCAGGGACAGCAGACTGCCTCAATGTACCCCTTAAAGCAGACAGTGACAGTCTTTTCCACATTGTCACTAGCATGCTCAGTCAGTCTACACCCATATTGCTAATTAGAATTCCTGCTGACAGTCACCCCTGTCAGCCTGCCAGGATTCCATCCATGCCACCTCCTTGCTATCTGTCATAGTGGCCACCAGGCTCTGCTATTTAGTAATTTGCACTTGTAGCAGCCGTTCTGTGCCCGGGCATCGCCCATGTGCTGCCTATGGGCTGCACTAGACTTGGCGGGGCTGGCTCAGGGTATGTGCTGAGAGACCCTATAGGATAGCATATCTGTGACACCATGGGGCCTAATTATTTGTGGGGAGCGCCGGATCTAGGTTGCTTCTGCACTGACAGGCAGTAGCCGCTCTGTCGGTCTCTGCTGCTTATGCAGGCGGCAGCTCTCACACCTGCCTCTCAGCGCTGAAGCAACCCGGACTCAGAGCTCCCCACAGAGCATATTGGCGCTGGGTCCAAGCAAGCCAGTGCCTCACCATCCACTAACCTCACCGCACGTCCCTGGGGGAGGGGGAGCACCCCGAGTCCTGTGTTGGGGGGGTAGCACCCCGAGTCCTGTGTTGGGGGGGGGGGGGGGTAGCACCGTGAGTCCTGTGTTGGGGGCGAGCACCCTGAGTCCTGTGTTTGGGGGGGCACACAGACCTGTGTCTGTGTTGGGGGGGGGGTGTAGCACCCAAGAGTCCTGTGTTGGAGGGGGGCTAGAAACATGTGTCCTGTGTTGGGGGGGGGGGGGGGGGGAGAGTAGCACCATGAGTCCTGTGTTGGGAGGGAGAGTAGCACCATAAGTCCTGTGTTGGGGGGTACCATGCCGGTACCACGCACCCCGCTCAGTACCTGATTAGAGAGCAGCACACGGGCCCCGGCCTTCTTCGCAGACAGCAGGAGCTCATTGCCATCATCACAGAAGCGTCCCAGCGCCGGGCAGTCCGGTGGCACCTCTCCGGGGGGCAACCCGAAGTAGTTCTGCACAGTACTGAGGATGAAGCGCTTCCTCCGGTCCCCGCCGCCGTCCCCGTCCCCAGCCCCGACCAGCATCTCCAGCAACTCCGCTAACACCCCGGTGCCGCTACTACAGTCAGTGTCAGGAGGTTGCTATACAGCGGCTGCCATGGCAACGCGGCCTCTGGAAAAACGACTCCTCCAAGATGGCCGCCGCGCCAGGACGTGCGCGTGCCCATTCTTCTGCCGGGTACACGCGCAGAGGCGAGTAAAGCGTCAGAGGCGAGCCTGGGAGGCAGCAGCAGCAGAGAGTGCGGACAGAGTTGACTTGTTGCACAAAGTAGGGTCCGACTCCGAACCCCTGGAGGACCAGCGAACCGCCGGGTGTTCGGCGTGTGCTGTTTGCGGAGGGGGAGAAGATGGCAGGAGACTGCGCAGTGGAAGCTTCTCATCTAGAACATGTTCTATAGTCACACATGCATCAGGTGACGTCACTGAGAAGTATGCAGAGAGTATCCAGTCCCTGACGTCACCTTATATTGCAATGTGTCCTGACCCTCAAGCATTTGGGCATGAGAATTGATGGTACAGCGGGCACGTGCACCAGGTTGTGTCATTGTGGGCAGATGTACAGCGCCCGGAGCACATGTGCGCTACGCCGCAAGAGTGCTGAAATTAAAGAGGATCAACAATAAATTCTATGGGCAGTATTCAGGGGCATAACTAGAATGTGTGGGCCACATAGAAAAATCTTGAATGCCCCCCACCAGCACCAAAAAGTGTCCGGACTGCAGGCATCCTTACCACCAAGATACTAACTCCATCACATCCGGGGACCCAACCAACAGTCACACCATTAAAATTTGCACCAGACCTTTGTTGGGTGCAGTTTCTACGTCCATGTATGGCCTGCCATCTGAGTGGTTAAGTGTCTGTATATGCACTTTCCCTGACCCACCGATGATACTCCCATAATGTACCCATTAGTTGGACAATCTCTAGATGAATGCTCCTGAGTGCCCGAACACGCATGAAGATCCGCGGGAGTGCGCATCGGATCACGGCGCGGCTGTCTAAAATCAACCGATTGGCCCAAAAATCTCTGTAGTGTGTGGGCACCTTCATTTTAATCCTAGCTTTTAAATAAAGCTGACCATATATCTATAGATCTATTGTCCGATCTAATTGGTTGAACAAAAATCTGGTAATGGATGACAACAAATGACAGTTGATCATTTGCTTTGTAATGCTGGAAAACTGATAAACTCATTTAGATATTAAAAGGTTTTTGTTCCAACCAGCCAGATCTGACAATGAGGGCCTGATTCTGGTTCACTTGCAAAAGCAAATTCGCTCTCTAATGGACAAAACCATGTGCACTGCAGGTGGGGCAGATGTAACGTTCAGAGAGAGTAGATTTGGGTGGATTTTGTACTTCAAAATGAGAGCTATATTGCAATGTAAAAATAAAGTAGGCAGTATTTACTCTTCACAGAAATAAAATAACTGCCCCAAATCTAACTCTCTGCATATGTTACATCTACCCCCCCCCCCCCCCCCCCCCGCTCCTGCAGTGCACTTGGTTTTGTTCTCTAGAGAGAATTTGCTTTTGCAAGTGAACCAGAATAAGGCCCTACATATGTAGATGTATGGCCAGGTTAACTCTAATAGCAGCCAGTCCATTGTCTACTCCCTTGCTGGCTATACCTTGACACTCCAGCTATTGAACTACACATCCCACCATGCTCTGCATCAGATTTAGCATGGGCAAAATAGCAAAACTGAAGCAGAGCATGCTGGGATGTGTAGTTTTAAAACATCTGGAGTGTCAAGGTTAGCGATCAAGGGTCTACGCTAACCCTTATAGAAGCCTAACTTATATAATGTGACCCTAACTCTAAAAAACCTACCCATTATCTAGCGCTAACTCTAATGGAAACCTAACTGCTAATAAGAGCATTATCTCACCCTAAATTAGCCTTAAAGATGGCCATACACTTATCTGAGGTATTGCATGCAGCCTTGCATGCGATATGATCAATGTATCGTATGCGACCCCATCAAATGCTGCCGGATCCGATAAATCTTAGTATAGCACTTGCGATCTCTGGATCCGGTCCGATGCACACGGGACTGCACATTGGATTGGAATCGGAGGTAAGGCCAGCGGTGCAGCTAGGTGCAATGGTGCCCGGAGCAAGGGCATGTTTCGCGCCCCCCCCCCGGGGGGATCGGCACTGACCATACATGCGCACACATATGCGTATATGCATATGGCTGTGCACATCGCACAGTGGGTTCCTTTTCAGTGAAGGTACATCCCCCAAGATACGATTGCATATTACAATGCGATCCTGGGCGGGCATCGGGGGTATATAAAATGGGTCCTCAATGCTCTGCCCCTCCAATTACTTTCACTGCTACAGGACCAGACAGACCCTGGCCAGAGAGGAAGGGTAAGTATATTTGCAGTAGGGAGGGGGTGGTACATAGTGGGGGGCAGAATGGGACTGGTGTTGGAGCAGGACATAGCATAAAACGTAAAAGGGGGTAGGCCAGAACAGAGCAGGGAGGAAGACATGGCAGGGAGTGAAGCAGGAGAGAGGGGGGGAGTGATAAAACTGTAGACCCCCCTGTCACTGGGCCTATTAGTCAGTGACCGGACAATGTGCAGGTTCACACTGCCGGCACTGTTAAACACCCCCAGTGCACGCTTGATATTGTAAAATTACCCCCTCTGACCTCTAGCTGCTGCCAGCCTGCCGCTTTCTGAGGAGCTGCATCGTCTTGCGGTGTGTTCTGACGACAGCAGCTCCATCTTGAAGTGCTACTAGTGCACTATACAGTGCAGGCAGACGGGGGGCTGGGTCCTGGACTTAGGAGAGGGAGCCGAGCTGAGCGCGCGGGTCTACTCCGCAGTCAGCACTGCAGACGCTGCTGTCTCTCTCCCCCATAGCTCCCAAACCGGCGCATGCGCAATTAGAGCGCTGGCCGGATTTTTTTCTTTCTCAGGGCAGGGAGCGGGCGAGCAGGGCAGTGGAGCCGGCGGCAGAGTGCAAGCTCCGGCGCCAGGTGACATTACTGCGCCCGGAGCAAGCGCTCCGCCGGCTCCACCGTAGCTACGCCTCTGGGTAAGGCGCATACGATTTGGACACTTTTCACTCGATTTCTCATCCCATGGTAGTGTAATCAGCTAAAAAGTGCCCAAATTGTAACGTACAATGAGACTTATAAGGGAGGTGGTTATAGAATAGTAGTGGGAGTGTCTATAGAACATATAACTGATAGTAACGACCACACTTGGAGCTTGTCAAGGATGTAGTCTCATCCAATGATGTACTGTCATTTGTCATGTTCTTGTTTTTTGCTCATCTATGTATTGTTAGGCGATTCGGAACCCTTGTTGCGCCATTTAACTAAACAATAATTTTAATAAAAATACCCATATGGTGTGTGCCCACTTTTATTCCCCATTGTTCATGTTTGCGATATTACGTCAGTAACATGGAGCTGTATCCTGCCGCAAATGTTTAGGCTGGCCATTAACTGCATCTTATACACAGGCAGAGGCCCTCCTATGAATACCCCATGGACCCCACTGATGGCAGCCCTGTGTAGATGTCTCCATATGACAGGGAATATAGATTGTTAGCTCCGCTGGGGCATGGATTTATGGGAATAACATGTATTCTCTGAGAATTGGCTGCGTAGTATGTGTGCGCTATATAATTAACTGTTAACATATAAAAGTACAAACCGTAAAATATTACAAAGTTTTATTTATTAAATCACATTATATATAAAACAACATATAGATAAAAACTTTATTTAAATAGAAACAGAAAGACACAATGCACAAGTATAATTTACTTTCTTAAACTCTTTCTCAGATTAGTAACCTTATTTGCACTTCCACATTTCAGCCAGCTGTTGCTCTTTAATAAACGTGTGACTGTCTTTTTGGCCGTGCTGAACTCATACTGGCGGTGTCCTTCAAAGAAATACAGGAACCCTGAGGATAATAAGAAAAACAATTATGTATACAAATCATTTATCCACCATGTCCTCAATTAATTCTGTGCTTGCACATAAACCAAGTGCTACACAAAACTATTAAGGAGAGATGTATTATTCTCACTTAGGGCTAATGATAAACAGCCAGCCAATCAGCTCCTACCTGCCATGACAGAGACTGTGTTTGAAAAATGTCAGACAGGAGCTGATTGGCTGGCGTTTTATCACTCTCCATTTTATCACTTTTGAAGCTTAGAGAATCTGGCCCTTATACTGGTTCCCTATATACTGAGGACAGAATTCACAGCCAGCTTTTAAATATCATTAAACAACTTCTGAAGACAACACTGTTGATATGTCCTATTGGTGTATAACCTTGGAGGTTAATAATAAGCTTACCTCCTAACTGTTCCTCCCACTGGAGGCAATGTCCTGCGGGCAGGGGGGCAGTTTGGGGGAAATGGAAATCAATCGCTGAAGAGATGCCTTGTGCCTACTCGCTGCATTTCCTCACTGCAGGGGAGAGGGAAGGAGGGCAGTGAGGGAGCCAGGGGCTGCCCAGTCACTAGGGGAGCACTGGCCACGCCCCCAAAAATTATAAAAGTGGGGGTTGCAGCACTAGGACCCTGATGTAGGAGACTGGACTCCTGCATGGCGAAGCTGCATCGGTGTCAAAAAGGGGAGTGACAGGGGGACTCCCAACTGCCCCCCACTGTGGAACACTGCTACCCTTAAGTGGGACAGTCCAAAAAAAACAGGTCTGGCCAATGAAAATTGAGACAGTTGGGAGGTATGGTTAAGCACATGTATAAACACAGTGGTATCATGTAGTAGCACAGTAATGGCACAGTGTCATCCTGGAGCTAGTAAGTTGCTGGGCATTGTGGTTCACTACAGCATTCACCATCAGGCTGTTTACTCAATGCAGTAGACAGTGGCGTGCTAGAGGAGCTAATTGATGGCGTCAGTGCATATATTGGCAGTCTTTGTGGCTGTTGCAAGACCCAGGGCTTTTTGGGGCACATTCATACCCAAGGTGCTGAAAAAAAGGGTGAAGCTCGGCATCGTCATGAATATACAGTAGTACATAAAGAGGGATGGACCGAATGTAAGAGCTGTGGCAGTCCTAGTGCCTGCCAGCTCAGGCTGACCTCTTCCAACAAAACCAACAACACTAGTTACATGAATCTTTCTACATAAGCCAAGGTAAGGGCAGATTAGATGAAGATGACACATGCGTGAGAATATTTCATGCCTGTTCTGGCAGTGGTTGATGAAAGGTCAGGACCAGTGATCGATCTTGAAAAGGGTCGATCTGCTGGTTTTATGCTTGTTGGGATGGAAGTTTGGATTGTAAAGGTTTAGTGGAATTCTTCTTAAGGGCCAGATGTACCAAGGTACAGAAAGTGGTAACATCGAGAGTAATAAACAGCCAGCCAATCAGCTCCTTACTGCCATGTTACAGGCTGGGTTTGAAAAATGACAGGTATGGGCTGATTGGCTGGTTGTTTATTACTCTCCATTTTATCACTTTTTGAAGCTTGATACATCTGGCCCTTAGTCTTCCGTTACCAACTTTCCTCAGTCTACTTTGCTTAACAATCCTCATTAAAGCGTTGAAGCTCTTTCGCTAATTATTTGTAAAAAAAAAATACAAAAAAAAGCTAAATATTTACCATTTTTTTGGAAAACAGAACCAATTTTGGTTCCGACACCAGGGAAGCTGTCTATAATTTTCTTAGGTGATCCTTCATCCATCCTCTGTTTTTGCTCATCGTAACTGCAAACACATTACATTACATTCATCATTAGAAGAGTCGTAAGAGTTTTCACATTCATGGTTTCATTTATATTTCCCCATGACCGGTGGAAATGCATCTATAATACTACTGATTATCTGACATTATGAACAGGTCTTAATACTGTTCTTACCTCCAATATTTGTCGCCTACGAAGAAATGTGTTTTTCCTGATGCTTCGTCATGAACGGCGGCATCAATTTTCCTAACAGTCCGCGCGAAACCCAACTGGTAAATGTCCTTCGGAGAATCCTTTGTAACTTCATAACCACTTACAGTCCAGAATTTGGCACCTATAGAAATTGTATTTGTATTATATTGTATGCCATTTGTGAATTGTTAAATTTTTTATCGTCTTTTTTTTTCTATTCATTTTCTCCACACTGCTGAAAAACACATTTATATTGTATTCATTGAATTACGTAATTCATTTTTTAATTTTATTAAATAAAATGGACATACAGTCAATGTAGTAAAATTATCATATACTTTATGCTGGTTTAAATGACACTTAAAAGGAAACCCAACATGACTGGAGATAATATGACTTGCAAGAGATGAAATGCATGTCCAATTAACCTACCGGTATATTTTTGGATTGTGGGAGGAAAGTGGAGTACCCAGAGATAATCCACATGAGCATAAGGAGAATATTCAAACTCCACACAGTTAGGTCCATGGTGGGAATCAAACCCAAAACCTCAGTGCTAACGGCAGTAATGCTAACCATAACACCACATTTACTACATAACCACATTTACTACATAACTACACATCCATTTGAATGGCGGCACAGACGTTTGCACAGCAGCAGGGGGCGGGCGTTCGCTTGGTGTGCGACATTAACTCACTCGCTAAACAGTGATTGCACACTGCTTAGAGAGCCAACGTGAATCATGCACTATTGTGCATGGTAGGGCTGGTATCAGATGCAAGCTTAAACTAGCAACCCTGGCAATGGGCGCTACAGCAGCCCTAGCACCATCACACATATCACACCCATAGGGGAAGATTTATTAAGCTTGGAGAATAGATAAACTGCAGATAAAGCGGTGAAAAGGTAAAAGGAGATAAAGCACCAGCCAATCAAATCCCAACTGTCTTTTTCAAACACAGCTGATTGACTGTGCTTTATCTCCTTTTACCTTTTCTCCGCTTTATCTCCAGTTTATCTCTTCTCCAAGCTTAATAAATCTGCCCATAGTTTTTAATGGTTGAAAGTATCAAGGATGGGTTACAGTAGCTAAGTAGTGTTTTTATGATAATCACTGATGACATATACATAGTGTTCCTGATTGAAGAGCAACTCTGTGGCTCCGCAGAGTAATAAAGTTTGTAGATTGAAAACTATGAAAATACCTTTGAAGATAAGAACATGGTCATTTTCTGCATACTCGTAAGCGGCCTGAATGTGGTCAGGAAGTGAAGGCCAGAAGGAGTTGATTAAATGGTGTTCCAGAGTCGAATCCTGGGAAATTTGGCGCCACAAAGTGCTGTAGAACAATAATATGCATTGGTTTAATATGGCGATGTCACATGTTTTAGATAGCCAATAAGCTTTGAGAACTGAGTAATCCAGATAAAACCAGACCTGCACATCTCTAGTTTAATATAGGATATACTGTAGAACTAGTTATCAGCCAATCAAGATGATGGAACAACATAACAGTAATGTCAGCATCGGCGCTTTTGGGGCCCATTTACCAATTATCGCATTTACAATGCGATCTGGGTGGAATTTTAACACCCAGAATCACATTGTAAAATGCAATATTAGTGCTAGGATGTATCATCCCACAGGGACAGGGCTCCGACAGGGCTGCAATGCGCTCAACCGGAAGCCGGAGGGTCTGTGCATGTGAGATTAGTGCTGACCCCCTGCCGACCGCACTGCCCCAGCAGCAGTGCAATCCCATAGCCCATAAGCTACAATGGGATATCGCCATCTCAGATGAAAAGCCGGGCTGCCCGATGTTAATACATCAGGCAGCTTCGTATCCCCCATAGAAACCTATGGGGGAGGTGGCTGTCAGAGATACAGGGGGGATCGCAGCAAGGATCGGCGATTCCTGCTGAGGTCCCCCTTTGGAACATTCAGGGGATACTTAATCTTTGCGGCTAACCCCAGAAAACCTTTTATTATACAGTATAAGATAAATCAGTTTCATTCATTCAATAAACATTTATTTTCGCGAGCCTTGTAGCATTTGCAGGGGAAACTGTGGATACAGAGAAAACATAATCTTACTTCTCTTTGAAGAATATTATTTCCCCGCGCAGAGTTGTTGCAGCATCAAAGGTAATGTTGGGCTGGCAGGTGGATGGGTTGCTTGGGTGGCTTGGGGTTTCAGGTACAGCTGGCTTGTTAGGAGTTAGTCTTGCACCTGTTATAATGCAATAATTAATACAATATAATTGTATCTGCTGTTAGCTTTTAGGCCATTCCATTTCCGATTACCCAAACTGTTTGAATCTGATCCGTCATTAAATGTTCTCATACAGTAATGTTATAGTTTCTTACCATAGAGTGACTTAATTCCATTGACATCATCTTCAGGAAGGCGGAATTCACTGGGCTCAATAAAATGGTAGGTTGGGTACATCAGGGCACTGGGGTCGTTGGAGTGTAAGAGACCAAGGGAATGGCCAAGTTCATGAGCCGCCACAATGAACAAGTTAATTCCTTTAAATAAGCATACAAATATAAGAATATGACCTTGTTAAGGCCAACACTGGAATATTGCATTCAAGAGTAATTGAATTGAACTTGAGTATTGATAATATCTATTTAGTCCACTTTTTGTTTTTAGTGGTCTTATAAATGTTTTATTTGATTTAGTGTGCACATATAGTTAGACACACCCAGGAACAAGCAAACCTGTGTTTACAATAAGTAATGTTTCTGTAAATTGAGATTTTAAATTGAAATTGCAATAGTCAATTTATAGCAGATATGCAGTTCAGTTCTTTAGAAATCAAAACCCACAGAACTCCTGAGATCCCACCGATTGGCATTCAGATTTCAAATCCATATTTCAGACTTTGACCAATTTTTTTTATTAAAAATCCACAACCCGAGATTTGGATTTTAAATCCGAATCCTAAAGCCAGGAATGGTTTTGAAAAACTAAAACTCAACCATTAAATTAGAACCAAAAACAAAACACGAGACTCTGCAAATATCTTTAATTTACAGGAATACAAGAAAAATAAAAAAGTAACCCACCATTGGATCCACTTGTCCACGACTCATCCTCATCAAAGTGGGCATCTCCACCAATTCCAGTGGCAGGGGCATAAGCATGTGCCAAAGTTCCATGCGGGCCATCAAATGGATAGAAGTCATCATGAGCTGTGGAAACAAATATTGTGTCTTTCTACAAACCTTATTGACTATATAGGTTGTACTTTCAATTATGCAATAAGTTTATAAAAGGGTGCATACAGTACCTTTTGCTGCAAACGAAATCTCAATATCAGAAGCTCCATTATAAACTTGGGTGAAAGTCAGTTGGACCACGTCACTCCAAACCTTGAAAGCCTTCTGAAAAGCTACATCCACATCTGATTTGGGCATGTCTGGTGTATAATTCAAAATCCTAATAAGAAAATGGTTTAATTATATCAGTATCTAGTAACTTGTTGCCACCAGAAATTATGAATTTTTTAATGTTACCTGTATGTTAGGTCTTTCTTCTTCCATCCAGAGTTTCCTGGGAAAGTGCTGAATTCACCCACATCGACAAACCCGCATCTGGGCTGGTGCATCATTTCCATAGTTTCCGAGTCCAGTTTTCCTGTCACCTTTAAACCAAAAAACTGCTGCATTTGGCTAACTTTTGCTGAAATCTGACTGGCGGATTGCATTCTTGACTGGCGTCCTGCCTTTGTCTGAAGATTGTAGTATTTTTTTAAATATTCCTACAATAGATTTAAGGAAGAAGAAATGGGTAAATCTGAGCAAAGACCATAGCAGTTGATTATGAAACATAAAATGCCAATTTAAATATTCTGACAAAAGTGTTAAAGAAATGTAAAATTGCTATCCTTTCTTTCACTGTTACTCTAAAAGCGATATATCCACAATTATAAATTTCAGGTGTTAAAATATAATTAAATAAATACAGTACTGAAGATTAAAATGTCTGGGGAAAAAACTGCTGTGAAAATCTAAATTTTAATTTTTTTACAATAATTAGGAAAAATGTTTTTAAAGGAAAAATAATTATTAAGGCCTAATTTAATTAAGTTATACAGTCTAGAATTTGTAATTTATACTAGTCAACCGTGTTGCTAGAAATCGAGCACCCCCAAAAAATTATTGTGTGTATTTCAATGTGTTCATCTGAAGTTTACTGTATCCTGGCAGCTTACTTTATCCCGAAATTTGACTTATCCAAAAATGTTACGGTATCCTAAAAATTGTGTTAATCACATCAACTGAATGTACGGCATAAACAATTTGGCAGGGGCTTCACTAATATTTACAACCTGATGGAAAAAAGTGCATTACCCCACAACAACCTGACCTTTTATCCAAGTTCTGCATTATTGCAAATCGACATCACACACCCTATTAATTGACAACTGAATCCCCAAAATTGATCCTGTCATGTTGGAATAGTTGCTTTCACAATAAATATTGCTTAGCCGTTAGCTAATTTAATGTATAGATTGCATTTTACATTTTTCTTCTATGATAGTATCATTTTGGTATGACAGGTCTAGTAATTAGCACAATAACTTAGCAGTATAACCTATTTGCTACTAAAAGACAATAATATATCACAGTGTATTCAGAAATACAGAAGTCTTTTATATACTCACTTCAGCAAATTTAGCATCCTTCTCACTGTCTTGTGCATTTTCTGCTGGGAATGCTGAACAAAAAGCTACAAAAAGTAGCAACACTAGAAACAAAGTTTTCATGGCTGGTTCTCCTCGTTCTTCTCAGTACTGTAACACTTCGTATGGGATTCTCCTTATCTCTGATATTCTATCAGCCAAACCTACCTATTTATACATTAGCTGGATGCGTCAAGTGGTCTACAGAAAGTGACTCATCCTTAACAACTTCCTCCAATCACAGCAAATATGCTGCATTATTTATTACCAACATGTTATAACAAAAAGCCTAAAAAGTAAAGCCAACACATTTTTGTTTGTTTTTTGCATGATTAACGACTTGGAAGTTCTGGAATGAAACATAAAACAAGACACTTTTTTCACTTGTAAGTATTATCATTTCAAAAAATATATGGTATAGAAAGAATAAAAAAGATGTAACTATGCCAGAAGCTAATCATTAATAAAAATAAAATATTACATTTATAGTAGTAGTATCATGTCCCCAGTAGTGCCAGTTACATATCATGTCCTGAGTAGTGCTAGTTACATATCATGTCCCCAGAAGTGCCAGCCTAGTAGTTCCAGTCACATATCATGTCCCCAGTAGTGCCAGTCACATATCATGTCCCCAGTAGTGCTAGTTACATATCATGTCCCCAGAAGTGCCAGCCTAGTAGTTCCAGTCACATATCATGTCCCCAGTAGTGCCAGTTACATATCATGTCCCCAGTAGTGCCAGTTACAGATGTCCCTAGTAGTGCCTTTTGCAAAAAAGTACATTTTGGAAACTTTGGTTTTCAGAATTATTTGGATAACAAATATCTGGATAAGGGATGCTCAACCTGTACTACTACTACTAATTATTATTATTATTATTATTATTTTTACTTAAAGCAACATAGTAATACATAATATTATAATATAAAAAATAGCAATAATTATTATTATTATTTTAAATATTATTGCTGTTTTTATTTTAATATTGCAGAATGTAAGCTCTAACGAGCAGGGCCCTCTCTCCTCAAGTGCTTTCCTTAGAATATATCTTTGTCACTGTTATAATTGCATCAGTGTCCACGGTTGCAACTGTCTTTTTTATTTACCGTGTGCTTTTCCTAATTTGCAATTATACTGTAAATCACAATCTTTCTTGTATTGTTCTTTGCTCATCTATGTATTGTCAGGCGCAGTGGAACCCTTGTGGTGCCATATACATAAACGATAATAATAACAATAACAACAACAACAACAACTATATAATGCCCCATTCCCACTGCAGCCTTAAAACGGTATATTGCCGATTTTTGAGGGCAAAATACCGTTTAAGGCTGCAGTGGGAAAGCGCCAGAGTTGAAATACCGTTTAAAGTTAAACGGTATTTCAACCCGTTTAAAAAGCAGTGTTTTAAACGGTAATCTACCGTTTAAGAGGCAATGGGAATGCATCTTAAATGGTTTTACCAGCAGATGCAGCGAGGATGGCTCATATTTGAGCCATCCTCGCTGAATGTGTATACAGCAGCCGGGCTGAAAGATCTGCGTCTTTCAGTCCAGCTGTCTGCTCCCTCCCTTGCCACCCCCCTCCCCGCCCGCAGCGTCATATACTCACCGCTGCTCACCGGCGCCGTCCCGCTGTCGCTCACTGGCGCCGTCCCGCTGTTGCTCACCGGCGCCGTCCCGCTGTCACTCACCGCCCGGCAGTCCTGCTCCCCCGCCCGGCCACACAAGCTGGGCGCTCCGCCCCTACCGGCCTGCTCGCCCCGCCCCCCTGCCTGCTGAACATGGACAGGAGCGTACACTGGCCACCAATGTTTTATTTTTAAGCAAAGCCTGTAATATATACATTGCTGGCACAGACCAGCAATGTATATATTATTGGTACCACTGGGCACCAATGATTATTTATCAGCCTGTAATATATACATTGCTGGCACAGGCCAGCAATGTATATATTACTAGCACCACTGCACACCAATGATTATTTATATACATTGCTGGCATAGGCCAGCATTTGTGCTGTAAAAACGTTTTGAAGAGCTAAAACGTTTTACCTGCAATGGGAATGGTACTTAAATGGCATTTAAAACTGTAATCTGCTGCAGTGGGAATGCTAAATACCGTTTAAGATTACCTGTAACTTAAAACGGGTTTGCAGTGGGAAAGCAGCATAAGCTTCATAATAGTATTATTCTGGTGTTTATGGCACAGTAAAATAAAAACACTGTTTATTGCTTTGTTTTAAAAGGTTTTAGGGCTTATTGGTCTTGTTTCTCAGCTGGGATTAAAACATAAAAAGCAAGTTGCTCTTTATCTTTCACCAGGACAAAGCATGTTGCACTGAAAATGGGGCAGATTTTAAATGTGGGAATTAGATTGGTGTGTTCAAATTCAAATCTACTTTTGTGGGCTACATGCAAAAGCATCCAGTATTTAACCCACAAACAAAATAATTTACAGTGCATCCAGAAAGTATTCGCAGCGCTTCACTTTCCCCACATTTTGTTATGTTACAGCCTTATTCCAAATTGGAATAAATTAATTTTTCCCCTCAAAATTCTCTAAACAATAATACTCCATAATGACAATGAAAAAAATGTTTTTGGGAGATTTTTGCAAATTTATAAAAAATAAAAAACTAAGAAATCACATGTACATAGGTATTCACAGCCTTTGCTCAATACTTTGTTGATGCACCTTTTGCAGCAATTACAGCCTTAAGTCTTTTTGAATATGATGCCACAAGCTTGGCACACCTATCTTTGGCCAGTTTCGCCAATTCCTCTTTGCGGCACCTCTCAAGCTCCATCAGGTTGGATGGGAAGTGTTGGTCCACAGCCATTTTCAGATCACACCAGAGATGTTCAATCGGCTTGAAGTCTGGGCTTTTGCTGTGCCACTCAAGGACATTGATAGCGTTGTCCTGAAGCCACTGCTTTGATATCTTGGCTGTGAGCTTAGGGTCGTTGTCCTGCTGAAAGATAAACCGTCCTCCCAGTCTGAGGCCAAGAGCACTCTGAAGCCGGTTCATCCAGAATGTCTCTACATTGCTGCATTCATCTTTCCCTCTATCCTGAGTAGTCTCCCAGTTCCTGCCGCTTAAAAAAATTCCAACATCATGATGCTGCCACCACCATGCTTCACTGTAGGGATGGTATTGGCCTGGTGGTGAGCGGTGGCTGGTTTCCTCCAAACATGACTCCTGGCAATGTGTTATATACTGTAGATTATTGAAATAAGGGAGTGGTTTTAGTCGCCCAATTGGATTTTGCTGGGAGGTTGGGTGTGGCAATATTTTCCGCTCATTTTTCATCACACTTGCCTGGCTACCCAAAGCCAACGGATGTTGTGAAGGGGATGTGGTCAAATTAATGTTGTTCATACTGTAGGGTTTTTTTCTAAGATGGGATGGGATGGGTCAAAGGCTTGACAGTATGAAGGTTGACATACATTAGGTCAACATATGAAATAGGTCAACATGCCTAAGGTCGATGAGGTTAGGTTGACAATGGGAAGGTTGACAACCTAATGCTTGTGTTGACCTTCTGACCTTGTCAACCTTAGGCCTGTTGACCTATTTCATGTGTCGACCTAAGCCCTGTTGATCTTTAGTGGTCAACCGAATGTATGTCGACCTTCATGTTGTCGACCTAGCAACCGTATCCCGATGGGAGCTCTACCGAAGATAGGATTCTGCTATGGTCAACCAATCAGATTCTATTTATTATCTTCTAGAGAGTGCTAAATAAATAAGTAGATTCTGATTGGTTGCAATGGGCAACGTCCCATCTTCAGTCGAACTCCCAGCTTTATAAATAAACCCCATCATTTCAACATCACAATGTTGACAGTTATGATGTCAACATTGCCAAAGTTTTGACATTGAACAGGTCGGCATACTGTATGCAGAAAGTCGCCATGTGGAATACCAACAGTATGTTCACAACATGTAAACTGTCTCCAGGTTTATGCACACACAAGATATACGCCTCTGTGCTGCTTCTAAAGCTGCTAATTTGGCTGCAGGTGCGGGATAAATGCTTGGCTTGCCCGTGCATGCCCCTACTGGTTACATGTGAATATCCCTGGGTGTGGTATAGAAGATCTACCCTGCCTGTGTAGATCAGGTATGTCCAAAATATGGCCCTCCGGCTGTTGTGAAACTACAAGTCCCATCATGCCTTGCCACAATTTTGCTATTAGGGAATACTAAAACTATGGCAAGGCATGCTGGGATGTGTAGTTTAACAACAGCTTGGAGGGCCATACTTTGGACATGCCTAGAATTTGACGGCAGATAAGAACCACTTGGCCCATCTAGTCTGCCCCTTTTTTTAAACATGTTACCTCAAACCATATTTGATCCTTATTTTTTTGTAAGGATATCAATATGCTTATCCCAAGCATGTTTAAATTGTACTACTGTATTTGCGTCTACCACCTCTGTTGGGAGGCTATTCAACTTATCTACTACTCTTTCTGTGAAAAAATTCTTCCTCGCATTTCCCCTGAATCTTCCTCACTCTAGTTTCAGTGCATGTCCTCGTGTTCTGCTGCTCCTCTTCCTGTGAAGAATGTCTCCCACCTGTACCTTGTTAAAGCCCTTGATATATTTGAAAGTTTCTATCATGTCCCCCCTTTCCCTTGTGTAGATGCTCCTTAGGTCGACCCTGTATGGGCGTTAGGCATTAGGTTGACAGGGTGAAAAGGTCAATAGGTTAAAGGTAAACAGTAGGTGCAGTCAAGAGGTCAAATGACTGTGAGGATACGGGGTTCTCCAATCATTCAGACACCGAGCAGATGAAACCAAAATTACGGTTTATTTTCCACAGCACACACAAATAGATAAAAACAGGAACAAGAGGCAAAATCTAGCATAGAAACGATATCCAGTTAGCAGTCCACACAGGCAGTCTTTGTAGCGTCACAGTTCCAAACCAATTCCACAGAGCAAAACTATCACTTATCCACACAGCAGCGATAGCAGATTAGTCCTCCAAATTCCACAGGGATCCCCACCGCAACCCTATCACATATACCACATAGCCGTGATAGTGCAGGAAACCTGTATAAGTCCACACAGCACAAGACGCTCCACACCAGAGCGTAGTAGGGCCCACCCAGGGCAGACGATCCGCTCCACAAGATACCTAGGCAGAGTATTACCTCTTAGCCTAGGACAGTGACCAACATAAACCAGATGGCTTGTGTGCAAGTGATTTTAAGATCTTCCAAATTCCCATGGTGCTTGAACCATCAGTGGGGTGGCCCAAGTTCCTGATTGGTGGGTTCAAGCATCAGGTATATCCCTCCTTCAATCTACAGCTGTCAATCTTCTGTTGCCCCCTGCTGTGTCAGGCTCCACAATGTCTGCTCCAGTTCAGAGATGCACAAGGAAGTGCAAATAAAAGGAACAATCACAAGGTAATTGGGTTATGTCCTGATCACCCCCTGTGGAGGTTGCCTTTCAGCTTTCATCCTCCTGGGATACTTCCTGTCTGACCATATAAGGGCAACAGCATATGCTATACAGGCTAATACTATAGTTCTGCAAATACACAAAGGGAAATAGTGACATATACAGAGAACAATAGGGTACAGACGGACTAAAAAGTACATTAATCACTACACATAATAAAATACCATAATTACAGTTTTATTTAGAATCTGATAACCTCACAATGACAATAGTTGATGGGTAAACAAGGGTGTGTAGATCCGCACAGACTGGACAGATAATTTTATTTTCATATATAACCAACTTATAGAAACTACTTACAAAATTTTGGTAGTTATGGGGTTGGCGGTGCGCCCTGCGTTTAGATTCAATGCTAGTACACTGGGGTTTTGGTCAGAAAAAAGCTGACAAAGACAGAAAAAACGCTTTGTGGGCGCACTCCTTTTTAAATTTAACTGGATTAAATGATTATTTTAAAACATAACTTTTATTAGAGACTTTTGTTAAAATAAGTGGCACGTTTAAGAAAAATTGATTATTTGGTTTTGATCAATATGTGGTGTGATCCTTAAACTATAATTGTTTAAGTGAAAATTTTTTTTATATCACACGTTAGTTTATCATTTATGCACTGTATTCTCAAAGGTACGATTACCAGTGATCATAGGCAGAAAAATGATTCAGTTCCCCAATGACAACAATTTTTGTGCTGGTATTGCACAATAGGTATACCTCAATGGTTACCATACAAAAAACGCCTCGGACATAAAAGGTCTACAGATAGAAAATCAATCTGGCAGTCATATATACAGCAGTTGGACTGAAGTATCGATTCACCTCCCTTGTATTTATATTGCCACACCTGGTCTTCCCCAGGGGTCTCCCACCTAGGTACTGGCCTGGCCCTCCACTGCTTGGCTTCCAAGTTCGGAGTGGGTTTGGGCAATCCAGCGGGGTGTGATGGCAATATGTCTGGGCTAATTCGGTGTGCTTCAATCTATTGATGCTGTTAGACTACAGATAGATATGGCGCAACTGGCTCGACCAATGTATTTAGGAGAGGCAGACTGAATAAGCAGAACAACTCAAATTCACAGGCAGAGTATTTATGTAGATATCAATAGTTTCTGTATGATGGCGAATTTATGAGTAGGAGAGCCAAGGAGTATAACTGTATATTAATCAAGCGTTAGATACGTTAGATACGTTTTAGAGGCTTTCAGCTGTCATAAGAGACGGTATATTTATACAGGAACTAGACAAAACTAGTTAGATCACACAAATTAATGATGCTCTAGCACTTATATATCTTGGAGAATTGTGGAAACCTAAAGGTGACAAATCTTTAAACGTTATTGCAGACTTGAGATTAATTATGCCAGTATAAGCCCACTGTTGCACAGTTAATTAGACAGATAATTAGTGCTTGTCAGGTTGTGGGCCTGGAGTGGTGTTGAAGTCTGCACACGTTGCAGTAGTTGACACAGTTAGAACCACCTGTGTAGATGATTTTTAACAGATAGTACTTGGTTTTAATTACTCCGGAGGTTATAGGTATTAATTTATGAGTTGATATATTAAGCCTATCAGGCTGACTCACTTGCTTGCGATGGAATTAAAACCAGAGTGGCAGAGTAGTATACATTTTAAGCATGAGCTGCTGGTGAAGAAGACACTGTGTTGTATTAGTTGACACAGTGTGTGTTGACACTCTGTGCCTAAAGTCCCGTACCAAACCCAAGATAGATGGTGTATAGTTGTATTAGTTGACACAGTGACACAATTGACACAGTGTGTGTTGACACTCTGTGCCTAAAATCCCGTACCAAACCCAAGATAGATGGTGTACAGGGTTAACAGTGTGGCACACTGGGGAGTATGGGGCAAGTTTAACAAGATGGGAGCACTTCCCAACTGCGTATTGCAGTGGGAGATGCGCCCAGGTACCTGCTGCCGCTGCCTGGGTTAGCGGCTGACGGCGGACTTCAGCGCGTCAGGAGGTTCTGTGTGAGCCGGAAAGGTAGAGCGCCGGTTTGGCGGGTGCTGTATTCTGGTGCTGCCGATAGCTCGGGGGATACGTGGAGTCGAAGAGGCGGAGAGCCGGACCCGCTGCTGGCTGTTAGCCGGGTGCAGAGTAGCTGTCCCGGAGTGTATGAAGCGGCGGCTGGCGCCCGTTCTGCTGCTATAGACTGCCAGAAAGGTGAGGCTGGAAGGGAACTGGCTTGCGGAGCTGGACACGTGTTTCGCCTATAGGGCTTCTTCCTGCAGTGCCCAGGAAGAAGCCCTATAGGCGAAACACGTGTCCAGCTCCGCAAGCCAGTTCCCTTCCAGCCTCACCTTTCTGGCAGTCTATAGCAGCAGAACGGGCGCCAGCCGCCGCTTCATACACTCCGGGACAGCTACTCTGCACCCGGCTAACAGCCAGCAGCGGGTCCGGCTCTCCGCCTCTTCGACTCCACGTATCCCCCGAGCTATCGGCAGCACCAGAATACAGCACCCGCCAAACCGGCGCTCTACCTTTCCGGCTCACACAGAACCTCCTGACGCGCTGAAGTCCGCCGTCAGCCGCTAACCCAGGCAGCGGCAGCAGGTACCTGGGCGCATCTCCCACTGCAATACGCAGTTGGGAAGTGCTCCCATCTTGTTAAACTTGCCCCATACTCCCCAGTGTGCCACACTGTTAACCCTGTACACCATCTATCTTGGGTTTGGTACGGGATTTTAGGCACAGAGTGTCAACACACACTGTGTCAATTGTGTCACTGTGTCAACTAATACAACTATACACCATCTATCTTGGGTTTGGTACGGGACTTTAGGCACAGAGTGTCAACACACACTGTGTCAACTAATACAACACAGTGTCTTCTTCACCAGCAGCTCATGCTTAAAATGTATACTACTCTGCCACTCTGGTTTTAATTCCATCGCAAGCAAGTGAGTCAGCCTGATAGGCTTAATATATCAACTCATAAATTAATACCTATAACCTCCGGAGTAATTAAAACCAAGTACTATCTGTTAAAAATCATCTACACAGGTGGTTCTAACTGTGTCAACTACTGCAACGTGTGCAGACTTCAACACCACTCCAGGCCCACAACCTGACAAGCACTAATTATCTGTCTAATTAACTGTGCAACAGTGGGCTTATACTGGCATAATTAATCTCAAGTCTGCAATAACGTTTAAAGATTTGTCACCTTTAGGTTTCCACAATTCTCCAAGATATATAAGTGCTAGAGCATCATTAATTTGTGTGATCTAACTAGTTTTGTCTAGTTCCTGTATAAATATACCGTCTCTTATGAAAGCTGAAAGCCTCTAAAACGTATCTAACGTATCTAACGCTTGATTAATATACAGTTATACTCCTTGGCTCTCCTACTCATAAATTCGCCATCATACAGAAACTATTGATATCTACATAAATACTCTGCCTGTGAATTTGAGTTGTTCTGCTTATTCAGTCTGCCTCTCCTAAATACATTGGTCGAGCCAGTTGCGCCATATCTATCTGTAGTCTAACAGCATCAATAGATTGAAGCACACCGAATTAGCCCAGACATATTGCCATCACACCCCGCTGGATTGCCCAAACCCACTCCGAACTTGGAAGCCAAGCAGTGGAGGGCCAGGCCAGTACCTAGGTGGGAGACCCCTGGGGAAGACCAGGTGTGGCAATATAAATACAAGGGAGGTGAATCGATACTTCAGTCCAACTGCTGTATATATGACTGCCAGATTGATTTTCTATCTGTAGACCTTTTATGTCCGAGGCGTTTTTTGTATGGTAACCATTGAGGTATACCTATTGTGCAATACCAGCACAAAAATTGTTGTCATTGGGGAACTGAATCATTTTTCTGCCTATGATCACTGGTAATCGTACCTTTGAGAATACAGTGCATAAATGATAAACTAACGTGTGATATAAAAAATTTTTTCACTTAAACAATTATAGTTTAAGGATCACACCACATATTGATCAAAACCAAATAATCAATTTTTCTTAAACGTGCCACTTATTTTAACAAAAGTCTCTAATAAAAGTTATGTTTTAAAATAATCATTTAATCCAGTTAAATTTAAAAAGGAGTGCGCCCACAAAGCGTTTTTTCTGTCTTTGTCAGCTTTTTTCTGACCAAAACCCCAGTGTAATAGTTGATGGGTGTCTGTTTGCATTTTTAACCATATCTAAGATATAAATATCTAACCACAATAGGTGGAAACATTAACCCTCGAAGGCTGGCTTCACTCATTATACTTTAGGCAGGGTGGCTTGCTGTACTCATAACAGGTTACTATTTCCAGTCATTGTCCACATAGAACATAGATAGCAGATCAAGCAAGAGTTGGGAAAACATGAAAAAAAAAACCCAAACGACCATTTTTGACATGATTTTAAGCATAGTCTTCCTGTTAGCTGTCATCCTTTTGATCATGTTGACCTTTGTCAACCTAATGCATGTCGACCAGACAGACCACCTAGACCAGGCATGGCCAACCAGTGGCTCTCCAGCTGTTGTGAAACTACAAGTCCCAGCATGCCCCTTGCCATAGTTTTGCTATTAGGGGATGCTAAAACTGTGGCATCGCATGCTGGGATGCGAAGTTTCACAACAGCTGGAGAGCCACATACTATTTTTTCCAAAGAATATTTCATTCTGCTGAGTTGCGTGCAGTTGAAGGAGTCCGTATAATAAACACATCTTATTTACAGAATGTGTAAGATATGGGCTGCCTAGCAACTTGTCTCCACCCCTATGTATCACCATCGCACTACTGTCAGGCTCCAGGTAAGATTCTCATATCCAAGTGACTGACTGATTTCCTAATCACTTGGGTATGAGAATCTTACCTGCTTTTCAATCTACCTACTTGATGTTAGCGTTGAGTGTTACATTTACATTTCTTGCCTATATCACCGTGATCAACAAGTTGGAGGTTTTAAGAAACACAGCAAATAAATGTATCTGGGCTTCAATATGAACAATGCTGCAGAGCTGGGAGGGTCAGATTGCTATGACTGAGGACAAGGGGCTCAATGCAGGGTGCCTTGTAGTTTAGTGAGGACTTGCCATATTATAACCTGTAGTGGCAGGCTGGGGGAAGCCTCCCAGCACAAGGTCACCCCACATGTCGGGTTGTGCCCAGCAATGTGCCCTGAGATGTCGTATACCTTGTTTTTTTTTCCTTTGTCTCTACAGGGTCCATTTATTGACATTTTTGTACTAAAATAGTTTGAAAAAAGGGTGTTTTTCACGCCCTTTTTTATTTTAGTATCACCTGAATGATAGTTACCTACCCTCCTGCATTCAGGCTGGCGTGGAGTTGATTTTATAAAGTGTGCAAAGCGAGCCCCGCATGGGGACGCGGATTACTTGACGCTTCAGGCATGGTGGCTCGCTGCGCTCGTCACACTTTATAAAATCAAATCCCCACTGATGTGGATAGTGGGGGTATGAAAAGGTCGAGAGGACGCGTACCGCGTCCCCACGCGGGACTCGTTACACTCGCCATGCTTCGGGCTGGCTTGGATAGTGGGGGTTTGAAATGGAGGCATTTTCCAGTATGCAACACGGAGCACTGGCAAATGTGTCCTACCCTGCCACAATAATTACTGAGACGCAGGAGCATCTGAGACGCTTCTGCATCTCAGACAGATGGAGGGCCTGTACAGGGGATCTGGCGCTCACTAGGCTTGCCAGGGATGCCCGCCGGGGACAGAGATGCAGCTCCTGGGGACAGTACGGTGACTAGCTGCCTGACGGGGACACTACGCTGACTACGCAGGGCTGCACCGGAGTCACTACACTAACTACGCTAGGCAGTCGTTGGGCTATGCTGACAACGTAGCTTAACATAAGCTGAAAATGTAGCCTAGCCAGGCGCCATGAAACTACACAAGTACCATATTTTTAATAAATGTTATGCAAAAAAATTAGATTTGTATTCCTTGTTTCTTTTTCACAGTTAGACACATATCATGTTGGTGTATGCGGGCGGGATTTATCCATACCTCCTAACTTTGCAGTGATGTGAGAAGGGACCATCAAAATTTTGGCAGCGTGTCGTAGCGGGAAGGGGCATGGCCTATACTCACAACGCTACCGCAAGGCCATGCCCCATTTTCGCCACTGTGGGGGCATGCCCAGCAGCTCTGTGAGCTGCTGGCTATACCCCCAGCCTCTTTGGTTGCAGAAATGGATGCTGTGTGGGTGACAGGGGGGGACTACTAACTGTACCCTCAAACCCCACCCCCACCCCCCTGCTACTGGACACTGCCAGCACAGGGCGGGATGCGGGAACGTCGTTACCACGAAAAGCGGGACAGTTGGGAGGTATGATTTACCAGTCATTTTTAGTACATCCTGCTACTATTTGCATGGTTAATAATCACATATGTACTAACATACAGTATGCGATTATTACCGCAAAGAGCATCTCTCCTGCTTGATGGTGGAATCATACACATAAACACAGGAAAACAATTACACAGCCATCCCTAGCCGCAGGTCTGTTTTTAAAAGAACCCTTTTTACTGTAAGTTGGGAACATAGAGCACCATTAAACATGTACTGACGCGTTTCCTTACCGTCAGACTTTACTTTCTTTAGAAGAAAAAAATCATAATTTTAGCTAAAATGCAGAGACTGTTGTGCAATAAGTATTACCCGAAGCTATTTATTTTCTGTGCATTGGATTTTGACTAAAGTATAACCAGATCTGGCATTCTGATTAAGAATCCTTAAAAAATGTATACAGATAACTGTTAATTATTTGAATGGATATTATTGGGGTGTGTTAATTATATAGTATAAGGTGGATTCAGGGGGAGGGGGGGCACCCGGAGAAGTGCCGCCCCCCCCCCCCCACCCCCCCTGTCATTTCTGGCACAACTACATCCTTCACTTTTGACGCGGAACGGAAATAGCAACCGTTTCCAACATTGTAAGGTCGAATGTCGTTCCACCTATTCAATGTGGGGTCCGTTCTTCTGACTGGCGGAATATAATCCGACTGTCGGAAAGTCCTGGCATCGAAGAAAACGTGTGCCGATAGTCGGAAATGGCCGCGGATTCAACAATCCAGCAGCCGTACCCAACAATAAAGATTCGCCTCCATAGGGAGGCGAAACTGTTACAGGCAGGTCCGAGCCAGGATTGAATACCGTTGGAAATAGCGGCCGGTATTGAATACCCCCCTATATATGTTAGCATCTACGGGGGTAATTCAGACCCAAACGCTGCTCTGCGAAGTTGAAGAGGTCTGCAATAAGATAGTCACCACCCAAGCAGAGTGAAAACACACCCTGTGTAAGTCTACAAATGGCTTGCGAAAATATCGCCGATCACTGGCCAGGTGCAAATCCATCCGCAACTCACACGCCATTTTCCCAGTCTGTGCAAGTGTGCGGAACTCTGACCCTTCCACAAGTCTGTGACAGAGACGGGCTAATCAAAGTGACACACCGACGATCAGCTCGGAATAATCCGAGAATCGGAGAAAAATAAACAATGCTATTACTCAGTGTTCCAGTAGATGGTGCCAGTATATAATGGAATACACCACGTAAAGTTTATTAGAAAGAATAAGCAGATGATTTAAAATACAAATACCTCGTGGCAGGTTATGTATTTATTGGCATTTAGATACAATCGCTTATTTAAAGGTTTAAAGGTTTTTATTCTTTTGGCAGTTATGATGAGCAAAATCAGAGAGTGGACGCTGGATCACCTAAGAAAATAACGGACAGCTTCCCAGAAGTTGGAACAAAAGTTAGTTCTGCTTTTCAAAAAAATGGTAAGTGAATAATTTAAATGTAACAGTCAATTGTATTTCTGTATTTATTTATTTATTTAATAAGGAGTAAAAACATTTTTAACCCCTTCCCGACATTTGACGTACATTTACGTCATGGCCGGGAGGTACTTCCCGACACATGGCATAAATGTACGTCATGAGTTTAAACTGTCACTGCGTCTCGAGACGCAGTGACAGAGGGACGATGTCTGCTGTCCCTGACAGCAGACATGTCCCTGCATGCCCAGGGGGGGCTGCGATGCCGCCCCCCCGTCGGCGATCGCTGTGATTGGCTGTTCAGTGTGAACAGCCATTCACAGCGTTTTCCTGTGTTACCAGCGAATCGGACGCTCGGTAACACAGGTGTCAATCACCGCCGGGCGTCAGGGGGCATGAGGGGGTCATCGGTGACGATGACACCTCACCCCACCCTCACCCCACCTGCCCCCAAGGCTGTGATTGGTCCGTGGGACCCACGGACCAATCACAGCCAAGGCGCGACATTTAAACTGACGGTGACTGCGCTGCAGACGCCATTCCGGTCTGGAATAGCGTGCAGAACGGTCACCGTGCCTGCCTGCCGTGAATACCGACCTGATCCTTGCTAATACTTACCTGATCCTTGCAAATACCTTACCTGATCACCTTATCACTGCTTGTAGCGTGCTGGACGCTTCCTGGATCTGACTTCCTGAGACTTCCTGCTGCTGCTGCAGTGTGATAGAGAGATAGAGAGATAGAGAGAGAGATAGAGAGAGATAGAGAGAGATAGAGAGAGATAGTGACAGAGAGAGCTATATTTTGTGTCTGCTACCCCCCCTTTTTGGGGGTGCAGGGGTTTTCTATATATAAATAACTGTCAGTGCTGCTGCTGCAGTGTCATACAGTGATAGATAGTGATAGATAGTGAGAGGTAGAGAGATAGAGAGATTTGTGTCTGCTACCCCCCCTTTTTGGGGGTGCAGGGGTTTTATTTTATATATATATAACTGTCAGTGCTGCTGCTGCAGTGTCATAGAGTGATAGATAGTGATAGATAGTGAGAGATAGAGAGATAGAGAGAGATAGTGACAGAGAGTGATAGAGAGTGTATATTTTGTGTCTGCTACCCCCCCTTTTTGGGGGTGCAGGTTTTTTTTTATACATATAACTGTCAGTGCTGCTGCTGCAGTGTCCTAGAGTGATAGATAGTGAGAGATAGTGAGAGATAGAGAGATAGAGAGAGATAGTGACAGAGAGTGATAGAGAGTGTATATTTTGTGTCTGCTACCCCCCCTTTTGTGCTGATCAGTATATCTGTGCTGATCAGCAACTTTTTGGGGGCGCAGAGGTTTTTTTTTTATATATATACCTGTCAGTTGCTGCCAGTTGCACTGTCAGTTGCACCAAAGGTTGTGCACCTGCTGTCCCTCACTGGTAATCAGTGTCGCATCACTGATCACCTTTTTTTTTTTTGTGAGTGCTGTGGGGTCTTTTTTTAATTTTTTTTTTACACACACTGATTTTGTGGGTGTCCTGTGGCCACTGTGCGCCGATCAGTGACGTACATCACTGATCAGCTTTTTCGGCACAGGGTTGATCTATTTTTTTTTTTTTTTGATCAGATTCCTGTTGCCTTTGAGCGCTGTTCAGTGACAGACGTTACTGACCAACATCTGTGCTCAATTTTTGGCGCAGGACCTTTTTTTTTTTTTTTAACCCCTTCAATTTTTTATTTTTAACCCCTTCATTTTTTTTTTTTTTTTATTGGTATAAAGTATTTTTTTTTTTTCTGCACTACATACACACTACATATCCCCCGGGTTGAAATAAAGTTTGTACCCCCCCCTACACTATACACGTGTTGAAACATTTCACTACCAGTAACACAAAAATAAAAATGGCATCCCAAATGTCCTCCCAAATGTCCTCCCAAATGTCCTCCCAAATGTCCTCCCAGTCATCCAGGAGAATGTATTCAGTGGAGGAGGCATATGCCATGCTTGCCTCTGACTCTGACACAGGCAGTGATGCAAGCGGGGAATTTGAAGGATTCGTCTTAAGCTCCTCTTCCTCCTCTGGTGATGAGGGACCCCCTCAAAGACGCCCCCGTAGATCAGCTGAGATTCCCCCCCCAATAATTGATCTAGTATGGACCCCACCACCAGACAATTTTGAGCCCCAGGTTCCTGAGTTTTTGGCCATGCCAGGAATCCAATTTGATTCCACAGGTCTCAGAGAAATTGACTTTTTCAAATTATTTTTCTCTGATGATTTTATAAATTTAATGGTGGACCAAACTAATTTATATGCCCAGCAGTTTATTGCTCAAAACCCCACGTCATCATTTGCTAGGTGGACCCCTGTAGATGCAGTAGAGATGATGACGTTTTGGGGTCTGGTGTTTCATATGGGCATAGTAAAAAAGCCAGAAATTAGGCAATATTGGAGTACAGATGTTCTGTACAGTACTCCATTTTACCGTATGGCCATGCCCCGGACTCGATTTGAGACAATTCTTAAATTTATACATTACACCGATAATGCACAGTGCCCACCCAGAGATGATCCCACCTTTGACCGGCTATTCAAAGTCAGGCCGGTCATTGATCATTTCAGTGCCAAATTTGAAGAGGTGTACATCCCTGAAAAATTTATTTGTATCGACGAGTCCCTTATACATTTTAAAGGAAGGGTTAAATTCCGCCAGTACCTTCCCAGTAAGAGGGCAAGGTATGGCATAAAAATGTATAAACTGTGTGAAAGCACCTCAGGGTACACCCACAGGTTTAGGGTTTATGAAGGGAAGGATTCAAGAATTCAACCGCCAGAATGCCCCCCCTCCCTCGTAGGTGTTAGTGGGAAAATTGTCTGGGATTTAGTGCACCCCTTCCTGGATAAAGGTTATCACCTCTATGTGGATAACTTTTACACTAGCATCCCCCTGTTTAAGGCCCTTGGTTCAAGAGGTACAGCAGCTTGCGGTACTGTGCGCAAGAACCAAAGAGGCCTCCCAAAAACGCACATTGCCCAAGTAATGAGAAGGGGTGAAAGCAGGGGAATATGCAACGAAAATATGTTGTTGGTCAAATATAAGGACAAGAGGGATGTCCTTATACTGACAACAATTCACGGAGACAGTACCACCTCCGTCCCTGTACGAGGTACCAGTACCCACACCTCAAAACCTAATTGTATCCTGGATTACAATAGGTACATGGGCGGAGTGGATCTTTCAGATCAGGTACTGAAGCCGTACAGTGCCCTGCGGAAAACAAAAATCTGGTACAAGAAGGTGGCCGTGTATATCATCCAGATGGCACTGTATAACGCTTACGTGCTATTCCGTTCTACCGGCCAGAGGGGGACATTTATGCACTTTCAAGAGGAAGTCATAAAGGGCCTAATATTTGGGAACCAGCAGGCAGAGGGCCCCAGTACTTCTAGTACTGGCCCCCGTATTGTACCAGGGCAGCATTTTCCTGATGAAATCCCCTCCACTGGAAAAAAGGGCAGGACACAAAAAAGGTGCAAAGTTTGCTATAAAAAGGGAATAAGAAAGCAAACTATTTTCCAGTGTGACACTTGCCCCGACAAACCCGGCCTATGTATAAAGGAGTGTTTTAAAATATACCACACATCTATGGAATATTAGGTTCATAATTTCACCGTGCTTCGGGGGTCTTGCTAATGCCACATAGCACCCACCATTCATTCCACCAGAATCTGAGCCGCAAAATCCAAAAATCACTCCTTCCCTTCTGAGTCCTGCCATGCACCCAACTGGTATTTTTTGGTCACATGTGAGGCATTGCCGTACTCGGGAGAAATTGGGGCACAGATTTTGGGGTGCTTTGTCTCCTTCATTCCTTGTGAAAATGAAAAATTTTGAGCCAGAACTGCATTTTTGTGTAAAAAAATGTAATTTTTCATGTTCACTGCCCAGTTTTATCAAAATTGGTGAAACCCCTGGGGGTTTGAAATGTACACTATACCCCTAGATGAATTCCCTGAGGGGTGTAGTTTGCAAAATGGGGTCACTTGTGGGGGGGTTCCACTGTATTGGTGCTTTGGGGGTCTTGCTAATGCGACATAGCACCCACCATCATTCCACCAGAATTTCTGCTGCAAAATCCAAATATCACTCCTTCCCTTCTGAGTCCTGCCACTTTTTGGTCACACATGAGGCATTGCCGTACTCGGGAGAAATTGGGGCACAGATTTTGGGGTGCTTTGTCTCCTTCATTCCTTCTGAAAATGAAAAATTTTGAGCCAGAACTGCATTTTTGTGTAAAAAAATGTAATTTTTCATTTTCACTGCCCACTTGTATCAAAATTGGTGAAACCCCTGGGGGTTTGAAATGTACACTATACCCCAAGATGAATTCCCTGAGGGGTGTAGTTTGCAAAATGGGGTGACTTGTGGGGGGGTTCCACTGTATTGGTGCAACATAGCACCCACCATTCATTCCACCAGAATCTGTGCTGCAAAATCCAAAAATCACTCCTTCCCTTCTGAGTCCTGCCATGCACCCAACTGGTATTTTTTGGTCACATGTGAGGCATTGCCGTACTCGGGAGAAATTGGGGCACAGATTTTGGGGTGCTTTTTCTCCTTCATACCTTCTGAAAATGAAAAATTTTGAGCCAGAACTGCATTTTTGTGTAAAAAATGTAATTTTTCATTTTCACTGCCCACTTGTATCAAAATTGGTGAAACCCCTGGGGGTTTTAAATGTACACTATACCCCTAGATGAATTCCCTGAGGGGTGTAGTTTGCAAAATGGGGTCACTTGTGGGGGGGGTTCCACTGTATTGGTGCTTGGGGGGTCTTGCTAATGCGACATAGCACCCACCAAAATTCCACCAGAATCTGAGCTGCAAAATCCAAAAATCACTCCTTCCCTTCTGAGTCCTGCCATGCGCCCAAATGGTATTTTTTGGTCACATGTGAGGCATTGCCGTACTCGGGAGAAATTGGGGCACAGATTTTGGGGTTCTTTTTTCTCCTTCATACCTTCTGAAAATGAAAAATTTTGAGCCAGAACTGCATTTTTGTGTAAAAAATGTAATTTTTCATGTTCACTGCCCACTTGTATCAAAATTGGTGAAACCCCTGGGGGTTTGAAATGTACACTATACCCCTAGATGAATTCCCTGAGGGGTGTAGTTTGCAAAATGGGGTCACTTGTGGGGGGGTTCCACTGTATTGGTGCTTGGGGGGTCTTGCTAATGCGACATAGCACCCACCAAAATTCCACCAGAATCTGAGCTGCAAAATCCAAAAATCACTCCTTCCCTTCTGAGTCCTGCCATGCGCCCAAATGGTATTTTTTGGTCACATGTGAGGCATTGCCGTACTCGGGAGAAATTGGGGCACAGATTTTGGGGTGCTTTTTCTCCTTCATACCTTCTGAAAATGAAAAATTTTGAGCCAGAACTGCATTTTTGTGTAAAAAATGTAATTTTTCATGTTCACTGCCCACTTGTATCAAAATTGGTGAAACCCCTGGGGGTTTGAAATGTACACTATACCCCTAGATGAATTCCCTGAGGGGTGTAGTTTGCAAAATGGGGTCACTTGTGGGGGGGTTCCACTGTATTGGTGCTTGGGGGGTCTTGCTAATGCGACATAGCACCCACCAAAATTCCACCAGAATCTGAGCTGCAAAATCCAAAAATCACTCCTTCCCTTCTGAGTCCTGCCATGCGCCCAAATGGTATTTTTTGGTCACATGTGAGGCATTGCCGTACTCGGGAGAAATTGGGGCACAGATTTTGGGGTGCTTTTTCTCCTTCATACCTTCTGAAAATGAAAAATTTTGAGCCAGAACTGCATTTTTGTGTAAAAAATGTAATTTTTCATGTTCACTGCCCACTTGTATCAAAATTGGTGAAACCCCTGGGGGTTTGAAATGTACACTATACCCCTAGATGAATTCCCTGAGGGGTGTAGTTTGCAAAATGGGGTCACTTGTGGGGGGGTTCCACTGTATTGGTGCTTGGGGGGTCTTGCTAATGCGACATAGCACCCACCAAAATTCCACCAGAATCTGAGCTGCAAAATCCAAAAATCACTCCTTCCCTTCTGAGTCCTGCCATGCACCCAAATGGTATTTTTTGGTCACATGTGAGGCATTGCCGTACTCGGGAGAAATTGGGGCACAGATTTTGGGGTGCTTTGTCTCCTTCATACCTTCTGAAAATGAAAAATTTTGAGCCAGAACTGCATTTTTGTGTAAAAAAATGTAATTTTTCATTTTCACTGCCCACTTGTATCAAAATTGGTGAAACCCCTGGGGGTTTGAAATGTACACTATACCCCTAGATGAATTCCCTGAGGGGTGTACTTTGCAAAATGGGGTGACTTGTGGGGGGGTTCCACTGTATTGGTGCAACATAGCACCCACCATTCATTCCACCAAAATCTGTGCTGCAAAATCCAAAAATCACTCCTTCCGTTCTGAGTCCTGCCATGCACCCAACTGGTATTTTTTGGTCACATGTGAGGCATTTCCGTACTCGGGAGAAATTGGGGCACAGATTTTGGGGTGCTTTTTCTCCTTCATACCTTCTGAAAATGAAAAATTTTGAGCCAGAACTGCATTTTTGTGTAAAAAAATGTAATTTTTCATTTTCACTGCCCACTTGTATCAAAATTGGTGAAACCCCTGGGGGTTTGAAATGTACACTATACCCCTAGATGAATTCCCTGAGGGGTGTAGTTTTCAAAATGGGGTGACTTGTGGGGGGGTTCCACTGTATTGGTGCTTGGGGGGTCTTGCTAATGCGACATAGCACCCACCAAAATTCCACCAGAATCTGAGCTGCAAAATCCAAAAATCACTCCTTCCGTTCTGAGTCCTGCCATGCACCCAACTGGTATTTTTTGGTCACATGTGAGGCATTGCCGTACTCGGGAGAAATTGGGGCACAGATTTTGGGGTGCTTTTTCTCCTTCATACCTTCTGAAAATGAAAAATTTCGAGCCAGAACTGCATTTTTGTGTAAAAAATGTAATTTTTCATTTTCACTGCCCACTTGTATCAAAATTGGTGAAACCCCTGGGGGTTTGAAATGTACACTATACCCCTAGATGAATTCCCTGAGGGGTGTAGTTTTCAAAATGGGGTGACTTGTGGGGGGGTTCCACTGTATTGGTGCTTGGGGGGTCTTGCTAATGCGACATAGCACCCACCAAAATTCCACCAGAATCTGAGCCGCAAAATCCAAAAATCACTCCTTCCGTTCTGAGTCCTGCCATGCACCCAACTGGTATTTTTTGGTCACATGTGAGGCATTTCCGTACTCGGGAGAAATTGGGGCACATATTTTGGGGTGCTTTTTCTCCTTCATACCTTCTGAAAATGAAAAATTTTGAGCCAGAACTGCATTTTTGTGTAAAAAAATGTAATTTTTCATTTTCACTGCCCACTTGTATCAAAATTGGTGAAACCCCTGGGGGTTTGAAATGTACACTATACCCCTAGATGAATTCCCTGAGGGGTGTACTTTGCAAAATGGGGTGACTTGTGGGGGGGTTCCACTGTATTGGTGCAACATAGCACCCACCATTCATTCCACCAGAATCTGTGCTGCAAAATCCAAAAATCACTCCTTCCCTTCTGAGTCCTGCCATGCACCCAACTGGTATTTTTTGGTCACATGTGAGGCATTGCCGTACTCGGGAGAAATTGGGGCACAGATTTTGGGGTGCTTTTTCTCCTTCATACCTTCTGAAAATGAAAAATTTTGAGCCAGAACTGCATTTTTGTGTAAAAAAATGTAATTTTTCATTTTCACTGCCCACTTGTATCAAAATTGGTGAAACCCCTGGGGGTTTGAAATGTACACTATACCCCTAGATGAATTCCCTGAGGGGTGTACTTTGCAAAATGGGGTCACTTGTGGGGGGGTTCCACTGTATTGGTGCTTGGGGGGTCTTGCTAATGCGACATAGCACCCACCAAAATTCCACCAGAATCTGAGCTGCAAAATCCAAAAATCACTCCTTCCCTTCTGAGTCCTGCCATGCACCCAACTGGTATTTTTTGGTCACATGTGAGGCATTGCCGTACTCGGGAGAAATTGGGGCACAGATTTTGGGGTGCTTTGTCTCCTTCATACCTTCTGAAAATGACAAATTTGGAGCCAGAACTGTATTTTTGTGTAAAAAAAATAATTTTTCATTTTCACTGCCCAGTTGTACCACAATTGGTGAAACCCCTGGGGGTTTGAAATGTACACTATACCCCTAGATGAATTCCCTGAGGGGTGTAGTTTGCAAAATGGGGTCACTTGTGGGGGGGTTCCTAACTTTTAGCATCTTATGGTGCCTAGAAACCTACATGGTGCCTAAAAAATAATCTCATAAAAAGGAGGCTCCAAAATCAAGTAGGTGCTCCTTCTATTATGAAGCCTGTGGTTTGGTCACCGTGCACACTAGGGCCACATGTAGGATATTTATGAAAACAAAAGAATTGGGGGAATCAATTTTCAGTCACATTTCTCTAGTAAAATGTACTGTGTTCCTTAGAAAAATGTATTAAAATTGCAAATCTGCAAAAAAAAAGAAATTTTGAAATTTCACCTACACTTTGTTTTAATTCCTGTGAAACACCTAAAGGGTTAACAAACTTCCAAAATGCTGTTTTGAATACTGTGAGGGGTGCAGTTTTTGAAATGGTATCATTTATGGGGGTGTCTCACATACAAGTCCCTCAAAGTCACATCAGAACTAAACTGGTCCCTAAAAAAATCAGTGTTTGAAATTTTCTTGAAAATTTGAGAATTTGCTATTCATATTGTAAGCCTCCTAGTGTCCCAAAAAATTAAAAGGAAGTTGAAATAATGATGTCAACATAAAGTAGACATATGGTCTATGTTAGTTATTCACTATTTTGAGTGGTAAGATTATTTGTCTCACAAGCAGAAAATTTAACATTTTGCAAATCGCTAAATTTTCCATTTTTTCACGATATTTTAGTATTTTTCACAAAAAAACACAGACTGTATCGACCCAAATTTACCACTAATTTGAAGTACAATGTGTCACGAAAAAACAATCTCAAAATCACTGGGATAAGTAAAAGCAAAAAAAAGTTATCCCCACTTAAGTGAGACATGTCAGATTTGAAAAAAAGGGCTCTGTCAGGAACGCAAAAACTGGCTCTGTCAGGAAGGGGTTAAATTATATGGTAAGTTTTAGGCCAGTATTCAATGCCTCTGATTCTCCATATTTTCTGGGGAATCAGGCAATTCCCCGGGTTTACAGGGAATTTTCTCACAGGAAAAACAATTCGCCCTATTCAATGGACACAATTCTCTGCAAATGAAGAGTGAATGTCTGGCGATTCTCTGTTTGTGATTCTCCGGGATTCGCCAGTGGTTTTCAAAGGGGTTTTTAGTGGAATTCGCCGGGAGTGTATTCAATGCTGAAATGGAGAACTGCTTTCTCCAGTGATTTTTGCCATGATTCTCCAATGTGCATTCGGCATCCTTTTTTGGGGCACTGTTATGTTTTTAAATAAAGGGTTTTTATTTTTTTTTTGGACTCAAAAAACCATTAAATTGCATTATGTAAATGGTCTTGCTATTTATTTTACTGGTCAACGCACACAAATATATTTGTATTTTTTTTTTTTTAAATATAGCATATGCAGGGGGGGGGGGGGCACTGCTGATTACATACACTTACATTTTGCAGGGGGGGCTCCGCTGATCTCACATAAGGGCTGCACCTGCCCGCTGGTGGGTGGCATGCAGCGGGGTCTGGCAGCGCAGGGTCATGTCAAATAGTGCTGGCGGGCAGAAGGTTGGAGCTAGTGGTTCTTATCCACTACAGGGACCCCGCCGCTGATCTCACACGCAGGGACCTCATGCCAGACCCTGCTGCATGCCACCCACCAGCGGCCAGGGGGTCCACCATCCCCGACACGCCGCCCGCTCTGCTACCCGACCCCAGAAGGGAAAAAGGTGGGACACTCAGCAGCTGTCAGCAGGGAGAGACCTGTCCAGCAGCAGCAGTCACAGTCAGTGGCGTAAGTTTGTTCCAGGTGCCCGGAGGCCAGATATTTATTGGTGCCCCCCCCCCACACACACACACAACCCTATATAACCTTTCTCACCCATTTCTTACCCTTACAGGGCCAGGCTGCCGCTGCAGCGTCTATTAGCCAGCTTCTTCAGGTACTGCTGTCACTCACCAGCCGGCAGCAGATCCGTCTCTTCAGTGGGCAGTATTCATCATGAGTCTCCCTCCCGGCTGTTTGTACTGGGACCGCTGCTGGCTTGCTCACTCACAGTCCGCCGGCGGATGTCAGGCGACTTCGTCAGAGAAGTGAGCAGCCAGCAGCCGGGTGACAGGGGGAGCGGTGCCGCGGTCGTCGCGCATCAAGTGTGTGTGTGTGTGTGGGGGGGGTGAAAGGCTCCGGGAGTTCAGCCACTGCTTACAGTCCTCCGGCTCCGGCAGCAGCTGTCACTAGGGAGAGACGGGTCCAGCAGCAGCAGTCGCAGTCCTCTGGCAGCCCCAGCGCTGTGATAGCAGATGTCAGCGCCGGGGCTGCTGGAGCCGGAGGTCTGCTGCTGCTGGACCCGTCCTCAGGCTGTGCGGCATCAATGTGCTCCCCCGCCGGGACTCGGCTCTATCCCCTGCAGTGGCAGTGTAGCCGCAGGAGCAGAGGAGAGAGCCAGGAGCACAATTCGTCATAGGGGGTAATTTTTGCCGTCAGGGGCTGAAAGCGGATGGGCGGCTGCCGGCGAATCTCCCAGCAGGGAGAATCACGGCGAAAGTGCAGCGAATCCTACACAGGATTCGCTGCCGCCCGCCACCCCAGGCCATTGAATACTGGCCTTAGTGATTATCAGAGTGAGATCATTACTGATGATTCGAAAATATTTCCACTAAGGGGGACTTCAGTTGGCCTACAGCTTTAAAATAGGCTATATGATCCCCCAGGGCTATAAAAATAGGGTGTGGTATATGCTTCCGACAGTCGGGATCCCGACTGGCCAGACTCAGACAGCATGGCGAGTGCAACAAAGCCCCTTGCTATTCTATTCTCCCTCTATGGGGGTCGTGGACCCCCACGAGGGAGAATAGCCGGTGCCGTCGGGAACCCGACTGTCAGCGTTTTAACAGTCAGGATCCCAACGTCGGGTTAATGACCCATAAAAATAGTCCCAAAATCAGCTCCATCACTTATGGGGATTTTTTTTTTCAGAACCTACTAAGGTCCCCCAAAAAAGCCCAGACAATTAACCAGCTTTTGGGAAGCTGGCAGCAATAATACATAGGTTGCATGCAGCAGGGCTCTCCATGTCTGTGTGCAGCAGGGCTCTCCATGTCTGTGTGCAGCAGGGCTCTCCATGTCTGTGTGCAGCAGGGCTCTCCATGTCTGTGTGCAGCAGGGCTCTCCATGTCTGTGTGCAGCAAGGCTCTCCATGTCTGTGTGCAGCAGGGCTCTCCATGTCTGTGTGCAGCAGGGCTCTCTCTGTCTGTGTGTTTTACCCAGTTTGTTCATTCAGTGTTGTCATCAGTTGTAAAGCGCAACGGAATCTGCTGCGCTATGTAAGTAACAGTAAATAAATAAATAAATATCTACATATTTTACATTTACTTATTTATTTTGTACCTTCTAAAAGATAATAGACAGTATCTAATTGGTTGCCCATAACAACATCCCATGGAAAATAAAACACCCATCTTAGTAATATAATTTTGGCCTACGTGTTTTCATTTAGATAAAAATAAGTATTTTTTCAGGTGCTAAAAAAGGGATTGCCTAAAAAATTGCTACAATGGGCCAGATGCACTAAGCTTCAAAAGTGATCAAATCGATAGTGATAAACCACCAGCCAATCAGCTCCAGCCTGACATTTTTCAAACACAGTCTGTGATATTACATGTACAGATGGAGCGTGGCCCATCTTTGCAGGGGATGGCGGAAGATTCGCCAGCCGCCATCCCCCGCCAGCCGCCGGAGGGGACGCGCGTGCACGAGATGCGCGCGCGTCCCCGTACAACCTAGCCGACGGTTGCCCCGGGTCCCCGCCGCCTTGCCACACCCCCCCCCTAACCCTGTCCATCTCCCTGAAGCGGAGATGGACAGGGTTCCCGTCCCCCCGCCGATGGGAAACTGGGATGCACGTGCGTGTAAGGCGAACGCGCGTCCCAGTCTCTATCGCCGGCGCTCGCCAGTGCAAGGGATCTGGTGAGCACCGGCCAAAGATGGGACACGCTCCATCTGTAGTTGCTGATTGGCTGGCTGCTCATCGCTTCCATTTTTCACTTTGGAAGCTTAGTGCATCTGGCTTTATGTCAGTTAATTGTGGTGAAGTCCACTTTTGGCTCCTGAAAAATGATCAGGGCTAACTGAATCCCCCCAAAGCTTTGACAAAATCTTTACATCCAACAAGTTGAACCTCAGAAGTCCCACTATGTGGGTTCTCCTGCCAATAGGGAGATACATCCTTCCCTAACTATAATGGACTAGAACCATAGCAATGATTGAAAGCAGATGGCAGATCAGGGACCAGGGATAAAATCCACACAAATAGGAAATAGAATTTATTTTTAGATAATCATTACAAACATGTGTGCCGCGTATATATAAGTAATACATATTTTTAGGGTTCCTGTATTTCTTTGATGGACATCATCAGTATGAGTTCAGCACTGCTAATAGGAAAGTAACGCACGTGCATAAGAACAACAGCTGGCTGAAATGTGGAAGTGAAAATTAAATTAAGAAATCTTTTAAAGAATGTGCACGTTGCATTTTGTCATTTAAATCCCTTGTATTCCTACAAGACTTGATATTGTTTTATATATTATCTGTTTTGTCATTTCTTTGTTTTTTCCTGGTTTTGATTTTTTCTTGTTTCATATACAAAATAGTGTTATTGTTATGTACTGAATAAAATCTTATTTTATTTAATTTGAAGATGTGTGCTCTTTTAATCGTTTGTAAGGTATTGTTTATTTAATATTATTACTGTTTCTAATTTATTTAATTACATTGAAATGAGTGGGTCCATTTTATTGGTTATTAATCATTTGGTGTTTATTATGTCTGATTAAAATAAATAAATAAATACATAAATAAATAGGTGCAAGGGGTCTGTGTTGGGATGAATGATTCCAAGGAAGGGGGGGTGTCAGGAGAGGTGGATGGGTATCAGTGGATAAAAAGATGTCCCAATGAGAGGATGTAAAGGAAGTGGCTTTAGTGGGAAAGGATTTTTGGACATGTTGACAGGAGAAAGTGTTTTGGTTGACTAGGATTATATTCATACTTACTAACGTGGCTTTCCACTCCTCCAGATGGGGACAGCTTTGACATTGTGTAGGGGGTGTGGCCAGAGTGGAGGTGTGTGGTGGTGCATGGTGGCACATTGATATCTTATTGGCTATGCCCCCTCTATACAGTGCAGAGAAAAAAAGGCATTGCATAAGTGGGAGTGTATCCAATGAGACTATTCAGCATGAATTGCTTAATTGGGTAACCTCAGACTGTCCGCTTGTGTTCTGTTCTGGGGTGTACTGTGGAGGAGTGTGGGGGTCTAGAGGGTTAAATATCAGTTACATTTCTTGTAATAGCTTTTATGAGTTGTCTCCAAGTTTGCAACTTGGTGGATGGTTCTGGCTACATTTCATTCAGTCTCTTGGGAGATTCTCACACCCTGATTGGGGAATGACAGCAACAATTTCCCCAATGGGCCATGTAATGTACATGTCATCATGTGGAGCATCCGGGTGCCTTAGGCAAAAAATTTTATTTCAAAAACATAGTGTCCTGGGGTTCCCGTATAGTAAGCATAACTGATGGCATGAGATCATTCTTTACATAAACTCATGAGCACGGGTCACTATCCCCAGGTGTCATAGGCTAGTGGATAAGTGTGCCACTCTCCATGCTCGGAGAGCCAGGTTTGATTCTCTAAGTGGCAATGTTTTTCTTCTCTCTCTATGTTTCTAGTCTAGCCTTCATACATATATATATATACTACTTTACTGTACAGTACTGATTGTTAAATATACATTTTTTCCCCAGAAAATGCTATTGCATTGTTTATCTATGTACTGTATATGGGCACTTATGTATGTGCGTCCCATTAGGCTATTTAAAACACATAGGGGCTATCCCCATACTGAGCATACAGTCCCATACTGTCTATAGAAGGACAGACTTGTGCACCGAGCGGGTTAACAAAATGGCTACCAAGCGTGAACCAAGGCTCTGTGGAAGCCCACATCTATGGAGCGAGCAACGGCATAGGTTTTACATATCTAAGGGAATGCTGAAGGTGCATTACATTCCCCTAGTTAAAACACACAGGTGCTGCTGACAATGGTACAGATGCTGCAATGATCAACCCACAGCTCTGGTCCCCTACCCGCACCGCTGTCCCGATTTGGGCTCACCTGCTGTGCAACAGGAAGCTGAGCACCTGGCAGGAGCGGACCTAGCTGAGTGCAGGATTGCTCACTGACACCTCCCTGCAGTCTGACGATGGCACCCTGCAAGCTGGGAAGACAATTGGTGGGGACCCCAACCACAGTTCATTTCTGCTTCCCTACCCGGTGTCACATAAACTAGTGGTCAGTTTTCCCAAAAAGCTAAGAGTCTGCTCTTTCATACAGTATCAGGACACCGAGATCCAGCAATTTCAGGTGCAAAATGCACATATTTCCAATAGACTATAAAGGACCCTTTCATTTATACCCACCATGGGTTCTAACGCTTCCCATTAGCCTTGTGAGGGTCTCAGACACTTAGTGTTTATATCCGCTGGTAGCTAAATATCTCCCCTTCCATAAGAATCTGGTTCTGAGCCGACCACCAAAACCAGAGAAATTAAGCTTTAAGCTCATTTTAATTTATCCAAAGGGTTAAGCTATAGCAATTCTATAGCAGCGTACTGCTGACACTGTAACAAATGTTGCACGATACCAATGGAGCTGCAGTTATCAGCTTTTACTATTTGACCACTAATGCTGCTTTCAAATTGCCAAAACGTTTGAGACCCGGTATTTTGAAACGGTATTTAATACGGAATATTACCGTTTTAAACCCCTTTCACACCGCACATAAACACCGGGTCTCAAGCAGGTTTGCAGTGTGAAAGCAGGACAGACAGTAGCTATAAGACAGCGTAGTGCATATGTAATGAGCCACTCATTACATATGCACATATGTAATGAGCACAGTGCATATGAATAAGCTGCTCATTACATATGCACTGCACTCATTACATATGTGCATATGTAATGAGCAGCTCATTACATATGCACTGCGCTCTCATAGCTACTGCCTGAGTCCTATATACCGGTTCAGAGCCGTTCATACTGCATAAAAAACGTCTCTGAACTGTGTAGGACTCTGCTTTTTACCCGTTTGCAAATAACCGGTAAATGCAGACTGGTGCTTTCTCACTGCAGCTCTTAAGGGCCCTACATACGCAGAGATGTGTGCCAGAGATACATAACGGCAGATTCAGCACAAGAGATTTCACTCTTGTGGCTCATTTCAGACAATGAGCCACATACAGAGAGATTTGTGTCAGAGATTGAAATTGGGAGATTCAGCACGGGAGATTTCAAATCTGTCACTACTGTCAATGCCATCAGACTGCACTGTGTATATATACATATATATATATATATATATATAGACACACACACATATATATATATATATATATATATATATATATAGACACATATATATATATATATATAAAGCACAATTGTGGTATGGCGCCTTTAGAAATAATAAATAAAGTCCATATATATGGTGGTCACAAATCAGTGAAGCAGACCAGAAGAATTCATCCAAATTTCTTTGTTTATTAACTTCAATTTTTTCATCGGCAAAACCGTGAGAAGTATCCCAACGCGTTTCGTCTAGAACGACTTCATCAGGGGTAACATCATAAAATTCTCTTCATTCCTATGACAGGAGAGAAAGTGCTTATAATTCCTCCAAACAGTGTTTATAACTCCTCCAGTGAACAACGGGGGAGAAGTGGCTGTTATTCCAAACCAGTTATTTTTTAGAGTAGAATATAAGCTGATGATAAGCTTACTTATATATAAGTGTGTGAACACCAATAAAATTCTGGCAAAAATACTTTTCTTCCCTGTGTGGTAAACCTTTTTCTCAAGGATCTCTCTCCTACAGGGAAGAAGCTGCAGTTATTCCCTGTAGGAGAGAGATCCTTGAGAAAAAGGTTTACCACACAGGGAAGAAAAGTATTTTTGCCAGAATTTTATTGGTGTTCACACACTTATATATAAGTAAGCTTATCATCAGCTTATATTCTACTCTAAAAAATAACTGGTTTGGAATAACAGCCACTTCTCCCCCGTTGTTCACTGGAGGAGTTATAAACACTGTTTGGAGGAATTATAAGCACTTTCTCTCCTGTCATAGGAATGAAGAGAATTTTATGATGTTACCCCTGATGAAGTCGTTCTAGACGAAACGCGTTGGGATACTTCTCACGGTTTTGCAGATGAAAAAATTGAAGTTAATAAACAAAGAAATTTGGATGAATTCTTCTGGTCTGCTTCACTGATTTGTGACCACCATATATATGGACTTTATTTATTATTTCTAAAGGCGCCATACCACAATTGTGCTTTCTATTGTCTTTGTTGTCCTTGAACCCTCTAGGGATTTGTGTGGTTAGGCGGCCATTCACTACAGTATTTGAATTATTTTTGCATATACAGCGCGGAGAGGATTATTGGTACATATATATATATATATATATTTATATATATACACACACACACATATATATATATATACTGTACATACACACATATATATATATATATACACATATATACACACACATATATATATACACATATATATATATACATGTATATATATATATATATATACATATATATATATATATATATGGTATATATTGGTGGAGATATGAAATGGATGTTATATATAATGAAAAGATAGTACGCTGGTGGCATAGTGTTGCTGCACAGCATCACGGCCTCTCTGTCCCGCGGCGTCATCAGGAGGGGCGGCGGTCTCCGGCGGTGTGACGTCATCGGCTCGGCGGTGGTCTCCAGCGGTGCCTGATGTCATCGGCGGCGGCGGTGCGTCCTCTCAGGTGCAGCGGCGGTGTCATGCGGGCGGCGTTCAGCGGGGCTTCAGTCGCTCAGAACAGCCCTGCTCATCTGCCCGCGGCCACACATGCGGGAGATGAGCAGGAGCTTTCTCAGCGACTGCTCTATATTGTACAGCCCGTCCGTTCAGAATCTTGGACAGATTCAGAACGGCGGGTGCGCGCATGTAAATCGCTGTGTGGGCTATATACACAGCGATTTACATGCATTTTCAGGCATTTTCTGAGTGATTTAGTAAAATCGCTCAGAAAATGCCTGAAAATTGTGCTGTGTGTGGGGCCCTTAACCGTTTAAAAGGCTAAAATACCGGTTAGGAGCTGCAGTGTTAAAGGGGTATAAGTAACACTTGTGTACTAAGTAGCATGAACATCTGTTATTGCATACCTCCCAACTTTATCATATGTAGAATAGGGACACGCGAGCGCCCACAAAGGGGGCGTGGTTTATGTAAATGAGGTTGCTGCATATGCAAATGAGGGCCGCACCCTCGTTTTCGGCCACTGCTCCTCTGAATAGACGCTGTGCACATGCGCATCTGCGGTCACGGTCCCGTCTCTCCCAGTGCTGGCTCCTGCTGCTATAATGAAAAGTGCCTCTTAGAAAAATGCTGCCCCCATACTGCAGACAGAAAACTGTCTGCAGTATTTGGGCAGCCATTTTCTAAGTGTCTGTTTTCATTATAGAAGCAGGAGCCAGCGCTGGGAGGGACGGGACTGTGACGGCACGGCAGGCAGGTACCGGCAGACAGCAATGGGTAACTATAGCCCCGCAGACCCCCGGCGCCCAAACTTTCTCTGCGCCTCCCCGCCACCGCGGGTGATGCGGAGCTATAGCAGGGTTGCCGACTTTATTATTCTCCTCTCCGGGAGAAGCCTGGAGAGGAGAGTTTCAGCAGCCGCTCAGGGGGCGGGGCTTAAGAGTGACATCACTAAGCCCCGCCCCCATGAGGTTAAACCAGCAAATTCACGGATCTCCGTGGAGGGGGCGGGACTAAAATGACACGATTGTGCCGTTTTAGCTCCGCCCCCTCCTCTGAGACCCGAGGATTGCAGCATTTTAATGCCGCTATCCGGGGGACAGCGGGGGTCCCCCCTGAATCCGGGAGGGTTGCCCACCCTTCCGGGGGGCCGGGAGGGGGACCCGATTTTCGGGAGACTCCCGGAAAGTCCGGGAGGGTCGGCAACCCTGAGCTATAATCACTGCCTACAGTATTCTGTGAAAGTCCCCCACAGCAGAACTACCTAAGATCGTTTGAGTAAGCGAGCCCTGAAGTATTCTTGGAAATAAATAATTCATATTTCTAGCTCTGATTCTGTGCTCTTATGATTCACGCCTATTGGCTGATGTTATACCTTTTTTATATACTGTATTGTGTATTCAGGTGTGATCATAAGCGTACCTTGCAAGTGGAAAGCTAAACCTGGACTTGTGCTGGTGGCAGTGTACCTTATATGTAGGACCCCGTGTGTCCAAAGTGATCCCTAAGTCATGGGCGGTGCTGCTCAGATTGACGTATCTAGAGGAGCAACCGGTAGGTCCGTGACTTTGGCCATAGTTGACTCATTCGGATGCAAAATCGCACCGTTGCGAGTCAACCAGAACGTGCCTTACAAATGGTGGTACCCCTGCCCCCACTTCGCACACCGGGTTCGTTCTCCCTGCATGTGAATGGATGTTTTACATAAACATCCATTTGCATGCCAGTGGGAACCTCCCCCATCTTTCGATGGTCACCGACCATCGAATGATGGTGAATGCACATGCATATGTAAGGGTGGTCCAGACCACTCATATGCGTGTATAATTCCAGGGAATAGGGCGGTCAGCTGACATCCGGTTATGTCAGCTGTCCCCCCCCCCCCCCCCCCCGCACATGCCTCACGAACGCATTACCATATGTGCGCCCAGCGTTTTCATAAGAACACCCATGAAACTCTGGGTGTTCACATATGGTAACGGACCTCATGCCCTTCTCCACCCCCCCACTCGAAAGGCATGTACTCGGAGAACAGACTTTTTGCAGTTTGCACGCTCCCAGCGTATACATATGCGCAGAAATGCTGCTGCGCATACGCAAAACATCGGTCCCAGTGCGAATTTGCGGTTGAGCAAGTCAACCAGAATAAGGGCCAATATAAAATAAATGAAACCTTGCAAATGATAAAAAGAGCACACATATTCAAATAGAATAAACTTAGATTATATTACATACATAACAGTATAACATCTTATAGATACACAGTTTATATAATAACATTTAATAACAGTTAATCATTAACACTGAAAACACTGAAAACACTATTCTGTATGTGAAACAAAAACAAATCAAAACCAGCAAAACAAGAAATTACAAATCAGATAATACTGTATTTAAAATAATATCAAGTCTTGGGCAGCACAGATGGTGTAATGGTTAGCATTACTGCCTCACAGCACTGAGGTCATGGGTTCGAACCCCACCATGTGGAGTTTGTATATTCTTGCGTGGGTTTACTCCGGGTACTCCGGTTTCCTCCCACAATCCAAAAATGTACAGATAGGTTAATTGACTTCCAACAATAATTAACCCTAGAATGTCTGTGTGTGCGTGTACATGTGGTAGGGAATATATATTGTAAGCTCCACTGGGGCAGGGACTGATGTGAAAGTTCAAATATTCTCTATAAAGCGCTGCGTAATATATGTGCGCTATATAAGAAACTGTTAATAAATAATAATAAATACATTGTAGGAATACAGGGGATTTAAATAAGAAAATATAAAATGCACATGTAATTCAATTTCTAAAAATATTTCTTCATTTTATTTTCACTTCCACATTTCAGCCAGCTATTGTTCTTCAGCAGACGCGTTACTCTCCTTTTAGCAGTGCTGAACTCATACTGATCATGTCCGTCAAATAAATACAGGAACCCTGAAAATAAAGAAAATTGTTAATTATATTTAAGCAGCTCATACTGTATGTTTGCAATCATTATCTAAAAATTCTATTACCCATTTGTGTGGATTTTATTCCTTCTCCCTGATCTGCCATCTGCTCTGGATCATTTCTTTGGTTCTAGTCCATTCTAGTTAGGGAAGGATGTATCTCCCCATAGGGTGGAGTCCCACATAGTGGGACTTCTGAGGTTCTACTTGTTGGATGGAAAGATTTTTTCATGGCTTTGGGGGAATTCAATTAGCCCTGATCATTTTTCAGGAGCTAATATTTTCATTATTTTATGTAAATGAAAACACATACAGTAGGTTAAAATTTACTGACAGGAGTTCTATATCACATGGGAATCGGATGTTGCTATGGGCAACCAATCAGTTACTATTTATTTATTTACAGTTTCTTATATAGCGCAGCAGATTCCGTTGCGCTTTACAATAGTAGACAGTGATAACACAAACTGGGTAACAACAGACAGACTTGGGGTTAGAGGGCCCTGCTGCAAGCTTACAATCTATAGGCATATAGGAGGGAAACACAAGGACAGGCACCAGTAATAGCATAGCAGTCCCACCAAGTTACAAGTCCAGAAGGGAAGCTATATAATACATAAGTGCCTCAGAGGGTTATGCGTGTACAACTTAAATATGATAGGCTTGCCTGAAGAGGTAAGTTTTCAGGGAACACTTGAAAGTTTGGAGACTAGTGGAGAGTCTTATTGTGGGTGGAAGGGCATTCCATAGGATAGGAGCAGCCCGCTGAGCATCTTGCAAGGAAGATCAGTCTAGCAGCAGCATTTAAAATTGATTGCAGTGGTGATAGTCTGTTCTTGGGAAGACCAGTTAGGAGACTATTGCAATAATCAATGCGGGATATAATGAGTGCATGGATAAGAGACTTAGTAGTGTCTTGTGTGAGATACGGTCGTATTTTGGATATGTTTTTTTTTATGCATGTAACATGATTTGGAGACAGATTGAATCTGGGGAAGAAAGGACAGTTCAGAGTCGAGGATGACCTCTAAGCAACGAGCTTGTGGGGTAGAGTATATTGTCGAATTGCTAACAGCGATGGAGATATCAGGATGGTAACTGTTCTTAGTTGGCGGGAATATATGTAATTCCTTTTTGGAAATATTGAGTTTGAGTTGGCAAGAGGACATCCAAGATGAGATGGCAGAGAGAAATTCAGAGACTCGGCCCAAAACCACTGGTGACAACTCTGGGGTTTATAGATAGATTTGAGTATCATCCGCATACAAGTGATACTGAAATCTGAAAGAGCTGATTAGTTTTCCAAGAGAGTAAGTATAGATTGAGAAAAGCAGAGGACCTAAGACTGAGCCTTGCGGAATTCCGACTGACAGAGGTAGTGAAGAGGAAGTAGAGTCAGAGAAGCGAACACTGAAAGAGTGATCAGATAGGTAAGATGTGAACCAGGAAAGGGCTGTATCATTAAGACCTAGGGAGTGTAGTGTTTGTAGGAGAAGAGTGTGATCCACAGTGTCAAATGCAGCAGAAAGATCTAGAAGAATAAGTAGTGAGTAATGGCCTTTAGACTTAGCAGTTACCAGATCATTCACCACTTTAGTCAGTGCTGTCTCAGTGGAGTGTTGGGAGCGAAAGCCTGACTGAAGCAGGTCTAAAAGGGTGTGAGAGTTAAGAAAGTTTGTGAGGTGAGAGTAGACAAGTCTCTCCAGTAGCTTGGAGAGGCATGGGAGCTGAGAGATAGGACGATAGTTAGAGAGAGAGTTAGGGTCAGAATTGTGTTTTTTTCAGAATGGGAGTAATCACTGCATGTTTAAGCAGAGAAGGAAAAGTACCAGTAGTACTATCTTCTAAAATGTGCAGAATAATTAATAAGTAAATTCTGATTGTTTGCCCATAGCAACATCCCTTGTGAAATAGAACTCTCAGTTTAGTAAATTTTGGCCATAGAATCCATGTTAATTTCCCAGATCTATGTATTTTTCTGCCAGCTTCCCAAAAACTAGCTAATTGTCAGGGAATTTTTTAGGGACATTAGTAGGATTTGAAAAAAATCCCCTATAAGTGATGGTGTTGGGCTGACTTTGGTGTATACAGTGCCAGATTAAGCTCGAAATGGGCCTGAATATAGGAAATAGGAAAAATGCAAAGGGTTTAGTATAGGCTGGAAAATGGCAGCGGTTGGCATATGCAAGGGCCTGGCACAGAAAAGAGGGAAAATAGAATATACTTACCTTCCAGTGGCGGCTGCAGACTGTGTGCTTTAGTGTATCGCCAGCACTGAGAGAATCCGATAATATATATATGCACACTTGCATAGAGTGCAATGGCATATAATATATATATAGATATATATATATATCTATATATTTATATATAGATATATATATATATATCTATATATATATAGATATATATATATATATACATACACTGTATATATCTATATATATATATATATATATATATATATATATATATATATAAATATATATATACGCACACACAATATCTTCCCCGGCACTCCAGTGGCCCAAATCTGGGTTACCCCCTTCGGCGTGAGTCCATTCTATACAGCACACGGATTGAGTCAACATTCACGTTATGCCACACAGATTAAGGCAAACTTCACATTTTGCCACATGGATTGAGCCAAAATACACAATATGCCCACAAACATATAGCGAGCATTAAAATGTACACCATAATGCCCATTACATGTTAAGCCACACACCATAATTTCCATTATGTATTATGCCAAACACCATAATGGTAAGTGCTGCTTACCTATGTGCTCATTGCCAGGGGTTCCATGCTCGTTGCCATGTGGGATTACATGCCAAGGTGGAATACAAGGGGGAATACATGCTCGTGGTAACTCGGGGACAGCCGCCGCCGGGCAGAAGTGACAGCCATTGACAGCTGGGCAGAGAGCGGGAGGCTGCCTGGCTGTATTCAAAGCACTGCAGGTCCCAGCTATTTGAAATAATACCCCTTTCACACCAGAAAATGCAGGGCCCCTTTTACACCAGCCTAGTCCCTGCATTTTCTGGTGTGAAGGGGGAGAGAACCCCCCCCCCCCCTTTACTCCGCTATATTGTTTAACTGGCTATATCTTAGGAACCAACAGACCCATTTACATGAGACCAGTATCATATGGAAGAACTTTTAAGTGGACTTCGAATGATTTTGGTCCCATGAAACTGGGCCATTTGGTTCCAGAAAAATCTGCCCTCAAAGAACATGAACAGCCATGAAATTGCACTTCAGAAATAAAAAAATCGGTTTACCCGCAATATCTGGAACCAATTAACCCATATGAATCAGCCTGGTATCAAATTGAAGGGCAGGTGATTTGGGTTCGAATGAGCTACTGTGATGCCAGGGGGAGAACTGGCAGCCGTCAGTACCGGGTGGGGGTGGAAATTAGCAGGTCCCATGTTATCCTATGGGGAAAACGTTCCATCTTTGCCCGGCAGTATCTCCAGGTTCCCAGAGGGATAGTGATGCGAGGCTGGGCTCGTTGGAAAGCCCCAGTCCTCAGCTACATATTTGGAAAGTGGGCCTGGAGCTGTAACTCCATCAGGCCCATTGTGGATCTGGCCCTGTTTGTATAACCCTGGGGATCAATTAGCAGATTTTAAATAACTGTAGGCCAATAGAAGTCCCCCCCTTAGTGGAATTATTTTCGAATCATCAGTAATAATAATACTAAATATAAATATAATAAATACTAAAATTAACCATATGATTTAAAAATGTTTTTACTCATTATTAATTAAATAAATACAATTAACTGTTACATTTATAGTATCCACTTACCATTTTTTTGAAAAGCAGATTTAATTTTTGTTCCAACACCTGGGAAGTTGTCTCTTATATTCCTAGGTGATCCAGCGTCCATTCTCTGATTTTGCTCATCATAACTGCCAAAAGTATGAAAACATTTAAATAAGTGATTGTATCTATATGCCAATAAATGCATAACCTGCCCCCAGGGGTCAAAATCGCATATTTAATGAGATGCGAAAAACGTCAAAAAACGCAGATTTTGCTGCAAAATTGCACATTCTGAAGGTGCAATTTTTAGTACCACAGGAACTCGCATCCAGATGTTTTCCCATTATAAAGTATACAAATCGCATATTTAATGAGGTCCCCCTCCTGAGCATAATCAGCACCAGGCTCATTGAGCCGGACCTGTTTTCAAAATATGGGGGACCCCCAGATTTTTTTCCCCTGTATTTTTGGAACCAGGTCCAGCTCAATGAGCTTGGGGCTGGTTATGATCAGGAGGGGGGACCTCACGTCATTTTTTTTTCTTTCTTTTTTAACACAAATTGCACATTTCCTCAAATTCGCACATTTTCATGACTAAAAATCGCACATTTTCATGGCTAAAAATCGCCCATTATCGCACCATATAGCACTTTTTTGTCCGGAACACGCAGCTCATTAAATATGCGAATTCACGGCAAAAAATGCGATTTTAAAAAGTGTGATAATGGTCGATTTTGGAAAGTGACTAAAACTCTCATCCTATTAAATGTCGCCCTCAGAGTTTGCAAAAGTGTAAGGTCTAGAAATAATGTACTGTTAAGTGAGTTTACTAAATTGAATTATTCGTTCTACAAATGTTATAATAATGGGGTATGGCTCATTAGGTCACCAGAAAGTAGGTCAAAATGTCTTAAGGTCGACATGGCTTAAGGTCGACATAACTGAAGGTCAACGTGGGTTAGGTTGACAGGGCCATTAGGTCGACAGGTGAAAAGTCGACTATTTTTTTGTTTTTTTTCCCTTTTTTCCCCGAATATCGACACAGTCAACATAAACATTAAAACGTAGCACTGCGTTCCCTCGCATGGCTCATTGAGCTCGCCATGCTTCGGGCTCGCTATGCTCGGCACACTGTTTTATTCTTCCACCATGCCCAAGTGGAAGGTAGGGCATGAAGTATACCACCGGTCGGCACATGTCGGCTCAAATAACAGTAAAAAAAAAACATGTCGACATTTCAAACCAAAATGTACCACCGTGTCCCCTCGCATGGTAGAGCATAAAATACCGCTTGTAGGCACATGTCGGCTCAAAGAACAGTAAAAAACCCCATGTCAACATTTTGACTGTCGACCTTCCCCATGTTGATCTAATGACCCTGTCGACCTAATGACCCTGTTGATCTAACCCATGTCGACCTTAAGTCATGTCGACCTTCCTGCATGTCCATCTTAAGTCATGTCGACCTTCCTGCATGTTGACCTAGTGGTGTTGAGCTAATGCTTGTCGACCTACTTGCTGGTTACCCAATGACCGTATCCTTAATTATGTACCTCCAATATTTATCGCCAACAAAGAAATATGTTTTTCCTTTTGATTCATCGTGGACAGCGGCATCAATTTTCTTAACATTCCGAGAAAAACCCAACTGGTAAATGCTCTTTGGGGAATCCTGTGTGACTTCTAAACTGCTTATAACCCAGTATTTTGCACCTGAGGAAACAAATATAAGAATACAATAAATGATATACTGCAGTATATACTAGTTTTAGCTGCTAACATGGTTTTGACCTGCTTAGAACACTCATTAATGTATTGTATTTTTTTTTAAAAATCACTTTATTCTACCTACCCTATGTATTCATACTATTATGTCACATTTAAAAATGATCAAAATAAATGTGATTTGATATCAATAATAATGTTTCTGTAAATCTAGGATAATGGGTGATAAATAGTTGATGATGATGACTGAGTTATTAGTATAGGCTACAATGGCTAATGTGACTTTATTTTGAGCACCAATAACATTCTTAGCATCACAAACCAGCTGTACAGAATAATCAAAGTGGCTTTATAAACCCATAAGAATAAAAAATAAAAGATACCTTTGAAGATAAGAACTTGGTCCTTTTCCTCATACTCATAAGCTGCCTGAATGTGATTTGGGAGTGAGGACCAGTATGAGCTGATTAAACTGTGTACAACTTTTGAATCCTGGAGATGTCTAAATAAAGTTCTGTTGAACAAAAACAATGATTATTGATCGAATTTCAATAATTCAACTTTAAAAGGTAGAAATGCATTTCAGAATTCCTAAAACAGAATCTTACTTGTCTTTGAAGAATAAGATTTCCCCGCGTAGAGTCGTTACAGCATCAAAAGCATTGTTGGTCTGGCAAATAGATGGGTTGCTTGGTTGGCTTGGTGTTTCAGGTACAGAAGGGATTTCTCTTGCTCCTGTTATAAAGGTATAAAATAATATAGCAAGAATCGTGTAAAGGTTAGCATTACTGCCACAGTGGCGCATGCAGGGGGGGTTTTTGAGTACCCAGAAATGCCCCCAGGAGTCTATGGGTCATAGACTGAAAGCTGAGGGACCCCTCTTTCCATGGTTACAATAATTAAAAAAATCGGCCCTTGGGAACCGGAGATATCTGACTTCAAACAGTGGTCCCCATCCAAGCCTGTTAATTGCTCTTCCCAGTCAGATATTTCAGGTTCTCTCTGACTTAGAGTTTTTCCGAGGATATATTCCAAAAGCTGGGACTCTCCCCCTTTTAAAGACACTAGGAGCTTGTCTCTACTTTTCCCAGAACCAGAGATATCAGCCTTCCAGCAGCTGATTACTGCTCCAGCTCCACACACCTGGTATGTAGTTTTATATTCTCGTTAGAAGATTGCTCTGCCTCCTGAAATCTGATCCCCTAGTCCCCAGTACCATTTGGTAGGTGGGATTCTCTAGTTTTTAATTTCATTAAAATCTAAGAAATCTATTTCCGGGAACTGGAGATATCTGCAGTCAAGCAAGCTGTCCTCCTACCAGAAAATGATGAATAATAAGCCCACTCCACTGTACACCCCTCCTCTGTGTATTAAACATCCTCTACCACCCTGGAAGTTATGTATCAGGCCCCTTCATGCAGCCCAATGCCCCCTTCTCCCACCTCATCTCCCACCATCTGTGCAGTAAAGGGGTAATTAGTGGAAATTACTGATCCAGGCCCTACATGCTGAGCGGTTGATATAATACCCCCTACCACCCGCGGGACATCAAAGCTTCCCTCACCCCTACCGCTGGAGGATCTGTAGGGGCCCCAATACATTGCTATGCCCAGGGGTCTACACTGCTGTTGACGCCCATGTATGTATGTATGTATGTATGTATATATATATATATATATATATATATATATATATATATATATATATAATGTGTGTGTGTGTGTTTGGGTGTATATACAGATGTACCGGGTCTCGTCTTTGCTGGCGATCCGCTATCTGACTGAGACGCGCGTGCGTCTCCCACACACGCGCGTCTCAGTATCCGGGCGGCAAGGCGGATGCATTACTGTCCGCCTCCCGCTCAAGGGGGTAGGGGGGGGGACCCGAGGAGGCTGCGGGGGGTGCGGTCGCCCGGGGGGGGGGCACTGGGCGACCGAGGGCAGCACCGTCGGAAGGGGACGGGCGCGCACGTCCCCTTCCGGCATACAGATGGCGGCGGGGCAGGGGATGGCGATGGCATCGCCATCCCCTGCAAAGATGAGACCCGTTACATCTGTATGTATGCATACTGTATATATATATATATTATTATTTATATACATTTGGTCTATCTATAATACTTTAACTGACCCGGCATATACTGGGTCACCTAAGAATCCATCTCCGTGCTTTGCTCCGCCCCTCTGGAAACCCCCTTCTGAAAATCCTGCGTTTGCCCCGTCACATAAAGTAGCTGAGGTCATGGGTTTCCACCATGGCCCTAACTGTGCAGAGTTTGAATATTCTCAGTGTACTTTGCGTGGGTTTACTCCGGGTACTCTGGTTTTGTCCCACAATCCATAAATACAATATGCTGGTAGGTTAATTGGCTCCCAACAAAATGAACCCTAGAATGAATTTGTGTGTGTGTGTACATGTGGTATGGAATGGGTGTGGATCGTCAACACGCAGGAAGGTCGACAGGGTTCTAGGTCAACATGGATGAAGGTCGACAGGTGTCTAGGTCGACAGGGGACTATGTTGACATGGTTTTAGGTCGACATAGCATTATGTCGACATGAGTTATGTCGACAGGTCGCGAGGTCGACATGGGTTTTTTCACAGTTTTTTTTACCCCTATGTCGACACAGTTGACATGGACTCTGTTTGAAGTCAACCGCAGCCCCTCGCATCGCTCGCTTTGCTCGCGATGCTTCGAGCACAGTGCCTCTCTGCGCTCGGCACACTATTTTATTACACCACGTCCTAGTGGATGGTAGGACATGAAATATTGCCTGTCGGCACATGTCGGCTCAAAAAACAGTGAAAAAACCGACCTCGCGACATAACCCATGTCGACCTAACGATATGTCGACCTAAAACCATGTCAACATTGTCCCCTGTCGACCTAGACACCTGTCGACCTTCAACCATTTCGACCTAGAACCCTGTTTACCTTCCTGCATGTCGACCCAACGGTGTCGACCTAATTACTGTTGTCCAAAGTGTGGTCAATAATACGACCGTATCCCGTATGGGATATAGATTGTAAGCTCCACTGGGGCAGGGACTGATGTGAATGTTCAGATATTCTGAAAGTGCTGCAGAATATGTGTGCGATATATAAGAAACTGGTAATAAATAAATATATTACAACAACTCTTATATATTTGGCTACATCTGTCACTCAAAGTGTGTGAGTGTGTGTAACGCTGGGCACATGAAAAACACTGACATGGCTATGGTCGACAATGAAAAAGGTTGACATGAGTTTTTGAAGATTTATTTTTCATTTTTTTAATGTTTTCATATTCATTCTCATGTGTCGACATGGACACTAATGAAGTGCCACACTTATGTCAACATTTACATGTGTTGACCTTCCTGTGTTGATTTTTTCTTGTGGTGATTCACGTCACACTACCACCCCCCCCCCTGCGACCCCCCCTCCCGCGATTCTCGGCACCCCACCCCGTGACCCCCCTCCCGCGATTCACGGCACACCCTCCACAACCCCCCCTCCCGCGATTTGCGGCAACCCACCCCCCCCCGCCACCCCCCCTCCCGTGATTCTCTGCAATCCTTCCCCTTCCGCGATTCGCAGCAACCACCCCCTTGCAACCCCCCTCCCGCAATTCGCGGCAGCCCCCGCGACCCCCCCTCCCGCAATTCGCGGCACCCCCCACGACCCCCCCCTCCCGCGATTCGCGGACACCCAAGTTGCAATACAGGGCATCTTTCATACAATTCTAACCATATTTCTCATATACAAACGTTCACAAATTAAGGGGGCGCCGCCCCTTACGCCGGTGTGAAGAGCGCCCGTAGGGCACGATGAATCACCTAGTATTCTCATTAAACCTTTTAGCTATTCCAGGGTACCCAATGTGTTCAATTCTGAACCAACTACTGAACATCTTCATGCACATGTGTGATATGATGCTATCTTACCGTAGAGTGACTGAATTCCAATGATGTCATCTTCAGGAAGGCGGAATTCACTGGGCTCAGTAAAATGGTAGTTTGGCCACATCAGGGCACTGGGGTCGTTGGAGTGGAAGAGACCAAGGGAATGACCAACTTCGTGGGCAGCCACGAGGAACAAGTTAATTCCTTTAAATAAAAGAACTTCCATAAGAATATGACCTTGTATATCCATTTTGTATGCTTAATATTTGAGTAGTTTTTATTTTTTAGGGTATTTTTTTGTTTTACTGGGAGAAATGTGTTTGTTTCTTTATTCCACCCAATTGAATCATAGGGCTTTATTATTTTATTATATTCAAAATATTAGAGTGAATTGTATACTAATGGCAAAGTAAATGGAAAAAGACCAGGGTAAAACATTTTTTTTTTTTTGTTGCTAAATGACACTTTTTGAGTTACACCAATTCCAAAGTGTAATTTTTTCATTTCTACTAACTATAGGAATATATGTAACTGTATTCCATTTTACTCAATTATAAAGTACATCAATGAGAATGAAATATATTGTTCACTTATTTGTATGACTAGGGTGTTTATTGCTTACAAATTCTTAGAATTATTTTTAATAATTAAAATGTAACTTTAAATTCAGATGACTTTGAAAAGATCAGCCGTTTGTAACCTGTGCTAATACATTCAATTTACAAACAGCGAAAGAAACAAGAATTCCTACAAGGGGCACTCTGGACTGACATATGCAAATTTTATCAGCATATATTCCATATATTGTATTTTCAGTGTCCCATGGAAATTTTAATTTATCAACTAATACATTCAATGTCAACTGGATCAATTTTTTTTTTAAATTAATTATATTAGTGATATTAGCATTGTGAAGAACTGAATTTCAAAAAGTATAGTCCAGACATAAGACTATCATTGTTTATGAAAAGCTCTATAAATACGTATAATAATAACATAAGGAAAATTCCTGCAAAATGTGCATTTAAAATGACAAGAGAAAATGTTAAATGTATATATTTTAATAAACTATTTATAAGGCACAACAAGGGTTCTGTAGCACAGAAAGAGTACATCCAGATGCAAAAGATAACACAAATGCAGACGGTATAAATAATAACATAGATAAATAATTACATTGTGCCATTATCATAATTATAAAAAAGACAATGACTAGAAGAGGACCCTAATATAAGCTTCCAGTCTATACTTACAGTATACAGAAAATGAGCACAAAAAGAGGAACCCACCATTCGACCCACTTGTCCATGACTCATCCTCATCAAAGTGGGCATCTCCACCAAGTCTATTGCCGGGGGCAAAGGCATGTGCCAGTTTTCCATATTGGCCATCAAATGGGTAATAGTCATTATGATCTGTTGACAGAGAACGAAAAGGGTCTTGTAGGTATCTTAAAGTATTTATGTTCTTAATGTTGCATATTGGGATAGGGATCATATCACATGGATCTTACATCCAGCTGCAAACAAAATCTCAATATCGGAAGCTCCATCATACACTCGGGTGAAAGTCAGGGGGGCTACGTCACTCCAAACCTTGAAAGCCCTCTGAATAGCTAAATCAACCTCCGATCTGGTCATGTCTGGTGTATAATTCAAAATTCTGACAATATAAAAATAATTTAATTATTTTATATTCAATTTACCTATAGCATTGTCACCAGTTAAGGTAATTTCGTTTTTGTTACCTGTAAGTAAGATCTCTTTTCCTCCAGCCGGGGTTTCCTGGGAAGGTGCTAAATTCTGCCATGTCAGCAACCCCGCACCTTGGCTGGTGCATCATTTCCATGGTGTCCGAGTCCAGTTTTCCTGTCACTTGCAATCCCAAAAACTTTTGCATTTCGCTGATTTTCTCTGAAAACCGACTGGTGGTCTTCGATCTGGCCTGGCGGCCTACATTTGGCTGCAGATTGTAGTATTTTGTCAAATATTCCTACAAAAGTGAAAAGGATGATCAAAACTAGAAACCTTTTCGGAAGTGATCTGAATTAGCGTTAAAGGCATTAAAATATTATGAATAAATGCAAACTGTTTAATAAAATAGATACTGAGGGGTTTATTTACTTAGATAAACTTAGTTAATTCCCCCCAGAGAATTCAAATTTGTGAGAAAAAAAAAAATTGCTGCTTCTTTGTGCATTTTCTTGTAACATTACTTTTACTCATTAATACATGGGACTTAATGAAATGTAATAAAGAGAGAAAGAAACATTAGAAAATGTATTACTATGAAATATCTTTGCTAATGACAAACTGCTTGGTATCCATATTATCTAAAAGATCAGTGAATCTAATGGGGGTCAATTTACTAAAGTTTCTGAAAAAAGTGGCCATGTTGACCATAGCAACCAATCAAATTATCTCTATTGCATCCTAGAAAATGAAAGAAATCTGATTGGTTTCTATGTTCAACAATACCTTTTTATTGTTAGAAGCTTTGATAAATTTACTTCTTAAGGGACAGATGTACCAAGCTTCAAAAAGTGATAAAGTGGAGAGTGATAACAAACCAGCCAATTAGCTCCCGCCTGTCATTTTTCAAACCCAGCCTGTAACATGGCAGGTACAGATGGGTCTTTTCCCATCTTGGCAGGGGATAGCGCTGGCGTCGCCAGCCGCCATCCCCCGCCAGCGCCATGGCGATCATGAGAAGGGGACGCGCGCGCACGAGAGGCGCGCGCGTCCCCTTCCGACGGCGCTTCCATTCGTTTCCCCGGGTCCCCGCCGGCTTGCCGGCGGTAACCCGGGGTCCCCGCCGACTGCCCGCACCCCCCCTAACCCCCCCCTAACCCTGTCCGTCTCCCTGAGGCGGAGACGGACAGGGTTTCCGTCGCGCTAGCGACGGAGACTGAGACGCGCGTGCGCGTGAGACGCACGCGCGTCTCAGTCTCCTCGCTGGCGTGGCTGCTGGCGGGTCGCCAGCGCAGACGCCATGGCGACCCGCCAGCAAGGATGGGACAAGACCCATCTGTATGAGCTGATTGGCTGGTTGTTTATCACTCTCCATTTTATCACTTTTTGAAGCTTGATACATCGGGCATTCAGAGTGAGATATGCTAAATTTGACAATGGTTGGCCACTATGTGGCCCGTGATTAATAAATAAGGTATAGGGTATGATTTATTGAGCAGCAGCTTATGAGGTGATACTCACAGCAGCTTTTAGAATTGGTATTTATTAAAAGAAAAACCTGCATTGGGTTTATGTATTTCCAAATCAGCATGCAGGGCTCTGACTTTCACAAAGAGCCACTGTTAAAATCAATGAGAATCAGAAAATAGTAATTAGGAGGAGATGTATCAACCCCTCTAAAATTTGATAACACTCCCCGTAAACACAATAAATGAGTATTGTAAAACTATATCCCTTTGTGTCACACTGTAGCTGTAAAACACATACTATAGAGCAGGCATGGCCCTCCAGCTGTTTTTGAAGTCCCATCATGCCTTGCCACAATTTTTCTATTAGGAAATGCTAAAACTATGGCAAAGCATGCTGGGATTTCTAGTTTCACAACAGCTGGAGAGCCGTACTGCCATAGTGTATGTCTGGATACAGATGTTTTAAATATACTCACTTCAGCAAACTTTGCATCGTCTTCCTTGATGTCCTTGGTAACAATTTCTGCAGGGAAAGCTGAGCAATAAGCTACCGACAGCAGCAGCACTAGAAATGAAGTGTTCATGACTGGTTCTCCTTAAGGTTCTAATGCTCCTTAAGGTTGCCTCCTTACCTTTGGCTTTCTGAGGGCCATAATTGTCTATTTATACAGTACTTGGGTTCCTCAACCATTCTGCAGAATGTGACTCACTCTTTACAACTTCCTCCAATCACAGCAAAAGTTACCATGTGTTCATAGCCAACATATTATGACAAAGTGTCCACAACGTAAAACCCCACACTTATGCCAAATGTCTGTATGATTAATGAGTGGAAGTGGTTTTGAAGCCAAACAGAAAATATATAATTTACTGCCAACAAGTTATAAGCAATTAAAAAGAACAACTGACCTGGGTCCGGCACTTTCAGATTAAAACTGGGTTGCCTATTATACAGAGGGCAAAGTTTAAATTGGAGGTCAATGGGCTGTTTCCACCATAGATGCTCATGTTAAATTTTTAACATGGGCATCTATGGTGGGAACCACCCATAGATGCCCATGTTAAACTCATAACAGGGGCGTCTATGGAGCGGCACACAGCCAATCCGCCATGGAGCTCCCTCGAAACCAACTGCTGATTGGCTGAGTGAGGACCCGATGAAAGATGTCACCTGGGAATCAAAACAGAAAGAATGTACCAGCGCCGCCTGTTATATAATGAATAAGGATAGACAATTGTTCTATATACAGTGTTTTAATACAAAGTAAAATATAAAAAAATATATGGAATTCCATAAATACATATTAATTAATGTACAATATAAAAACATTATGTAGAGCACTAGTGATGCTTTTAATGGTAGGTTGGGGTAAATCTCTTTTGGTTGTATAGCGACAGGTAATTCACCAGGTGGCCAGCAGTCCCGATGGGTTTTTGTGTGGAAGATGTAATCAGATGGTACTGTCCACAGACCCAGTTGGGGTATTTTGAGGTAAACCGGGATGAACGTACAGTTCAAACCGTGGTCTATTTGACATTCATATATACTGGTACATTTGTATCTGAATTCACCAGTAAATTTTCTATTAAATAGAGTTTTATCGACGGCACAGTATATTGGTTCATACAGCTGAATTTGTCTGACCTTGCCATATATAAAAACAGCAGGTCATCCGAATTCGGCTGATTGTAAAGTAGCTGGGCACTGGGTCCCGGATGTATCTTACATCGAATGGGTACAAATCAGCGCAATCGTACCCATTCAATCTTAGTAAATGTACCCCTTATTTTTTTATAGATTTAATCATGACTGTATACGTACCGATTGTCTTTCTGTATCACAGTCCCTGAACTTACTAATTTTTTTTCAAAAAAAGCTTATATAAACAACTTATGATAAAAATGTTAAATAAGAGTCAATTGGAACATTTGTGCCATTGCATTCTAAAAGTTTAACCTTAGTTTAATAATGTCAGAATACACACTATCCATTTTATCATGTGGGCGTGTAAGGGTGACACTTTTTGAAAAATTTTCCAGGACCACTTTAAATTTTACCCATTTTACCAATGGACGGTATATGGGTGTGCAGGCATTCTAAGTAAAAATTAAAGGCAGCAGTAAACAGTTCCCCTTAGTAGCTGACCCAGACAAGACCCCACCATCAAGTCCGGGCCTCGGTATTTAATTCCTGCTGTCCCCGATACTCCTGGCTGCGATGTACATGATAACTCCCCATTACAGCCCACATCTACTTCTGCAATCAAGGTTGCGAAATAAATGGAGTGCTTATGAATCTGCATAACTATAAATTTTGCTCCCCCCCGCCCAAAAAGTTTCTGGCAAAGGGTGCGGGCTCCAGCGGTGCAGGGCTCGGAGTCAGATGGAGGTACACATGGGTGCTGACCTCCCCACAGACCCGCCGGTGCTGGCTCCCCCAAGCCATCGCGGTGGCTGCGGCAGCGTTGTTACACCAATGGTGGCACACATATTTGGTACTGTACCTTCGTACCAGGTAGCCTACATTTTGCCATGTGTAAATGGCATCCGCAGAATTATGAAAGGGGTAAAGGGGTATATTTTAAGTATTGAGTTCAATTTTATTTAAGATATTTAAGATAACTAGACAAGAACCCCAATAAAGTGTTTTTTTTTATTTGATTATTTTTTAGACTTGAGAAATATAATAGTTAATTTAATAAAATATTTAATACTTGAAGCTAAACAAAGTTATTTCCATTAGCAAAAGGTTGTGTAGTAATGCTAAAGCATGTACATTATGTCTCAGTAACCTACTACACACATAGGCCCTTATTCAGATCTGATTTCAGTACAAATTTGGAAAATGGGCAAAACCTTGTGCACTGCAGGTGGGGCAGATGTGACATGTGCAGAGAGAGTTAAATTTGGGTGGGGTGTGTTGAAACTGAAATCTAAATTGCAGTGTAAAAATAATGCAACCAGTATTTACCCTGCACAGAAACAAAATAACCCACACAAATTTTATATTATTTATTTATAGTTTTTTATATAGCGCAGCAGATTCCGTTGCGCTTTACAATAGTAGACAGTGATAAAACAAACTGGGTAACAACAGACAGATTTGGGGGCTAGAGGGGCCTGCTGCAAGCAAATCTAACTCTCTCTGCACATGTCAAATCTTCCCCACCTGCAGTGCACATGGTTTTGCCCATTTTCCAAACAAATTTGTACTGCGATCAGATCTGCATAAAGGCCATACTGTATAAAGTAAAAAATTCCACATTTATAAATAGAGTATATGGTTTTGTCTCTGTATTTTGTTTAGATTAAATCATTATAAAGTCAAAAATTCCACATTTATAAATAGAGTATATGGGTTTGTCTCTGTATTTTGTTTAGATTAAATCATTATAAATAGGAATTAGTCATCCCTGTGATATCCTGTTGAAGGATGTATGATCATAAATAACACCGCCCCTACCATATAGATGTATATGCCACATGGTGTGAGACACCTGGCATGACTGAGATGGTTTGAGAGTCGTTGAATGGAGTCTTAACATTTATTTACATTACAGATGCTGGGAAAACACCACTCACGGTGCACTAGAGATGCTGGGCAGTCACTTTAACCGCACAGGAATTTGTTTTAAACATGTACAAAGTCGCAGATTATGCACAAGGGAATTTAAGGTGCCCATCACGGTGCATCTATTGTATACAATATCGCATCTCATCACATAAGTTTTGCAGTGCAATGAGATGAGATGAGATCTAGTACAAAAAGTATGTGCAGCACTGTGCGATGAGATGTGTGAGGGGAGCGGCATCTCATCGCACCCAACAATTGTACCGTGTATGGGCAGCTTAAACGTTAAAAAAAGGCACTGCATTGTGCATTGTGTATACAGAATCGGGACCCAAGGATCTATATACTAAGCTTTGGAGAGTGATAGTGGATGGAGATAAAGGGCGGGATGTACTAAGGCAGAAATGTGGCAAAAAACATTTTTTGTATGAATGTACTGATTGCAGTGAAGCCCCATTGCCAGGGCTCTAATGCAGAGAGTAATTCCACCTATGGGCTTCATTCCGCATTGTTTCCTGCGGCATCCCGCATCCAGACACCGAAGAGCATCACAACGGGAGAGCTGTTCTTTGCGTTGCTAATCATTAGTACATACTACATATGCAAATGCTATAGGTGGTGAAGTACTGCAAGTGGTTGGTACATCCCACCCAAAGTACCAACCAACCAGCCTCTAACTGTCATTTGTCAAGAACAGCCTGTAAATAGCAGTTAGGGACAGTTATACCATCTCTGTTGGCACCGGGGCATTAATACATTTGCAAAAAGCAGTAGAAAACCTAAAAAAAATGTTTTTAATGCATTTCTGGTTTACTCTGATACTGTTTTGGACTAAAACTCAGAAAACATACACATTAAGGGGGAAATTTACTAAAGGAAATTTGTAAAAAATTGGTGTATTTGTATCCAGAAATACACTTATTTTTGACATTTACTATCCTGAAAATATGGCAATTCGTATTCGTATTGATAGCACATCAATACAAATACGAATTGCCGTATTTTCGGGATAGTAAATGTAAAAAATAAGTGTATTTCTGGATACAAATACAACAATTTTTTACAAATTTCCTTTAGTAAATTTCCCCCTAAATGATTTACTGGCATATTTATCAAAGTTAGTTTTACTAACATAATGTGAAAAATAGTTTTTCATTTACATAGTGAACAGACCAAGCACGCAATCCCCTGCACTCTCTTGAGTTTGTACTGACCTGGTCAGTGGCGGTGGGTTGTGCAATGAAGGAGGAAGGAGTCAATACAGGCACTCCCCTCCTCTTTCCTACTCCATCTCTGGTGGTCCCAGCACGAAAACTAAATCTAACCTGCTGGTAGCACTGTGCCAAGGAGACCCGCTCCATGTGGAAGATCCAGCACTGTGGGATAGATTTATTAAGCTTGCTGAAGTGATAAACTGTCTGTGTTTTATCACCGACCAATCAGCTCCTACCTGTCATATTTCAAATCAAGCCTGTAACTTCACAGGTAGGAACTGATTGGCCGGTGATAAAAACCAGACAGTTTATCACTTCACCGAGATTAATATATCTACCCCTGTGTTTTCTGAAGACCCGATGCATAGTCCGGGGAGACCCGCCGCTACATTAGTGGGAGACCCGGAGCTATATCCACAGGAGACCCACTGCTACATCTACTGGAAACTCTGCCCTGAGTCCTCAGGAGACCTGGCCCTCAGTCCCGTGTGAGACCTGAGTTTTTGGGAGACCCGGTGCTGCTGAAGGTAGCTGAACTAAAGGGAAAGGGGGAGAGTAGGAAGCAGAGCAACGTGCCACCTTTACTGGGACAAGGGGTATGGGATTATGAGAAACAAGGGGGGAAATTTACTAAGATGTGAATTCTACTTCACATGTGATGTTGCTATGGCAACCAATCAGATCCTGACTACTATCTTCTAGAGGGTGCTAAATAAATAAGAAGTAGGGTGACATTTAATGGGATGCAAGTTTTTCGCACTTTTTCAAATCGCACCATATCGCTGCAAATCACACTTTTTTTTCTCGCAATTTTCATGTTTAAATCGCATATTTAATGGGATGCGATTTCGCGGCTAAAAAGTGCGATATGGTGCGATTTGTGGCGATTTTAAGTCATGGAAATGTGCTCATTTCAAAACTTGCGATTTTTGTAAAAAAAAAAAAAAAAAAAAACGGCATGAGGTCCCCCCTCCTGAGCATAACCAGCCCCAGGCCCAAAGAGCCGGTCCTGGTTTCATAACATCATGGGGCAAAACGAATAGCGGTCCCCTGGATTTTATAAAACCAGCACCAGGCTCAAGGGCCGGTCCTGGTTCCCAAAATATGCGGGACAAAATGAGTAGGGGTCCCCCGTATTTCAAGAACCAGCACCGGGCCCAACCAACCAGCAGGGTAATGCCACAGCCGGGGGGAGACTTTTTATACAAGTCCCCCCGGCCAAAGCATTCATCCCCCTGACCGGTCAGCATGGGCAGGGGTCCTGGGAGAGTGGGGACCCCCCCAAAGAAGGGGTCGTCCCCCCTCCAGAACTTATCTGCCCATGATAAAGCCCGGGGTTGTCCTCGATGCCCCTGGGCGTGGGCATCGAGCTGATACTTGTGTAAAAAAATAGATGATAAACTATTATCTTTTACCATAGAACTATGAGTCCCAGCAAGCCTCCCCCGCATGCTGGGACTTGGAGAACCACAAGTCCCAGCATGCAGGGCATTAAAGGGCCCGCTGGCACTTGTAGTTCCACAGTAAAATGAATAGTTAAATAAACACACTGACACCCATTTAAAATAAAACTTTAATACATACAAAGCCCACACATACTGATACTTACCTATCTTGAGCCCGTAGGTTGGTCCCTGGGTCCGGTCCGGTGGCTTGGTTCCGGGGCCTTGGTTCCGGGGCTTGTCCGGGTCCGGGGCTCTAGGGCTGAAGAGTCGGGGGTCCTGGATCCAAAGAAATCCATGGGGGACCTGTGGAAGGAAATCCTACTCACCAGGTGCATGTCTCTGTCCAATTCGCACATCAGAACCTGGGCCTTTATTCTGATCTGTGCGGAAATTCCCGCATTCTTACGGAGCGGTCCGCACGCCACGGCGTTTTGCCGCATGCGGCCATCGTCCGTCGAAACGCCCACGTGTCCTCCGCATTCGGACGGACTCACTCTTTAAGAACAGGGCGTGTTTACGGACGACATACAAAGCATGCGTGTGCGGGAGAAACACTCCGATTCGGCACGGTATTACAGAGTATTACAGAGTATGCTCGGGAATACCGCATCCGAACGGGAGCCAAGCGGTGCTACCGCACGTAAGCGGAGTATTTACGCCAAACAACCCACTATGAAGTATCTTCTGCAATACATCATGAGTACATGTCGAATACACATGTGTATTGATAGTATTAATATTCTGTCATGTCCATTGTTAGCAGTTTGAAAGGTCTGACAAGTACAGCATATGTGGGGGACTAGTAAGGTTTCCTTGAAGCAGCAATGGTTTCAATTAAAGCACTGACAAGCGGCCTATTAGTGAGTAATGAGTAAAGGAGTAGATTCTATTGGGTTCAGGTGTTAATGGTTGTAGTCATTAGGCGTACGTTCGCCTACCGCATGAACGAGTGGTGTCCGCAAAGCAATAGTACACTTGTGGACACCGCACATTTCTGCCCTTTTTGATCGCGTGCATTCGGAGTGGTTTCCGAATGTACGCCCCCCAACATAAGTGTACTCCCCCGTGTCCGCCCATGTTTCCGCCCCGTTTTGCCCACTTTGAAACTACGCCCATGTGTCATTCCGCATGACGCCCATAATACGCCCCTATTTCCCGAATGATAGCGGTGAACAGTTCTGGACGGGATTTGGCCGAACTGGTACCGAGTCAATGCGTGGCACATGCGCGTAGCGTTCTCCACGCATGTGCAGACGCCGTAAAGACGCGATCCGAAAGTACGCGGTAAAGTCCGCGTCAATCAGAATAAGGGCCCTGGTCTGAAAAAAGTGTGATTTATATCGACCAAAAAACTGCGATTTCTGTTTGCGCATGCCATTACATAAGCGATTTCTATACTTTTCCATGCGAAAACATCTGGATGCGAATTAGATGTGATTTTTTTTGCGCACTTTTACAAAGTGCGATTTATCGCAATAAAATGCGAAAAACGGCCCGTTGCGCACCCTATTAAATGTGCGATTTGGGCAAAAAAATTCGCCATTTTTATGCGAAAATATCGCACAAATCGACTCCTAATAAATGTCACCCGTAGATTCTGATTGGTTTCCCATAGCAACAGTACATGTAAAGTAGAATTCACATCTTAGTAAATTTCCCCCAAAGTGTTGCCACTGTCACAATCCTTCCAAACCCCTTGCTCCCTTTCCTCTCTCCGTTTCCCCTTCCCTCTTTCTCTCTCGCTGTCTCCCCCTTTCTCTCTCTCTCCCCATCACCCCCTTCTCTCTCCATCTCCCCTTCTTTCTCTCTCTCTCTCCATCTCCCCTCCTCTCTCTCCATCTCCTTGTCTCTCTCTCTCTCTGACGCCCCTCCCCTCTGGGTATCCGGACTATTGTTAGACAGCACTTACATCGACAGCCATTACATCGACACCATTAGTTCGACAGCTCAATAGGTCGACATGGTTTTAGGTCGACATACCATTAGGTCGACATGTCATTAGGTCGACAGCTCATTAGGAAAAAAGAAGAGGGAACGACTCTCTTTGGTGTCGGGGCACTCTTAGTATATGATTACGTCAAGTAATCAATGATTTCATAACATGTATAAGGTAATAAGATGATATAGGTGGGATTGGGGCTGCTAGCTCAAAAATATGGGGTATAATGAGAAAGTACTAGTTAAACGCAGTAATGGGGGGGAGGGGGGGAAAAAATCCCCCTTCCAAATGAGTTATTGGGCGTTTTTTTTAAAAATTAACTTTTATTGGATATATATTAAAAAGATATCTAGACAGACATTAACAGACATTTAACATTAAACACTTAAACGTATGAACAGGTTAAGGTAACCTTAGGTATCAGTGCCTAACAGGGCACAGGGTCCTCCTGTTAGACCTCAGACTGGGTAGAATATATGTGTATACCCAAGTGAAAATAATGTCTCTTCTACAATGGATAGTCTGCAGATGTCCCCCAGGGAATTATGTGGCCCCGTCCCTTGTAAGGTATGACCTCACTGTGGGGTGCAGGGTTCCACTTATAGAATAATGAGGTTCCTACAATTAGTGAACCTAAATTGTGGGGTTTACAGTTTGTACCAAGAGGGCTTGTATTCAAGGCGCTAGGCGAAGATCTGTCGGGTTCACCCTATCTCAAAGAGTGTAGTATGTGCAACCTCAAAACGGGTTAGTCAGTACGGACAAGATATCTAAAATCTTCATAACAAATCCTCCTAGTAAATCTCATACACAGCAGCCTGCATTTCTGGACACAGGACGCTGTTCTAAACAGCATACCCGCAGCAGACGAATCCAATACCAGATACGTGTACGCTGTACATACAGGTATCACTTTCTCCCGCATTCCCCTGTTACCCCTCCTATTTGTGCTCACCTCCTCTTCCCCTGCTTTCTGTCCCCCTTCTAAACTGTATCCCCCACTTGCCCCACTAGTGGGTTTCTCAATAGATGTCGCTCATCCCCCGCTATTATTGATTGAACATATATATATTTGTACATATGGGGAGCGTAACAGCACACCTATTCTAACGTTGATTGGAATACTCCCTGCTCTGGGAATACTTACCAGTCTTCCTACTTGATTGCTCTTGTCAATTAGCCCTCTTGTTGCGCCCATATAAGCCCGCTCACCCGCTATACCTCTAAGGTCTGTCGACAAACTGACAGTAACCGGCCCGGGGCGTATGAAGGTACTATGAGATAAGGGGGACCTGTCTCTAAACTGTACAGTATTCCACCCCGAGCACACAGGTATATTAAGCAGGGCAGCAGCCGCTTATTGTAGAGGCTTATACAGAGCACTCTTCCACTCTTTCACCACTTACCCTGTACCCTACAAGGTTGGGAACATCCCCCACAATACCCTAAAAAGCCCACTCCCACCCAGTGGCAGCTGACAGTTGGAGTAGACAACCTGCCAGAGGGGATAGGAGACTTCCCATACTCGAACCAGGCTCTCCCTTCTGTTATGGGTATATAAAGTCGGTGGGACTACCCATACCTACTGGGTAGAACGGGACCCCGAACCCTTATCTCTATTCCACTCCCACTCAAACTGGTGTCTTACCCTCCCCTCAACCGCCCTCCTCCTACCCCTACCTTCTTGCGGGAGAAACAGTGAATTTATACTGCTACCTTTTTCCTGTTTTATAAAAGTTCCTGTTTAAATATATGTCACACTGGGGCATCATATCCAGTGTAATCTTACATACATTAATCGGTCTTTTGTGCAGCCCTTATATAAATTGATGAGAGAGAACGGTTATCTGCCTAACAGGCAGATCTCAAAAAATATTCACCTTTCTAAGGGAGTATAGGTGACCAGGCCTCATAGGGCCTAAATACTGTGTCCTCCTGTAGGATCGATTTTGATCAACAAGTTTCTGTTTATTCTTTGTCTCCGAAGCGAATATCCTAAGCAAGCTGTCCCCGGCGCTTCCTCCTCCCCCTGCAGCCGGAAGGACGTCCGGCTGCGTTGCTAGGGGGAGGAAGGGCTTACCTTCCGGGGTCCAGGAGGACCTGCAAGAAGGTAAGCCCAAGGGAGGGGGGAAAGGGGGGGTCGGCGAGGCGGCGGGTTGCGGCGACGCGGCGGGCGGCGAAAAGAAGCCCATAGGCTTCTATAGGGTATCGCCACCCAAAGGTGGCGATACCCTGCCCTGCGAAACCGCTGCGAACGGGTTTTAGTACATAGGAAAATGCGGTAAAACGGGGGTTTTACCGCATTTTCCCTTTAGTACATCTCGCCCTCTGTCTCCCCTTCTCTCTCTCTCTGTCTCCACTTCTCTCTCCATCTCCCCTTCTCTCTCTCTCTCCATCTCCCCTTCTCATCCTCCCTATCTCTCTTTCTCTTGTATCTTTACCCTCTAATCTCTCTTTTCTCAGTCCCCTGCATCTTTTCCTCTTGACCGCTCTCTTTCTCTAAACCATGCATGTCCAAACTGTGGCCCTCCAGCTGTTGGGAAACTACACGTCCCAGCATGCCTTGCCATAGTTTTAGCATTCCCTAATAGCAAAACTGTAGCAAGGAATGATGGGACTTGTAGTTTCACAACAGCCTGAGGGCCATAGTTTGGACACGCCTGCTCTAAACCCTCTCTTTTACTCCCCAACTATCCCTCTCCACCTAGTCTCTTTCTCTTTATGTCTCCCCCCCCACACCTTTTCCTTCACTCTTTCCTCCCTTCCCCTCTCTCTACCCCCCCCCGGCACCTTGTTTATCTTAACCTGGCACCATCTCCCACCTTTCTCTTCCTAACACCATTTGTCTTTCCCTGGGCAGAAAGTAATGCCACCCGAGCTCAACTGCTGAGCAGTATGTCTGCTGAAAGCTGACATTTTTTAATGGGGCAATCACTTACAAGGTAAAACCATGCCTTGAGCTTGCCCCTTTAAAAAGAGTCAGAGTTCATCCGGCATCACACATCCGTTGAACTTGGGGGCATTACATTCTGCCCTCTGTCTCCCCCCTGACAGTCTCTCTCTCTTGCTCCTCTCTCTCCCTGCCATTCTCTCTAACTAGTGCTTGCACATCTACCTTTCTCTTCTTCCTCTTCCTTCCTCCTCACTACAATGCCCCTAACCCTAAAGGGATGTACACAAGGGGCGATTCTACTAAGTAATTTTGACTACATCATCAAAATCGCTAGAAGGTTTGCCTGAATCACCCCATGTGTACACAATGGGCGAAAGCGATGCGCAGCCCAGCAGCGTCGCTATCACCCGGCCAAATAGACAGTGCAGGCACGGATATTCTTGCTACACTGTGTATTTGGCCGTGGCTCCAGGGTCTGGCAGGATGTACTTAGCCATCTCTCTGTAAACTTATGTACATCTTGATAAACACAGGACTCAGCTGCAATAACCAGGAGTCCCGTATGTACGCGGATTTAGGGACATGTAAAATATATTTAACCATCTAGGTGGAAAAATAAAGACAGGCACTTGTAGATGATTTGTTGAGTTAGCTGCTCACACCTAGGGGTGGTCAGACCCCAAAGATATTATACAAGGAGAAAAAACAAGGTGTGGTGGAGCGCTACATAATAATATAAGTATGACCAATTGAGTAGTACATAAAAAATATATTTATTCTAGCAAATAGATGGTAAATAACACTTAAAAAGCAATTGCATATAATCTTATTAAAAAAGAAGTAAACACCCTGAAAAGGATTACATAGATAATTAGCATAAATGCATATACGGACACAGTTTCTCACTTGTTCCCAGTGTTACTCTCCTGAATTGAAGAATCACAATCTCCCACTTTGATGTTTGTAATAACTGGAATGGCGGGTGTCCATAAACCTGACTGGAAGCTACGAAACCTGATCCTGTTTGTATGGATATGATGGTTCAGTCCTTGGTTAAAGGAAGGCTCCAGTGATTAGCAGGTGGTGGTGTCCCTTCTGGTGTCCAGTTGGTGAATGTCCAGCAATTTAAAGAATTGGGAGAGTGGAGAGTTGGTCCAAGTAGATAAACTTTTGTTTGTAATCCAAAATATAGCAGGGGTGTCACATATGGCCTGACGCGTTTCGTCGTCCACAGACAACTTTCTCAAAGGTATACCTTTGATATGTACTACCCAATTGGTCATACTTATATTTTTATGTAGCGCTCCAACACACCTTGTTTTTTCTCCTTGGATTTAGGGACATTGTAATAAAAATGTTAGGGGGACCCTTTTCAAGATTTTGCTATGGTTCCCACAAAGTTCTAGTTACAGTATGCTCCTGCTCTTAGTTACGACCTCATAGCTTTATATCCTGTGCGATAACACAAAGGATATAAAGCTAAAACTATGGCCAACACTAACACAGTTGTATGGCACCAGGCCATTTAATCCCACCAGACATCTCACACTATGTTGGGTATTAAGACTAGACACAGTATATGAGGAATGTTATGCATGGTCACACTGGTTATATACTTGTGGTGGTTATATGTAAATCAAACTAGACAGCTATTATTCCTCCTTATTCCTGGTGATTGAGACATTCATTTAAAAAAATATATATTTTTTGTCTTTTAAATATTGTGTTATATGTCAAGTATTGTAATCTATGTCCAACTTTCGACTAATTTGTTCAAATAAACCTTTTTGAGCCTATATATCTCTTTTTGAGGGGGCATATTCCTCACTAATTGAGGGTCTGAGGATTGAAGCCTGTTATAATACATGGGAATCAAGACCAAAGATACCTTGTGTCATTATTCAACCTGCATATCGTGAGTGTGGTACGCTTATTATTGTGAAACCTATGTAAACCTTAAGGACAAAAGATACCTATATAGGTTTTATCTCCCCCTGTGAATGTGAGTGGGGGTACGCAATACTTATATATGCCACCAATCACTCACCTGTGTTACGTCCAAACATTTCTTCTTGATAAAGAATATCCCAAAGATACCTTTATAGGAGTATAACAGCCCACTTAATAGTGAGTGGGGTACACCTCCCTATTTATGGTACAAGCCTGTTCAAAAACCCAAAAGAAACCTATATGTGTTTTTAGCATCTCATTGATCATGTGAGTGAGGGTACGCACTTCTGAAAGATACTTTTTGGTGACGGTGGAGAACACACTTTAAAATAAACCTTTCAACACACTTTAATAACTTTTCCAGTGTGAGTGGGGTACACCCTCTTTTCACGTCCAGATTAAAGCCACAAACAAGACCACTTATAAACACTTTTATTCATAAAGACTGTACTACACATTGTTGTTTTTCTTTTATATTTTATATCTCTTGAATCACTTTGGAAAGATCATTGAACTATTTGATCATCCATCCTGAGAAAACTTACCTGATCAGATTAAACCAAAATTCACAATACTCTTCCTAAACAGGGACATTGTTCGCCAAAGGCGCGCGTTAAACATTTACACCATAATGTCCATTACACGTTAAGTTACATACCATTATGTCCTTAAGTAGTGAGAGGTGAAGGTGTGAAATTAGTTACATTGAAACAAAACACACAATAGGGATGAAAGTGAATTGTGCACCTGCAACCTTGACTTTGAATGCAGTACTACTGAAAGGTTTTCGCATGGTCGCACCTCTCAATTGGTGTGCACCCCAGGACCCCACCCCTGTATACCTAATCTATATTCCCTACCACATGTACACGCACACACATTCATTCTAGGTTTAATTTTGTTGGGAGCCAATTAGCCTACCAGTATATTTTTGAATTGTGGGAGGAAACCAGAATACCCGGAGTAAACCGACGCAAGCACGGGGAGAATATACAAACTCTGCACAGTTAGAGCCATAGTGGGATTTGAACCCATGACCTCAGTGCTGTGAGGTAGTAATGCTAACCATTACACCATAACTACAAGGACTGATTTATATGCATGAATTATATATAATTTCTTCTTCAATGGTTCTTTTTGTATCTCAGTGTAATTCAGTGGAACATGATGTGATTTCTGGTAACACCTGGACTCCATGAGCCAATTAAGAGTGGTATAACTTTAAGTTCCTGGACTCCCACTTTTCACTCTGCTACTGAGGAAGGTGTAAGCTGAATACAACGAAACGCATTGAGCTTCTCCATCACTGCTCCAGACCAGCACCAAAGCCTAGTGGTTGAGAACAATGCCATCTCCATTATACTGCCCTGTGAGCATGACTTGTCAACTAATACGGAATATTCCAGATGGACTTGATCCAGCTAACAAGGTAACTTTCCCACCCTGAGCTGGGTAATATACCGGATTTTCTGTTACTTTTGGCACCTACTGTACATATGTGCCTTGCTATTCCAATAACATGGAAGCCTTTGCTGCATAATCAACTGAACTCAGCTTCTAACCCTTAACCCTATGAAAGGGTGTGTTTCAGTGCTACACTCATACAGATACCACATGAATCTAATTTATTATATAATATTTTACTTTATTTCTTGCAATTGCATTTGTATTGGCCAATTTGAGCTTGTATTGTTAATGTTTTTTATATATGTGTTTTTATTATTAGATATTATTATTATTGCATGTCTCTTGAATCTCAGGAAATCCAGCGCTGCTCACCCCTTTTACCTGTTGTCTAGAAGGTATTTGCACACCCCTCGGAGTAGCAGCTTAGACAGCGCCCGAAGGTACGGTTCTTTTCCTCATACTGAATCATATGATCGGAAACCCTCCCCCTTATGCAATGCCTTTTTTCTCTGTACAGTATAGAGGGTGCATAGCCAATATGATACGATCATGCCAACATGCACCCCCTCACCATGCCCCCCACACACCTACACTCTGGCCACTCCCCTACACGATGCCTGGGCTGCCTCCACCTGGAGGAGAGGGTAGCCAAGTTGGTAATCTATATAATAAGTTGAAGAGTGTGTGTGCGTGTGTGTGCGTGTCCGTCACATTGCGGACACACCGTGGCACTCAGAGACACCAAATTCAGCAACAAGATACCTCTGGACCCGGTGGTGTGCAGCCGTTTTGAAATTAGAAAATTAGAAATTTAAAAAACACCAAGTTTTAATTTTCCTTCATTGATGTTCTGGGGAAAAGATCGAAGATCTGGGAAACCGTTGACGAAGGAACAACTCCACACCTGATTTCATTGCTGTCATTGAGTATGACAGACACATTCTAACATTATGGTGAAGGCTTTAAACAATTAGGAAATAATTGAGGATATACATAGACCACACATAACACACACACACACATACACATTGTACACGCACACACACACAGTACACCACATATGCACACATAGCACACAGCACACACATTTATACGTAAAGCACCTCACACACTTACACATTGGACAGATACACACACAACACACCACACGCAGTACAATACAAATCCATACACACTACAAAACACACCCCAAAACAGTACAGCAAACACACAGAACACACACACTTAAACATTGCCTGGATACACAAAGCACACTACACACACATATATACGTAGCACACATCACAAACTTACACATTCGGCAGATACACACAACACAACACACCACTCACAATACCACACACCCACATTAACTACAACACACACCCAAAAACAGTACAGAACACACACACTTAAACATTGCACAGATACACACAGCACACCACACACACAGATTTATACATAGCACACCTTCAGCACTTACACATAGGGCAGATACACACAACACACACACACACACACACACACACATAACATACCTCTAACAGCACAACACACACCCACATTCACCACACACACCAAAAAAAACGTACAACACACACAAAACACACACTTAAACATTGCACAGGTACACAAAGACACAAGACACACATACTGTATATACATAGCACACCTCACACACTTACGCATTGTACAGATACATACAATACAACACAACACACACAACCACATACACTACAACACAAACACACAAAAATAATTTGCCGTTTATTAAACAGTCTGTACCGGCAAATAAAAACTGTACCTAATGTACCGTTTCTACTTTGTTCCCCATATCCGTCTCTCCAGTCCCCCAGCCTGTCACTGCGCTCCCCGGCCGGTTGCACTGAGAAATCTTTGTCCTGGCCAATGCACCTATTGATCAATACAAAGTGGGTACACTGCACTCACCCTGTTAGTCAGTTGGATATCAGGCACTGCTCTGCCTTAAGAGTTTCCCAGACTCTTTTGGTTCATAGATAATGTTTGGTCGATGGGCATGAGCGCTGCATGCATTTGTTTGAATGTTATGAGTGTAAGAAGTTGAAGAATAAGACTAAGATGAAGATTTGTCACAAAATATGTCTACATAGAAGTACAATCAAGAAATGAAAGTAGGATTAAAAAATAAATTCTGATTCTAACTGATAATTGTTTGGCGGAGGGTTGCGAAACAAATCTATAGGTGGAGGGGGTATGGATATTGTGGGCATAATTGGTGTTTGGTACACCTACAGGGGGTCCCCAGTTGATGAGAAATTTTCACTACAGTGTCACCGTAGGGGGATTTCCAATTGGGGTTCAGGTAGTCTTTTAGGGACCCCTTTACAATCCCGTTGGTCTCTTCTCCTGGAGCCTACGGTCTCCCTCAGTGATTGACTATCATTAAGGGAGACCGTAAGCTCAAGTAGAAGAGACCTACAGGACTGTGAAGGGTCCCTAAAAGACCACCTGGACCCCAATTGGGAATCCCCCTATGGTGACACTGTGACCGTGACACTGTAGTGAAAATCCCATCAATTGAGGGCCCCATGTAGGTGTAACAAACACTAATTATGCCCACAATATCCATACCCCCACCTATAGATTTGTTTCACAACCCACCCCATCCAAACAATTATCAGTTTGAATCAGAACTTATTTTTTAATCCTACTTTCATTTCTTGATTGTACTTCTATGTACACTTACATTTTTTTCACGATTTATTGAGTAAATTGTACACTTTGAAACATGACAATTCTTTTTCTCAGTCTTATTCTTCAACTTCTTACACTCAAACCTTATCAATGCACCCATTGATGATTGTGATGACTGGATCAGTGGATTGGCCCGGCGGGTGTAGGGAAGAATTTGGCCCATTGCACCCATTCCCAGTGGGGCATTACAGTGGTGAGGGTAGCGTGTGTCGCGTCATGACATCATGTGGCCAGGCCCGCGGACCTGCTCCCACACTCAGGGGCTGCCCCACTGTCTGGAAGAGATGCCCGGTGCATGTGCTTTACAGATCCCCAGACCTCAGAGACTGCTGCAGGCAGGTTCGGTGAGGGGAGTGGCAGTGGCAGGGAGCAGTGAATTTTTAATTAATTATGGCGCGGTAAGTAACGCCCACCCCGGTCCCCACGCACTCAGCGCCTGTAATTACACACCCTAGAAACTGTATCATTGAAAGTTTAGAAATGGAGGTGTGGCCACGTCCCTTTCTGATTTTGTACCCATTTCTGACCCTCAGATTTTGGAGGATATGTCATACAGTAGGTGCTAAATCTCAGGAGTGGATGTGGAATTCATCAACAAATACAAGTTATCAATTTAGGAGCGTTGTGTTTCAAACAACAACACCGCACCTGATTTCATTGCCGTCATTGAGTATCAATGCAAACACATTCTAACATTATGGTGGAATCTATAACAAATTACAATCTTAGGTCTTTGGCACAGCATAATTTAAAATGACATTTTTCAGCAATTTTGGAAATAAAGAAACCCCAAGGTTTTCCCGGGCAATGCCGGGCGGGTCAGCTAGTTATGAATATAATAAAAGTCAAGCCAAACACTTTCGGGAGTCTCCCGAAAATCGGGTCCCCCTCCCGGCCCCCCGGAAGGGTGGGCAACCCTCCCGGATTCAGGGGGGACCCCCGCTGTCCCCCGGATAGCGGCATTAAAATGCGGCCCGATTTCATACAATTAAAATCGGTGGCGCCGTGCTAGGAAACAAGTACCACACTTTCTCCTGTCAACTTAAAATAATTTCCCACTTTAGCATCTTCCTTTACATCCTCTCCTTGGAACACCTTCTTGTCCACTGATAACCATCCACCTCTCCTGACACCCCGCCCCTTCCTTGGGATCATTCCCCCTACCAGAGTCCCCTTGCACCTATTTTTTTTTTTTTAAAGATAACACCAAATTATGTGGATTTTTTTCAGTTTATCACGGCACATTTATTAATAACCACTAAAATAGCCCCACTAATTTATTTTATGTGATATAATAAATTGGAAAAAGTAATAATATAAAATAAAAAAAAGCCAAAAAATTATCAAATAAAATAACAATATCACATCTTATAGATAAATATGCAATTTGAATAACATTTATTCATTTAAAATAAACACTTTTTTTGTATGTGAAACAAAGAAAATGTAAAAACCAGGAAAAACAAGAAATTACAAAACAGAAAATGTATAAAACAGTATTGCCTTGTACTGTATGTATACAAGGGATTTAAATGACAAAATGCAACTTGCATATGTAAGGTTATAAATCTTAATTTTAATTTTATTTTCACTTCCACAATTTAGCCAGCTGTTGTTCTTTAGCAGATGTGCCACTCTCCTTTTAGAAGAGCTGATATCTATATCTACGATGTCTGCGAAATTGATACCGGTATCCTAAAGATAAAGATAATTAATACTTATATTTAAGCAGCTCAGATTTTCCTAATCATTAAAAAAACAAATGACCTATATGTGGGGATCTTATCCCTGTCCAATCATGCTTCCTGATCTGCCATCTGCTCTGGATCATTGCTAGGGTACTAGTCAATTATAGTTTGGGAAGGATGGATTTGCTTATATGCAGAAGGCACACATGGTGGGACTGCTGAGGTTCTTCTTGTTGGATGGAAGGATTTTGTCAAGACTGGTGGAATTCAATTAGTCTTGATGATTTTTCTGTAGCTAAAAACTGGACTCCACCGTAATTATCTGACTTTATCACAATTTTATTTCAGGCAATCCCCTTTTTACCACCTGAAAATATTATTTTTATGTAAATGGGTACACATAGAATCCATGATAAGTTCCCAGACCTATGTATTTTGGATTCCAGATGGCTGACAGACAATGAATAGTCAGACAGTCAATAGATAGACACCAAAAGTTAGACATGCATTAGTTAGACAATGACAAAAGTTAGACATGCATTAGTTAGACATTGACAAAAGTTAAACATGCATTAGTCCGACATTGACAAAAGTTAGACATGCATTAGTCAGACATTGACAAAAGTCAGACATTGACAAAAGTTAGACATGCATCAGTTAGACATTGACAAAAGTTAAACATGCATTAGTCAGACATTGACAAAAGTTAGACATTGACAAAAAAGTTAGACATGTATTAGTCAGACATTGACAAAAGTTAAATATGCATTAGTCAGACATTGACAAAAGTTAGACATGCATTAGACATTGACAAAAGTTATACATGCATTAGTTAGACATCGACAAAAGTTAGACATGCATTAGTCAGACATTGACAAAAAGTTAGACATGCATTTTTCAGACATTGACAAAAGTTAGACATGCATTAGTCCGACATTGACAAAAGTTAGACATGCATTAGTCAGACATTGACAAAAGTCAGACATTGACAAAAGTTAGCAATGCATCAGTTAGACATTGACAAAAGTTAAACATGCATTAGTCAGACATTGACAAAAGTTAGACATGCATTAGTCAGACATTGACAAAAGTCAGACATTGACAAAAGTTAGACATGCATTAGTCAGACATTGACAAAAGTTAAATATGCATTAATCAGACATTGACAAAAGTTAGACATGCATTAGTTAGACATTGACAAAAGTTATACATGCATTAGTTAGACAATGACAAAATTTAGACATGCATTAGTTAGACATTGACAAAAGTTAAACATGCATTAGTCAGACATTGACAAAAGTTAGACATTGACAAAAGTTAGACATGCATTAGTCAGACATTGACAAAAGTTAGACATGCATTAGTTAGACATTGACAAAACTAACGACACAAGTAAAATGTTGACATGAAAAATGAATATGTGTACATGGACACAGTATAAGTGTGGTTTTGGTATATTACATCTACAATGTATAGGTCTACAGTCATATGGTTGACCATTAATAGTCGACAGCATCAAAAGGTCAAAAGGTCAACAGGTCCGTTGGTCGACAGTGAAAAGGTTGACAGAGTCCAAAGATCAACAGGGTCAATAGGTCGACAGCCAAAAGGTCGATATGGTCAAAAGATCGACATGAAAAAAGTCATGAAAAAAGTCAACATGCTTTTTTTTTTTTTTTTTTACAAAATGTTGAGTCAACATGTGCTGACAGGCGGTATTTCATGCCCTAACATCCACTACGGCATGGATGGAGAATATAGTGTGCCGAGCGTAGCGTTGCACCAAGCTCGAAGCATGGCGAGCGTAGCGAGCCATGTGAGTGGACACGATACACTTAGTGTCCAGGTCGACATAGACACACAAAAATTAGAAAAACTCATGTCGACCTTTACAATGTTGACCTTTTGACCCTGTTGACCATTAGTGGTTGACCATATGAATGTGGACTTATATATACGGTCTGTACATTTGTTTTTAGGTATAAATTAATGCGCTAGGGGGCTGCCTCACACTGTGCAGTTAATATGTCACCTCATACTGTATACACACATATAGATACAAGAAGAAATACTGACAGTTTCTTAAGGCGCTCCATGCTTTCAATTCTGTTTACACCATGTACGCCCTACTGATTTTCTCAGTGTACATAGAAAAAATAAAAAAACATACATAGGGTGATATCCTAATTTTATAAGGACTCTATATGAGAAATCCCCAAGTGGGGAACCGTACCATCTGTTGTTGTCCACTTATTTTAAGTAGACACTCTGAGCTCAGTGGCAGAGGAATCAACTCCAAATAACGATCATCTGTCCCTTGTAAATGGATCGCCATATGGAGAGGGGTGCCGGACGGCTCCCTGACAGTTGGGATTCCGACAGTCATTCCTCCGACGTCGGAATCCCGACTGCTCCCTCGTGGGGGTCCACGACCCCCCATAGAGGGAGAATAAAATAGGCGTGGCAAGCGCAGCGAGCCCGCAAGGGGCTTCATTGCGCTCCCCACGCTGTGCAGTCGGGATTCCGACGTCTGACTAATGACTGTCGGAATCCTGACTGTCGGGCTACTATACCACACCCATGGAGAGAATAGAAATATGCCTCCAATAGTGAAAACGGTATTTAACTATTGGAGGCATATTTCTATTCTCTCCATATGGTGATCCATTTACAAGGGACAGATGATCGTTATTTGGAGTTGATTACTCTCCCACTGAGCTCAGAGTGTCTACTTAAAATAAGTGGACAACAACAGATGGTACGGTTCCCCACTTGGGGATTTCTCATATAGAGTCCTTATAAAATTAGGATATTACCCTATGTATATCTAACTTTTGTCAATGTTTAACTAATGGGTGTCTAACTTTTGTCAATGTTTAACTAATGCATGTCTAACTTTGTCACTGTCTGACTAATGCATTTTTAACTTTTGGTGTCTTCCTATTGACTGTCTGACTAGACATTGGGCCTTATTTTGGTTCACTCCTTCTGGCAAATTCCTTCTTAGATGGACACAATCATGTGCACTGCAGGGGGGCAGATGTAACATATGCAGAGAGAATTAGATTTGGGTGAGTTATTTTGTTTCTGTGCAGGGTAAATACTGACTGCTCTATTTTTACACTGCAAAATAGATCTCACTTTGAAGTAAACCCCCACCCAAATCTAACTCTCTCTGCACAAGTAACATCTACCCCCACCTGCAGTGCACATGGTTTTGTCCATATAAGAAGGAATTTGCCAGAAGGAGTGAACCAGAATAAGGCCCATTGAGGCAGATGTATTAAACGCCTTTTAACATTTTGTAAATAACGAGTCCCGCTTCTCCAGCATAATGTGGGGAAGCGGGCACCCGTTATTGGCAGATGTATTCACGCCCCCCCAAGCCGATAAGGAGAGCCGTTATGCCCAGCGTTTACGGCTCTCCTTATTGGCTCCCCCGGCACCCCGTGCATGTGAACTCTCCCTTTCTCTCCTGGCCGGCTCTAATGGGCATGCACGATATCTCGCTAAAACCGCGAGATCTCCAGTGCAGCCCGAGCCAGAAGCAGGGCTAGCGTTGTCCCCACAGTGGGGGACAGGACAACGCTAGCCCTGGGCTGGCAAAGCGGGCAGGGTGTTTTAATGCCTGGGCGGCTGTTAATACATCGACCCAGCCGGGAGCTGGGGGTTACAGGGTGCGCTAGTAATACATTAGGAAATTCGTAATCCCCCCCAGTTAACCAGTGTTAAGTGCATTTCTGCACTTAACGCTGGTTCATACATCTGCCCCATTGTCTGTGAGCTATACCACACCCATTTATTTTTACTCACGGCTTCCCAAAAACCGGCTAATTGTCACTGGGAGAACTTAGAACGGTCTGAAAAATCCCCTGTAGGTGATGGTGTTGGGCTGATTTTTGGGCTTTTTGTATAGCTCGGGGGGATCAATTAGCCCATTTTAAATTATTGTAGGCCAATAAGAAACTGTAAATAAATAAATAAATAAATAAATAAATAATGGTCTCAAGGGCTAAAACTTACCATATAATTTAAAAATGTTTTTACTCATTATTAAATAAATACAAAAATAAATAAATATAATTGACTAAAACATTTAGATTATTCACTTACCATTTTTTTTTAAATAATATAGCAAGGATGGTGTACTGGTTAGCATTACTGCCTCACAACACTGAGGTCTTGGGTTTCCCACCATGGCCCTAACTGTGTAGCATTTGTATATTATCCTTGTGCTTGCGCTAGTTTACTCTGGGTACTCCGGTTTCCTCCCACATTCCAAAAATATACTGGTAGTTAACCTACTAGACGTCCCAAAAAAATTAACCCTAGAATGACTGTGTGTGTGTACATTTGGTAAGGAATCCAAATTGTAAGCTCTACTGGGGCATGTGAATGTTAGTAACTGGTATTAAATATATTACAATTCCTATTCCAGGGTACCCAATGTGTTCAATTCTGAACAAACTACTAACTATCTTCATGCACATGTGTGAGATGATGCTATCTTACCATAGAGTGACTGAATTTTATACACGTCATCTGCAGAAAGGCGGAATGTACTAGTGAAACGGTAGTTTGGCCACATCAGGGCCCTGGGGTCGTTGGAGTGTGAGAGACCAAGGGAATGACCAAATTCATGGGCAGCCACAAGGAACAAGTTATACCCTGTAAATAAACAAATAACTTCCATAAGATTATGACCTTGTATATAAATATATTGCATTTATAATGTTTGGCTAGTTTTTATGTTTTGGGGTATTTTTGTTTATTTGGGACAAATGTGTTTGTTTCTTTATTCCACCCAACTGAATCATTGGGCTTTGTTATGGAATTATATTAAAAATATTAAAGTAAATTGTATACTGATGTCAAAGTACATGGAAAAAGACCAAGATAAAACTATTTTTTGTTTTGTTTTGCTCATTTACACTTTTTGATTTACACCAATTCCAAAATGTAATTATCCATACAGGAATGTTTACACATTTGCTCAATTTTCCTCAATCATAAAATACATCAATGGGGAGTAAATATATTGTTCACTGGCTCAAAAAATTTAATATAAATGATATTAGTGATATTAGCATTGTGGAGATCTGATTTTGAAAAAAATATATTCCAGACATAAGACTATTCTTGTTTAAGAAGAGCTCTATAAACACATATACTGTAGTTATAATATAGAGACATTTCCTTCAAAATGTGCCTTTAAAATGACAACTGAAAATATTGCATTTACATATGTAGTAACCATAAGGCACAAGGGTACTGTAGCACAGAAAGAGGTAAAAGAAGACATAACTCAACTGCAAACAGTATATATATAATGACATACAGTAGATAAACAATACATTGTGCCATTATCATAATTATGTAAAGATTGTAAGAATGTATAGATTCAGTCTATATTTACAGTATACTGAAAATGAGCACAAAAAAGAGGAACCCACCGTTATATCCACTTGTCCATGACTCATCCTCATCAAAGTGGGCATCTCCACCAATTCCATCACCAGGGTCAAAGGCATGTGCCAGTATTCCGTGTTGGCCATCAAATGGGTAATAGTCATTATGATCTGTTGAAAGGGGAAAAAATATGGTCTTGTATGTACCTTAAAGTATTTATGTTCTTCTGTTGCATATTGGATAGGAATCATATAACATGGATCTTACCTCCAGCTGCAAAGAAAATCTCAATATCGGAAACTTGATAATATACCCGGGTGAAAGTCAGAGGGGTTACCTTACTCCAAACCTGGAAAGCCCTCCGAATAGCTAAGTCAACCTCCGATGTGGTCATGTCCGGTGTATAATTCAATATTCTAATAAAATAAAAATAATTTAATTATTTTATATTCAATTCAGTTATAGCATTGTCTTCAGTAACTGTCATTCCCTCTTTGTTACCTGTATGTCAGATGTTTTTTCCTCCATCTGGGGTTTTTTGGGGAGGTGCTGATTACTCTCCAATCAACACACCCGCACCTTGGCTGGTGCATTATTTTCATGGTGTCCGGGTCCAGTTTTCCTGTCACTACCAAGCCAAAAAACTGTTGCATTTCGCTGATTTTCTCCGAAAACCGACTGGTGGTCGATCTGGCCTGGCGCCCCCCATTCGTCTGCAGATTGTAGTACTTTGTCAAATATTCCTACAAAAGTGAGAAGGAAGATAAAACTAGAAACCTTTCCCGACGTTATCTTCAGGAAAATGTCTCTGCCAAGAATGACCTTTAACACCATACCATAGTATTTGTCTGAATATAGATGTTTTATATATACTCACTTTAGCAAAATTTGCATCATCATCATTATCATCATCATCATCGATGTCCTTGGTAACATTTTCTGCTGGGAAAGCTGAGCAATAAGCTACCGACAGCAGCAGCACTAGAAATGAAGTGTTCATGGCTGGTTCTCCTTAGGGTTCTAATGCTCCTTAAGGTTGTCTCCTTACCTCTGGCTTTCTGAGGGTCAAATTTATCTATTTATACAGTACCTGGGTGTCTCAATCATTCTGCAGAATGTGACTCACCCTTTATAACTTTCTCCAATTACAACAAAACTTACCATGCTATGACAAAGTGTCCACAACAAACCCCACACTTGTGCAACAAGTCTGCATGATGAATGAGTCGGAAGAGGTTTTGGAGCCAAACAGAAAATATATAATTTAGTGGCAAAAAGTTGTAAGCAATTAAAAAAAATGACCTGGGTCCGACACTTTCACTTAAAACTGGGTCGCTCAACCCGGGCAACCCGGACTTAACCCTACTCACTTTATACTCACTTTATACCCCGGGTCATATTGCTGGGATGGTTGTCCTTATGTTGCCAAACCAGCAATAACTGGGTCCAAGGTGTGTTGTGAAAGGAGTATGACACACCCATGTGACATTTGTCTTGTGAGTCTTTGTTGAATGCTACTGCACAAACTGCAGTCTTCCTCTAGGGAAGCTTTACAAGATGTACCTTGATGGGGCCTTCCTTTCTTTGCACTGTGTAGTGCGACAAGGTGGGAGACAGAAGTCTCTGGCTTAGGTCCTGTGAGCTTCCAGCATCCCACATTGCTATTTGTTTTTATGTTCTCACCGGGCAGTTCGTTGTGTCCCTTTATCACTCTGCAATACCAGCACCTGCACAGACATCACTTCCAACAGGGAAGTTTGGGTTTGTGTTTATTCTTCCCAGTTTTCACCAAGAAATGTCCAATTAGCAGCCACAGTAAAACAGGTGGGATATATAGCCCATGGAGTCATGCCCAATATGTGCTTAATACATTTATTATTTATTTATTTACAGTTTCTTATATAGCGCAGCAGATTCTATTGCGCTTTACAAGAGTAGACAGAGATAAGACAAACTGGGTAACAACAGACAGACTTGGAGGTAGGAGGGCCCTGCTGCAAGCTTACAATCTATAGGGACATAGGAGGGAAACACAAGGACAGGCACCAGTAATAGCATAGCAGTCCCACCAAGTTACAAGTCCAGAAGGGAAGCTATAAAATACATAAGTGCCTTAGAGGGTTATGTGTGTGGAACTTAAATATGATAGGCTTGCCTGAAGAGGTGAGTTTTCAGGGAACGCTTGAAGGTTTGGAGGCTAGTTGAAAGTCTTATTGAACACGGAAGGGCATTACATAGGGTGGGAGCAGCCCGATGACAGTCCTGTAATACATCATAGGAGTATGTACATGCTGCATTGGGTGCAGTAATAATCCCACTGTTTACTGATGTCTTTAATTTTAACTTTCAGTTTTAACTGATAAAATGGGGGAACTAGAGAACCTAGTTTTAGAGGAAGATTTTGATCTCATAGGTATTACCGAAACTTGGTGGGATGAATCACATGAGTGGGAGGCTAACATAGAAGGTTATAGTCTGTTTAGAAAAAATAGATTAGGTAGAAGGGGAGGGGGGTATGTTTATATGTTAAACCATCCTTAAAACCATACATAAGGGAAGACATATACGAGAGCGCAATGGAGTCAGTAGAATCGGTATGGGTAGAAATCACAGGTATTATTAAAGGGGCTAAAAAGCTTATAGTACAGACGGAGCCTCTGTCGTTTAGAGGGGCTGGCTATAGAATCGTCAGCCTCCGCCAGCCCCCGCCATCCGCCAGAAGGGGGCGCGCGAACATGAGACGCTTGCATGCCTAATTCTGACAGAGCTCTCTTTTGCCCACTTCGTTCCCCACCACCTCTCCAAACCCCCTAATCTGAAGGGGAGACAGGCAGGGATTCCACCGCCGACATCTGAGTGACGAAGACACACGTGCGTGTGAGACGCTTACGCGTCCTCGTCAGATGGCACGCCTCTCCGCCAGCTCTCACCTGTGGCAGGGATCTGGTAAGGGCTGGGGATATATGAGAGGCGCTCCCTCTGTAGGAACATGTTATAAGCCACCCAACATAAATATGGAGGAGGAAAAAGACCTCTTGCTACAGGTGGTAAAAGCGTCCAGCTTACGGGACATTATTATTATATATTAACTACCCAAAAATAGATTGGAAGGATAGGTCAAGTAACACCGCTAAGGGAAATGTTTTATTGGGTGCCCTAAATGACCACTATTAATCAATTTATTGAAAGTCCAACCAGAAATAACACAGGGTTGCCGAGAAGCCCGGAGAGGAGACTTTCCTTACCCGATCGGGGCGGGGCTTGACTGTGACGTCATTAAGCCCCACCCCCATTACGGGAAATAGGAGAAATTACTGATCTCCATGGAGGGGGCGGGGCTAAAATGACACGTTTGTGCCATTTTAGCTCAGCCCCCTCCTCTGAGAACCGCGGATTGTGGCATTTACACCGATTTTCGGGAGACTCCCGGGAATTTCCGGGAGGGTCGGCAACCCTGAAATAACAACATCCTGGATCTCTTGATAAGCAACAATGGGGACATTCTTACTAATATAACCATAAGGGAGACATTGGGGAACAGTGTTCACAATATGATCACATTTGATTTCAATTTTAACAAAGATATTGGAAAATATTGGAGCAACTAGGTCCTTAATTTCAGAAAAGCAAACTTTGGTAAATTTGAGGCGTCCTTAAAGGATATAAACTGGAAGGAATTATTTAGAGGTATGGCTATTACTAAAAGGTGGCAAACTTTTAAAACAATATTGCAGGAGGGCGCTGAAAATGTTATACCTAGGGTAAATAAAAGAAGAAATGTCAAAAGGAAACCTATGTGGCTTAACAGCAAAGTCAAAATTTGAAATATCTAAAAAAAAGGAGGGCATTCAAAGCGTTTAAACAAGATGGGACACCCAAATCATTTGCCGCATATAAAGAATGTAATAAGAAATGTAAAAATACAATCAAGATGGCTAAATTAGAGACTGAACATAAAATAGCGGCAGATACTGTGGCAAATCTAATCCCCCAAATATCTGCAGTTACTATATATAAACGGGAAAAGGTTAAGGAAGGAAATATTGGCCCACAAAAAAATAAGCAGGGTACCCCGGTAATAGAAGAAAAAGAGAAAGCGGAATTATTCAATGAATTTTTTGCTTCAGTATTTACAAGAGAAGAATCTTTAGAAGATCTCCCACAGATTAAATGCTCAGCCCTTGATTGCTCCCACACTGTTTGTTTGAGTGAGGAAATAGTAAAAAATAGATTACAGAACCTAAATAGTAACAAATCTCCTGGCCCGGATGAAATACACCCTAGGATACTAAAAAAATGTAGTTCTGTATACCATTATACAGTGGCGTAACTACAGAGTGTGCAGGGGGTGCAGCTGCTATAGGGCCCGAGCTGTTTCTAGGGCCCTTTGCTCCCCCTGTACCCAGTTATGACTGCACCAAAGATCAGCGGCAGTCAGCGCTCCCGAGTGCTGCAAGTTAGGCGGTACGGGGTGGTACGGCGTACCACTAAAACATAGTGTGCCGGTACCCCATACCGCCATAACAAATTACACCCCCAAATTGTACTGCGCATGCGTGCATATGTAAATGGCGGGGGGCGTGGCCTGTACAGGTCTGCCGCCCCCCCGCCACAGCAGATTCCCTATGGAGGGGAGGGGCAGGGAGCACATTGTGCATCTCTCCTTCCTCTCCCTCCCCTCCCTCAGCAGCAGCAGCGGCGGTGGGAGGCAGCAGCTGGAGGGGGAGAGACCAGGCAGCAGGACTCCATTTTGGCACTGTGGGGCGGCATATCTGGCACTGTGGGCGCATGTGTGTCACTGGGGGGCATATGTCTGGCACTGTGGGGGCATAGCTGGCACTGTGTGGGCATATCTGGCACTGTGGGGGCATACCTGACACTGGGGGCATATCTGGCACTGTGTGGGCATGTGTGGCACTGGGGGGCATATGTCTGGCACTGTGGGGGCATAGCTGGCACTGTGTGGGCATATCTGGCACTGTGGGGGCATACCTGACACTGGGGGCATATCTGGCACTGTGTGGGCATGTGTGGCACTGGGGGGCATATGTCTGGCACTGTGGGGGCATATGTCTGGCAGTGGGGGCATATGTGTGGCACTGTGGGGGCATATCTGGCACTGTTGTTGCATATCTGGCACTGTGTGGGTATGTCTGGCACGGTGAAAGCATATGTGTGGCACTTTGGGGGCATATGTGTGGCACTGTGTGGGCATATGTGTGGCACTGAGGGGGCATATCTGGCACTGGGGGCATACTTAGCACTGTGGGGGCATATATGTGTGGCACTGTGGGGGTAAATGATATCTGGCACTGTGGGTGCATATATGTGCACAAGCCCAAACAGAAATGTCATTGTGTTTTAAAGTTTTGTCATGTAGCCACTCCCCCTCATGTCATATGACCACACCCCTGACCCCACCCCTAACCACACCCATTTTTCGAGGCACAGTACCACTAAGATATTTTTTCTACTTGCATCACTGGCGCTCCCTGCTCCCCCTTGCTTCAGCTCCCTCACCTTGGTCCGGGCCCTGCAAGCTGCAGCGCATCCACGGAGTATGAAGCTGTTCTCCCTCCACCCTCTCACCCTACAAGCTGGCTTCCAGCAGTCCCATGATTTGTGGACATTTAGGGAGCGTGTCCTAATGCTGTGATGTGCCCGCCCACATGAGAGGTCTCTGGCTGTGCTCCCACTGAGACTGCTGTCTGCTGTAATGAGTTATGCTCACCCCCACTCTCTGTCTGAAGCTTTCTAACTCCCCCTCTCTCTTTTTCTAATGCTGTCCCCTCCCCCTCTCTTTGAGGAGGTCTCCTCCTCTCTCTGTTGCACAATCGGTGACAGAGAGTGGTGTTAAATGGCTTACATTCCAGTTGGTGTAAGGTCCAAAGTGGAGTTACTCAAGGTTCAATATTGGGACCCACCTTGTTTAATATATTCATTTATGATATAGGAAGTGACATAGGGCGGCATTCTCTAAACTAAAACTGCAGTAAAAACACAGTTATCGGGGTTTTTACCACATTGTGGGATGCTCTAAAGATCCCTCGCCAGGTTACCGCGATGGGTGTGCATCGCCACCAAAGGCTGGTGATGCCCCATATAAGCCTATGGGCTTCTAACCCGACCCACTGCCACCCCGCATGGACCACTGCCGACCCCCTCCTGGACCTGTGACCTCCTCCTCTCTGCACTCTAAACCCTCTTCCAGGTGCAGGGAGGAGGAGGAGAGTCAGTCTGCCCGCAGCAGCACAAGCCGGGTAAGGGAGGGAGGGGGGCGCCGTCGGGACCCGCTGGCTCACTGCAAAGGACACAAGAGCTGTCCTTTGCCATAATTATCGTGCATGTTAGAGCATATGCAATAATTATGTCAGCGCTATCCGGCACAGGGGGCGAAGCGGATGTTAGAGAAGCCCGCCCATAGTGAGTAAAATTGCAATATTTGCGGACGAAAAACAATATTGAGAAGGAAATTAACTTAGGAGTAGATGTGGATACACTAGAAAGTGACTAACAGAAATTATTCGGTACTCTTTACCTAGCACGGCGCCCGCGATTATGATCGCGGTTTCGGGGGTAAAAAAATCGCGGGCATCGCATGCATTAAAAAGTCGGGTGCGACGCGACCGACGCGATTTCCCATAGGGAACAATGTTAAATTTTTCAATGGACGCGATTTTTCTGTTCAATGCCTCAATGGACGCGATTTTGCCATAGGAAACAATGTTAAATGGGCCACAGAGCCCAAATAGGCACCCTGAACTGTGAAATGGCCCCCTTAATTGTTAACGACACCCCACGTTCAACGTGAACCCGAAGCGTGGCAAGCGCAGCGAGCCCGCGAGGGGCGGCGGTACGCGTCCTCCGACCTTTTCATACCCCCACTATCCACGTCGGCGTGGAGTTGAGAATAGAATAGTGTGGCGAGCGCAGCGAGCCACCGAGCCCGAAGCGTGGCGAGCGCAGCGAGCCCCGCGTGGGGAAGCGGATACCTTCACAGGTAAACGCGTCCCTTCGTGGGCTTCACTGGTATCCGCGTCCCCTCGCGGGGCTCGCTGCGCTCCCTATGGGAAATCGCGGGCATCGCACCCGTTATTGTAGTGCATGCGATGGCCGCGATGCCCGCGATGGGCGCCGTGCTAGGTAAAGAGTACCAATTATTCTCTAAAGGCGGGCGGAAAGCTGGAAAATGCAGTTTAACTTTCATAAATATAAAATAATTAATTATGGGAACAAAAATTAACAAGCTACTTATAGGCTAAATGGAGTTATTATAGGGAATTCTGCTGTAGAGGAGGACTTGGGGGTCACCATAGATGATAAATTGGGTGATAGAAAAAGCAAACCGATCACTGGTATGCATTAAAAGGTGAAAGAATTCAAGGGATGCCAATGTGATAGTGCCTCTTTACAAGGCATTGGTGAGACCACACTTGGAATATTGTGTTCAGTTCTAGGCGCGGCACCTTAAAAAGGACATAAATGAATTGGAACAGGTACAGAGTTGGGCGACTAAGCTAGTAAAAGGTCTAGCATCACTAGAATACAAAGATAGGACAACCAGGCTGAATATGTTTTCACTGGAGAAATGGAGGTTGAGAGGTGATATGATTAGTGTGTTCAAATACAGGATTGGGAATCATATGGAACTCGAAGATGATTGGTCACTAACAGGCCTATACTTAGGACACGCGGGCATGTACTGAGGCTCGAGGAAAATACATTACGGACTGAATTTAGAAGAGGATTCTTCACCATTAGAGCAGCATTGCCGGTGGTGGTGGTTACAGCAACTACTGTTAATGAATTTAAATTTAAAACTGGATACATTTTTGGCCACTAATGAGATCCAACCCCCCCCCCCCTAACTTACCTTATCCGTTCTCAAGCTGTTCGTGTCAAAAACTAGGCCAAAACATCATCATCCCACCCTGGATTCTCGCGAGACCGGATCTCTATATAAGTCCCGGCTTTCGGCACCATCTTCTGTCGGTGTGTGAAAGTCAGACAGCATGGATGTGTCGATGCTGTCTGCACAAACAGCGAAGAGGAAAGCTAGGGGGGCTGCAGGGGGGGAACAAACAAGGGGGAACTAACAGGATGCACAACTTCATGGGGGCTGCTGGATGGGGAAAACGAAAGGGGAAATAAACTAATTTATTTTTATTCCCTTTCTCTTACAGCAATATGCGCTAGGTAGTTGTTAAAGGAACTATAAAACAGCACTGAGTAAAAACAAGAAAAGGGAAAGTTAAATTAAAGAAAAGTAGCACAAACTAATTGCAAAGTTAGCACTTAAAAGTAGTAGTCTCAATTCTGAAATTTTAGTGTTTTTTATGCTTTTCTAAAAATAATCGGGACCCAAAACCTGGAAGGGTGGTTTTGGTAAATCCCATTAGAATCCAAAGCCTGAAGGGAATCCAGACCCAAAACCCGAAAAGTGGCCAGTGCACATTCCTACTTAAAATTGGCCAGTGTACATTCACAGGATGATGTATATCATAGCATAGTATATATAGATTTGATAGTTATATATGTTCTGTGTATTTGCAGTTATTGTTTTTTTTTAACAAAACGTTGCTTCATTTCTGTTCTTTGCTAAATGTTTCTCAATATCAGCTGTATTCTTATTACAGTAATGTAATTTTAGCAACATTAGTAATTTGTTATGTAACATACTGTAAGAGTAAGGTGGGTTATTTTTAATTACTGTACCGTCATTTTCTTAAAGTGTATCTCAGTTACAGTCATACTTTACTGTTAGTTCCAGTGTAATAAAATAGACATAAGTCATATAATTTTGGGAACCACCTGCCTCTCTGCTTGGGCAGGGGAAATCCAGAAGAAATCCAGGTGGAGCGCCTCTCAGCCAGCTCAGGGAATCATCATGCTAGTGAGGGCTGTGGGCGGCATCGAGGAGCCGGCGGGCTCCGTCAGAATGGGGCGCGCAAGCATCTCATGCACACGTGCCCCGTTCAGGATGGGTGGCAAAAGGCAGCAACTGGCAATAGAATCGCCAGGAGCAGCTCTAATGAGAGCTGATCCATCTGTAATTGTGAACTGCCAGAACAGATGAGCAACCCACACCTCTTGATCCGCCAACAATGCATTTGGGTGTTCCACCTGCATGCGGGGGGGGGGGGGGGGGGGGGGGGGGGGGGCTTGCTGGGACTTGTAGTTCCACAACATAACCCAATAGTTCATTATTCTTATTTTTCCACATTTATGCTATCAGTCTCATGCTTTAGAATCCACTATTTGGGGGAAATTTACTAAGATGTGTATTCTACTTCACATATGTGTATTCTACTTCACATATGTGTATTCTACTTCACATATGTATTGCTATGGGCAACCAATCAGATCCTGTCTACTATCTTCTAATGTAGGCAGGTCCAAACTATGGCCCTCCAGATGTTGTGAAACTACAGGTCCCATCATGCTGGGATGTGTAGTTCAGGGTTGCCGACTTTTTCTGTCTCCTCTCCGGGAGAAGCCCGGAGAGAGGAGACTTCCAGCTGCAGTTCGGGGGCGGGGCTTGAGCGTTACATCATTAAGCCCCGCCCCCAGTATGGTAAAAACCCAATTCACAGATCTCCGTTGAGGGGGCGGGGCTAAAATGATGCAATTGTTGATATTTTAGCTCTGCCCCCTCCTCTGAGGCCCGCGGATTGCCGCATTTAAACCCAGAGGTATGGGGGAACACGCTGCAATCGGGGGGTGGCGTGGGGGTCCCTCAGAATCCGGGAGGGTTGCCCACTTTTCTGGGGGGGCCGGGAGGAGGACCCGATTTTCGGGATCCTCCCGGCCATTCCGGGAGGGTAGGCAACCCTGGTGTAGTTTTACAACAGCAGGAGGGCCACCGTTTGGACATGCCTGTTCTAGAGGGTCCTAAATAAATGAGTAGATTCTGATTGGTTGCCCATAGCAACATCACATGTGAAGTAGAATACACATCTTAGTAAATTTCCCCTATTGAGTCCAATGATCCCGTGCTACGGAGATTGAGGACCTTTACTGAAGGTGTTTTTTAAAAAGATTTGCTTCAAAAACACCCCATACAGATTCATCCAAGCCATCCACACAAAATTAAGGATCAACACACTAAGGTTTCCACAGTTCCACAGGAACCCCAGCTCTTTGACGTTGATATATCTGTCTGTGCGTATGTGTGACACCCCAGACTTTGGGGGTGCCCCTTTCCTGGAGATACCCTGTTTTCCCCCAGGACTTTGACTGCACAGTGCCCCACAGAAGGGTTGCTAGGCAACCAAGCTGTGCAGCCCACGTGAAACTGGACCTGGAAGGGGTTAACCCTGCAGGGCGAGGAGAGCGCGAAAGGAGATGCCCTGTGATTGGTGGAAGGGGGAGAGCGCGAAGAGAGGGAGGAGGAGTGTATGCTGGAGAGCGTGTCTTTTGGCTGGTACCTGGACAGAGGGAGACTCAGCAGCGTGTAACGGCAGCCCTGGGAGAAGGATCCACGCGCCGCAGCAGCAGAGACCAGGCGGGGAAAGGAGAAGAGTTCCGGCAGGGTGAGCGGCAACAGCGCTAGTGACCCGCCGCAGCAGCACCCGCCGCGTCATCAAGTCGCGTCCCCGGCACCAGCCAGCGGGGAGGGAGAGAGACCCGGCGCGGGGCACCAGAGCCGCCGACGGGGAACAGTGTCGCGTTGACCCGAGCGGCGCCCCGGGAGAAGCCTGCACCGAGCACCAGCCAGCGGGGAGAGAGAGAGACCCGGCGCAGGGAGCCAGAGCCACCGGAGTGAGTGACGTGGCCCCAACAGCGCCGCAGTCCCCCCCGGAAGATAGCCCCAGAGCAGCACCCGGCCGACAGCTCCAGGGACCAGCTCCTTACAAGTGCCCAGCAGCGGACCCAGACGGCAGGTGCCGCAACTAAACGTAAGTGCTGCACAGCAGCCCCAAGCCAGCCTGATTCCCCAGCTCACCCCTATCTTCTGGGGACCCAGGGACACTACCCAAGGCTCACCACAGGCCAGCTCAGAAGGATCGACACCTTGCCCTCCTGGCTGAGGCCCCTTTCATGTACTCTCCTGTCAGCCTAGTACCTTTACTCCCCATCCCAGAAACCCCATTGCTCCATAGTGGCTGAAGAATTACCCTGACATCCAAGTAGCTCCTGCCCTGTGAAACCAGGCCACCTCGCTGGACAGAGTACTGTCATTTACTTATTAGAGGTCCTACAGCGCCATCTTGTGGCTCAAATCAGGAACTCCCCTTGCCAATCCTCAGACAGAGACTTGCTTCTGGATTTGGGACATTTTTCTTCCGTGTCATCGGTATCTAACCAGGGAGACTGTTTTAGGTTTTAAAGGACTGCGCAGTAGCGGAATAGAGGCCTCTAACAGACTTCCACACTAGCCCTGTGCACAGGCCTGCCTCAGAGGCAGTGGTAAGGACACACTCATTGGGTACCCAGTCACGTGACCGCATTTACAGTATAGTATTAATGTGTGCTCTTAAGTGTTACTGTGATTGATGTGATATAGTAGTTTGTTAGAACGTATTGTTGCCGTATTTTGCCATTACAGTGAATGTATTGATTTAGAGTTGACCACCCTAGACGTGGTGATTGATTAGGGAGTGTTAGTTGTTACCTTAAAATACCGTAATTACATGTAAGTTGCCTCTAGGAACTGTTTCATTCCACTTTGTCATCCTGATTATTACCGCTGGTAAGCCGGCTGGCTATCTGGCTCAGATATTGTCGTTGTTGTTAATAAACACCCTTGAACCGCTATTTTAGTCTCATTTCTGTCTTGGCTGAGGTCCAGGCCGAAAGGACACGTCGCGCTCAAGACTCCCGAGGTCAAGATCAAGGTAAAGGGTTACTGGCCGTCTTTTCCGGTGCATCACATCTAACTTTGGCGTCCACGAACAGGACCGGAAAATGTCGGAAGATGGTACCCCAATACCATCACCCCGCAGACGTCTCCCACCACTACCGGAAGACAAAGAACCGCCAAAGGCAGCGGCGGCACAGATCACGATGCCCTACTACTTCGGGGCCACGTGGCTCCTCACATTCTCGGGAGATACGCGGACGAAAGGCACAAGCACTTTCAAGGCATTCAAGGACCGCATGAACTCGACGTTCACCCTATACCAACTGAACGAGGAACAAAGCAAGGAAATACTGCTGGCACAGCTGAGAGGGTCCGCCCTGAGAGAAGTAAAGTCATGGTCGAAAAGCGACAGGGAGACGGCGGACAAGATCTTAAAAAAACTGGCAAAGATCTTCGATGCCAAAACCGTGCCAATGCTGAAGAGCAGGTTGTATGCCAGGAAGCAGAAACAAGGAGAATCACTGCGTGATTTCGCACTGGCATTACACGAAGCAATGAAAGCAGTCCAAGCCGCAGACCCAAGAGAAGTACAATTGGCGGACAAAATGCTGATAGACCTTTTCGTCGAAGGGGCGAGAGAGGAGACCACCCGCGCCCAGCTCCGAATGATAAAGCGACAAGAACAAGGCTGCACCTTCGAGGAACTCAAAGAATCAGCACTACAGGTGTTGGAAAAAATCCAGAATGAAGAGCCGGAAGAAGGAGCTACGGCGGGAGAAGAAGAGGCGGAGGACCACTGGGAAGCCAGACACCAGGGACCTGGTAGTGCGAAGAAGAGAACAGTATTTCAGGAAGCGCAATCGCCGGCAGGCCCAGATCCATTGTCCGCTATAAATAGCAAGCTCACAGAATTGACTCTAAACATGGCCAGAATGGGGCAAAGGCTGGAGCAGAGCGAAGCTAGACAAAATGAGTGGCGCCCGCGAAGAGAAAGAGGAGGAGGAAGACCGCGGTGGAGTACGCCCAGAGAATCGGGAAGACGATCGACCGACCGGTTCGACGAAGAAGGCAGACCAATCTGCCGGAGATGTAACCAAAGCGGCCACGTTGAGAGAAACTGCCCTCAGGGCGATTTAAACGGGGAGATCCCGAGGAGGAGGACCGACCCTCGGGAGGAGACCCGCTACTAGGTCCCCCGAAAGAAGACTGGTGGCCTCGCTTTGTAGGGAAGTGCCCTCACATCAGTGTGGAGATCGATGGGGTGACAATGGAGGCGCTACTGGACACTGGCTCTCAAGTTTCAACCATCAAGCTGGAGGAATTTGACCGCCACTGGCCTAGAGAGAACATCGTCGCACCCCCCACCACTTGGCTCCACCTGTTGGCAAGTAATGGTCAACCCATCGACTATCAAGGCTACTGGGAGACAGATGTCAAGATAGGCAAAACCACCCTACAGAGGCAAGGTTGCCTAGTCACGACCGCCCATTGTGGACACCTGCCCCCGATGATCTTGGGGATGAATATCCTCAAACACTGTCCAGAAGAGATGGTCGAGGCCCTGAAGAAAGGGATGAGGACGGCTGGCCCTAGAGAGAAAAAGACGATGCAGCGGACGATGCGGGTTCTGGAAGGACAACGGAGGTTCACAGACGACCGAGGCGAAGTCGGCAAAGCTCGGGTCGCAGACCGACGACCGATCCTGCTCCTGCCTAATTCGGAACACATCATCTGATGTAAGGCCAGGATTGGCCCAGGAGGAGGAGCATACGATGCCATCCTGGAACCTTATGAACATGACGGCCACCCACCGTTTACTGTGGCCAGAACGTTGGCTCGAGTCCAGGACGGTAGGGTACCGGTCCGAATTGTCAACCCTCACAATTACCCGATCAAGCTCCATCAACATTGCCCAGTCGCCCGAATCTTCCAGGTCGATTTCCAGGACGTGGTTGGGCATAATGTGACCTCCGTGACGGACGACGAGGGAAACGAGGAGAGCCCACCAGATGGGTGTGGTGAGAAAGTGTGGTGGGAAGACATCAAAATAGGAGGCCCCGACACCACCGACCCAGAACGCCGAGGCGTCCTCGAGATCGTCAGGAGGAATGCGGTGGCGTTTAGCCAAAGCCCGTCCGATTTTGGAAGAGCGAAGGATGTGTGCCACTACATCTCGACAGGGACCAACCCTCCCATCAAGGAGAGGCATCGGCCTATCCCTCCCGCGATGTACCAGCCGGTGAGGAAGATGATTGACGAGATGAAGGAAGCGGGAGTCGTACGAGAAAGCCATAGCCCGTGGGCCTCTCCGATAGTCATCGTGAAAAAGAAAGACGGCAGTCTACGGTTTTGCGTTGACTATCGCAAGCTCAACGCGGTGACCCACAAAGACGCCTATCCACTGCCCCGCATAGAGGAGTCGCTGACAGCGTTGAAGACCGCGGCCTTCTTCTCCACGTTGGACCTCATGAGTGGGTACTGGCAGGTCCCGATGGCCCCCGAAGACATGCAGAAGACCGCGTTCACGACGCCGATGGGACTCTTCGAATTCGAAAGGATGCCTTTCGGATTGTGCAATGCGCCCGCCACGTTCCAACGGCTGATGGAGCATTGTCTGGGCCACCACAACTTCGAAATGATATTGTTGTACCTAGACGATGTTATCATATTCTCAAGGACCTACGAAGAGCATCTCCAGCACCTAGAAGAGGTATTCCGGCTGCTAGCCAAGTCTGGGTTGAAGCTAAAGCCCGCGAAGTGTCACCTCCTCAAGCCTGAAGTAGCCTACCTGGGGCATATCGTCGGTGCACAGGGCGTGAGACCAGACCCCGATAAGATTCAGGTCGTCCGAGACTGGCCAGTGCCCCGCTCGGTGCAGGAGGTGAGGAGCTTCCTCGGCTTCGCCGGCTACTACCGCCGATTCGTAGAGGGCTTCGCCGGCATCTCCGCTCCACTCCACGAGCTGCTGAGAGGAAAGTCTGGGCAAGAGAGAAAGGGGTCTGCCCCGGTCGATTGGGGGCCCGAACAACGACAGGCATTCGAGCAGTTAAAAGCCTCTTTGACGAATACCCCTTTGTTGGCTTATCCCGACTACGAGAAGCCTTTCCAAGTATACACAGATGCGAGCCACAGAGGACTGGGAGCTGTCCTGTCCCAGATACAGGACGGGAAGGAAAGGGTGATCGCGTATGCCAGCAGGGGACTCCGCAAGACCGAGCGCAACTGCGAGAATTACAGCACCTTCAGACTCGAGTTGCTCGCCCTGATCTGGGCCGTCACTGAAAAATTTAAGAATTACCTCGCCGCAACACCCTTCGTCATCATGACAGACAATAACCCTCTGGCCCATCTGACCACCGCTCAGCTAGGGGCCATGGAGCAACGCTGGGTCTCACGCCTCGCCAATTTTCGATATACAGTGTCCTACAGAAGTGGCAAAGAGAACGGGAACGCAGACGCCCTCTCCCGCCTTCCTGTGGAAGATGTGGCCGAAGAGGGTGGAGAGGTTGCCGAAGAACTGGAAGCTCCGCTCTTCCAGGCCGAGAGGAGAACTATGGTCTATTCCGAACCTCTGTTGGTTGCCGCCAGTCAAACCGATACCGCCCCCACCTTTGGGACGCCTGAGGTAGACTGGATTGAAGTTCAGCAGAAGAGCCCGGTGATTCAAGACCTCTCCCGCCTCCTTCGACGATGCTGTGGCCTGACTAAAGAACAGAGACAGGCAGCAGACCCTGAACTGGTGAAGCTACTAAGACACCGAGGCCGGCTGCAGAAACGGCAGGGCCTACTTGTACGAGTTAGTCTCCACCCAGGAACTCACCAGACCACCACGCAAGTGATCGTCCCACGGCAGCAGGCCAGTAGATTACTCGAAGCATACCACGATGCCTCCGGCCACTTCGGCACGCAAAAGACCGAAGCAGTCTTAAGGACCAGGTTCTTCTGGATCGGCATGCGGGAAGACATCGAGCAGTGGTGCCAGAAGTGTGTGCCTTGTAGTCTCAAACGACATCCAGAGGCCAGCGAAAAGGACCCCTTACACCCCATCAAGAGCACCTACCCCCTCGAATTGGTGGCCCTTGACCACATAAAACTGGAGCCCAGCTCAAGTGGACACACTTATGCCTTGACAATGACCGATCACTATACCAAATTCCTGGTGGTGGTACCAGTTCGCGACTTGACAGCCAAGACAACGGCCAAACTGTTCTGGAAGCACTTTGTGAAGCCGTACGGGTATCCAGACAGAGTGTTGACCGACCAAGGGCCCGCTTTCAACTCTCAGCTGTTCCATGAGTTGTGCTCCACCTACGGCTGTAAGAAGGTCCAGACCACGGCATACCACCCCCAGGGCAACGGACAGTGCGAGCGGGCCAATAGGACCATCTTGGGGATGCTCCGGAGTCTTTCTACCGAACAACGCACTCGCTGGCCGACCCTACTCCCCGAGCTTACCTACATATACAACAATGTGGAACATTGCTCCAAGGGGTTTACCCCCAACTACCTCCTGTTTGGCCGACGGGGAAAGCTGCCAAAGGACCTGGAGCTGTCACCCGGCCTAGACCACCAACCCCGCTTGCAACAAAGTTGGGTGCAAGAACACCAGCAAAGGATGGAGAACGCTCGGGAGATCGTAGAGAAGAGGATGGAAGCAGCACACATCAGACAAGAGACTGACTACAACGCCAATGCTCACCCCACGCCACTCCAGATAGGCGACAGGGTCTGGAAGAGGAAGCACCATCGGTCAAGCAAACTCGATACAATGTGGGAGACCGCCCCATACACCGTGCTTCGCATCCCGGATGGTGACGTCTACACTTACCAAATCCAACGCAACCTTGGTGGGCCTGTCCTCACCGTATCGAGAAATCAACTAAAGTTGTGCATCGAGGGACCCCCATCAGAAGAGGAAGACTCCTCTGACCCAGAACTCAGCGAGGCCGCTGAACCCATTCCTCTCCATGACCCAATGGAACTGTTGCTTATCATGAGCGGGTCTATGCCGAGATCACCAGTACAGACGGTACGCTACGAAAGCCCTACACGGCCAGTAACTGAAGAGCAAGCGGATCCTGTCGATATCCCTGTTGTCCACCGTACTCCCGTCAGGGAAGTCCGAAGATCTGAGCGGTGCACAAAAGGAGTGTTACCGCTCCGTTACAGAATGTAAACAGTACTGTAAGACCAAATTCTATGTAAATATATGTACAAATGTGTAGAGTGTTAAGATCTGTCTGACCATTGTTGTTTACCGCGACCCCTTTGGGAAGGACATTTCGGGGTCTCATCTTCTTGTATTTATGTTCGGGACTTTATCCAGGACTCTTGCTAGTTTGTAAATTGATGCCCGGGGACTGGCATCCTTCGAGCAGGGGGACATGTGACACCCCAGACTTTGGGGGTGCCCCTTTCCTGGAGATACCCTGTTTTCCCCCAGGACTTTGACTGCACAGTGCCCCACAGAAGGGTTGCTAGGCAACCAAGCTGTGCAGCCCACGTGAAACTGGTCCTGGAAGGGGTTAACCCTGCAGGGCGAGGAGAGCGCGAAAGGAGATGCCCTGTGATTGGTGGAAGGGGGAGAGCGCGAAGAGAGGGAGGAGGAGTGTATGCTGAAAAGCGTGTCTTTTGGCTGGAACCTGGACAGAGGGAGACTCAGCAGCGTGTAACGGCAGCCCTGGGAGAAGGATCCACGCGCCGCAGCAGCAGAGACCTGGCGGGGAAAGGAGAAGAGTTCCGGCAGGGTGAGCGGCAACAGCGCTAGTGACCCGCCGCAGCAGCACCCGCCGCGTCATCAAGTCGCGTCCCCGGCACCAGCCAGCGGGGAGGGAGAGAGACCCGGCGCGGGGCACCAGAGCCGCCGACGGGGAACAGTGTCGCGTTGACCCGAGCGGCGCCCCGGGAGAAGCCTGCACCGAGCACCAGCCAGCGGGGAGAGAGAGAGACCCGGCGCAGGGAGCCAGAGCCACCGGAGTGAGTGACGTGGCCCCAACAGCGCCGCAGTCCCCCCCGGAAGATAGCGCCAGAGCAGCACCCGGCCGACAGCTCCAGGGACTAGCTCCTTACAAGTGCCCAGCAGCGGACCCAGACGGCAGGTGCCGCAACTAAACGTAAGTGCTGCACAGCAGCCCCAAGCCAGCCTGATTCCCCAGCTCACCCCTATCTTCTGGGGCCCCAGTGACACTACCCAAGGCTCACCACAGGCCAGCTCAGAAGGATCGACACCTTGCCCTCATGGCTGAGGCCCCTTTCATGTACTCTCCTGTCAGCCTAGTACCTTTACTCCCCATCCCAGGAACCCCATTGCTCCATAGTGGCTGAAGAATTACCCTGACATCCAAGTAGCTCCTGCCCTGTGAAACCAGGCCACCTCGCTGGACAGAGTACTGTCATTTACTTATTAGAGGTCCTACAGCGCCATCTTGTGGCTCAAATCAGGAACTCCCCTTGCCAATCCTCAGACAGAGACTTGCTTCTGGATTTGGGACATTTTTCTTCCGTGTCATCGGTATCTAACCAGGGAGACTGTTTTAGGTTTTAAAGGACTGCGCAGTAGCGGAATAGAGGCCTCTAACAGACTTCCACACTAGCCCTGTGCACAGGCCTGCCTCAGAGGCAGTGGTAAGGACACACTCATTGGGTACCCAGTCACGTGACCGCATTTACAGTATAGTATTAATGTGTGCTCTTAAGTGTTACTGTGATTGATGTGATATAGTAGTTTGTTAGAACGTATTGTTGCCGTATTTTGCCATTACAGTGAATGTATTGATTTAGAGTTGACCACCCTAGACGTGGTGATTGATTAGGGAGTGTTAGTTGTTACCTTAAAATACCGTAATTACATGTAAGTTGCCTCTAGGAACTGTTTCATTCCACTTTGTCATCCTGATTATTACCGCTGGTAAGCCGGCTGGCTATCTGGCTCAGATATTGTCGTTGTTGTTAATAAACACCCTTGAACCGCTATTTAGTCTCATTTCTGTCTTGGCTGAGGTCCAGGCCGAAAGGACACGTCGCGCTCAAGACTCCCGAGGTCAAGATCAAGGTAAAGGGTTACTGGCCGTCTTTTCCGGTGCATCACATATGTTCTTGTGTCACAACTAGGAGTACTCAGGCACCTTTGGACTTGCTGGGTGACATTTAGGAAGAAATTTACTAAAGGAAATTTGTAAAAAAACTAGGTGTATTTGTATCCAGAAATATACTTATTTTTGACATTTACTAACCCGAAAATACGGCAATTCGTATTCGTATTGATGTGCTATCAATACGAATACGAATTGCCGTATTTTCCGGTTAGTAAATGTCAAAAATAAGTATATTTCTGGATACAAATACACCTATTTTTTTTACAAATTTCCTTTAGTAAATTTCCCCCTTAATAGGATGCGATTTTTGATTTTGCACTTTTTGCCGCAAATTCGCATTTTCTGAAGCGGTGATTTTTAGTCACACTTCAAATCCAATCCAGATATTTTCCCATTATAAAGTATACGACTCTCAAATTTAATGGGATGCGATTTTTGGTAAACGTTACTAAAAATCACCAAACAAATAGGCCAGGTTCTGACAGGCAAATTGGACAGAACCATATACAGATCATTGGCCCTTATTCTGGTTGGTGCGGTAATATCCGCGTGCGTTCGTGCCGCCGATGTTTTGTGTCTGCGCATGTGCAGAGGCGTCTCTGCGCATGTGCGAGCGGGGCGTACGGCCAAATCCCGCATGAAATGTGAACACTCCGAACAGGGGGTGGAGAGGGGCGTAAAGGGCTATTTGGGCTCATTACCATATGCATACGCCCCGCGTTTCATGGGCGTTCCCATGCAAACGCTGGGCGTACGTATGGTAATGCGGCCGTGACGCACGTGTAGGGGGCGGACATATGACATCGCCGGATGTCAGCTGCCCGCCCAGATCCCTGCTTTTGCACGGAAAAATGTCCGTGTGGTCTGAGGTTGCGACCATCGAATGATGGGGGAGGTTCCCTGAGATGGAGGAGGCGTATTCCATGAAAAATACACGTGCGGTCCGTTCGGCCAGCTTCTTACCGCGTACGGACGGAGTTGGCGATCCGTATGGAAGGCGGGGTTTCGCACGCACGGTCCTGGCCGCATATTCGGATCCAGCCGCACAGATCAGAATAAGGGCCATTGTGATCTGTGCATGGTTCTGTCCAAAAAAAAGGTAAAATGTAAAAACCAGGGAAAAAAATGGCATGGGTCCCCCCTTCTGAGCATAACCAGCCCTGAGCTCAAAGAGTCGGTCCTAGATTCATAAAATCACAGGAACAAACAAGTTGGGGTTTCCTGGATTTTATCAAACCAGCACCAGGCTCAAGGGCCGGTCCTGGTTCCAAAAATACAGGGGACAAAATGAGTAGGGGTCCCCCGGTTGGGCCCGGTGCTGGTTACTACTCATTTTGTCCCCTGTATCTTAGGAACCCTTAAACCTGGTGCTGGTTTTATAAAATTCGAGGGAACCCTATTTGTTTTTCCCCATGATTTTATGAAACCAGGACCGGTTATTTGAGCCCAGGGCTGGTTATGCTCAGGAAGGGGGACCCCCGCAGTTTTTTTTTCTAATTTTTTATTACACAAAATTGCACATGCCCAAAAAATGCGCACATTTTCAAGACTAAAAATCGCACTATATGGCACTATATCGCACTTATTTCCCGAAAATTCGCATCTCATTAAACATGCGATTTTAAAAAGTGCGATAAGGTGCGATTTCGGAAATGCAATAAAATCGCATCCTATTAAATGTCACCCGCTGTTTTGTCTCTAGGATCAGGTGCCTGGTGATTGAGGTAATCAGGTCACTGTGGATACCTGTGCCTGCCTTTTTAGTCTGCCTGATATCAGTACTCAAGGCTGGTCATTGTTTGCCTGTTTTTGGTGTTGGAGAAAGTGGTTCCAGCCTCTGTTTTGCTCTCCAGCTGATGCCGTACACTTCAGCTCATGCTCTGGACTCCTGCTGACAGGGCTGCCACTAGGAATTTTGTGGCCCGAAACTGCTTTCCAGTCTGGAGGTGTACAACTCCGGTACCCTGTGAACTCTCGATGCCCAGAGCTCGTGCTCCGCTGGCTCTGTGGCCCTAGTGGTGGCTAACCTTGACACTCCAGCTGTTGTTGAACTACACATCCCAGCATGCCCTGCTACAGTTTTACTATTTGGCCATGCTAAAACTGATGCAGTGCATGCTGGGATGTGTAGTTCAACAACAGCTTTAGTGTCAGGGTTAGCCATCACTGGTCTATGTCTTGCTGTCCAGCCTGTGCTTTGCATTACACTACCCAGTACGATGCTTGGTGAGCTCTGATACCTGTTCCTGCCGTGTTACTAGAATATATGTGATTTCAGTTTCCATCATTAAACATCCTGTATTCATCTACTATCAGTCTGTCTTGTGGATTTCTGCAAAAAACTCCATGGATTAATCCTAATGACTATGCTTAATTTAAGGGAGTGTTGTGGAGCCTGACACACCTGTCTCCCACATTACAGCCCTTTAACAGAATTCTCTGAAATATTAGCAATTCCATTCCTCACTGTGGAAAAGATGAATTGTTTCCTTTACAAATGGACATGATTTTGTTCGCACCCAGCTGGCACAGTTCATAACTTTGCTGCCTAAACTTTTAAAGATGACTTCATTTCTCCAAGTGAATGTTTCTTCCAGTATTCCATTTACAGTAGCACTGCTGCATTAAATACAGTACAACCAAGAGCAGTGTATTTTATCCCTTTGAGCGGCAACGTTGCTGTGAGCGAACCTCAAAATATCCGCAAAAAATCACAGCGTCGCCCACAGCGACTGTTCTTTTAGTATAAATAAATACCACCACAGCCAAGTCAATTATTGAAAGCTTAAGGTGCATACACATGGTGAGATTTCACTTTCTATTCGACCCCTATTCAATCTGGGTCTGGATCTAGGTCTGTGTCTGGATCTGGTTTAAGGTGTGTACACACGGCAGATACTGCCTTGAGATGCCCCGATCAGATTGCATCGGGGCTCACATCTGACGGCATGCCAGAGGGACACAATTTACACTATATAGTGCACTGCAGATCTGCACTATATAGTGTGGCTTGCCCTCTCTATCTGGCTGCCGATATGCACTCACACGGGAGCACGCATCGTCAGCACATTGGGCTCGGAAACCCTAAAAAAGCATGTTGCAAAAGGGGTATTATTTGCATTTTTGCAAGGATCAATTCAGAGGTTGTGCAAAGGGTGAACTAATAGCCTTGCGGCTAAAAGTAGACAGACGCCTAATAGGTTGGTTTGTCAAGCGACTCCTACTAGGGGGCGTCAAACCCCTACAATAAATGTATGGCAAAGAACAAGAGGTGGAGTGCTAAAGTATTGGATCAATATGGTAGGTTTTATTCTGGGTTACCTTGATTGGAACTGGATTCCCCGTTTTTGGAAAATAACTTGCTCACTTGCCACCTTTGGGCCACCAGCTGGACTAATTACCCCCTTTTACCATCTATTTTTGGGATACCACCACCGTCATATTGAGGATTACAGAGACGCATTATCGTTGAGGACACCCGCAATCCAATCGGGGTTGACATCTTCCCTCCAGCATCACCACAATCCGGCAAGGTTTATGGACCCCAAAACCAACCAGCTTTAGGACGGATATACCCAACACAATTGCAAGTGTCTCCAATAAGGACCACAAAATGGGACTCCACACCATAAGTATAAAACCCATACTTTTTATATTAAACTTTTTTGTATTTTGTTATATTTCGTCTAGTTGTAATTAAACAATTGTTGTGTATATGTTTTTTTATACCATATTAAGTGGCTATAGATCCACTGCATATTGCTAATTAACAAAAAAAACTACACATTGTTTTCTAAACCTACCATATTGATCCAATACTTTAGCGCTCCACCTCTTGTTCTTTGTCAATTCAGAGGTTCACAGGGTTTATATGAGTCAACGAGACAAACTAATGGTGCCCACACACTAGGACGATTCTTTTGCCGACCAGCCGATTCGGCCGATCTCGATCGGATGCGTGCTTCTGTGGATCTTTTGCTAAATCTTCTGATCTTACATTCTGCATGAAAGATCAGAAGATTTAGCAAAATATCCATAGGAACGCACATCTGATCTTAAGATAAATCTTTGGTAAAGATGTGCGCTTGCCTGAAATCTTCTGTCTGGGACGAACAAAAGATTTCAAGACTAATTAATGTGCACATCTTAAGATTGCAGATCTTTCTAGTATGTGGGCACCTTAAGTCACTGTGATGCATTTTCATATTAATCTCAGACTTTCACGGTACATGACGGACCTACATTTTAAACTGCATATTTCAGGCTTGACATAATTTGGAAAGTGCCATGTTACTAATCATTGCTTTTGATTATCTTTATTATTCAGTGTTTTGTGTATTGTCTATTTCTATTATGCGTCAGGGTTGCCTACCCTCCCGGAATGGCCGGGAGGGTCCCAAAAATCGGGTCACCCTTCCGGCCCCCCCGGAAAGGTGGCCAACCCTCCTGGATTCTGGGGGACCCCCGCCCCCCCCCTGATTGCGGCTCCCCCCCCTGACCGCGGCGTTTAAATGACCTTATCTCTGCAGATCTACAGGGAGGGGCGGGGCTAAAGTGTCATAATCGCATCATTTAGCTCCGCCCACTCCACGGAGACAGGCAACTTGAGTAACTTTCCTTCATGGGGGCGGGGCTTAATGATGTCACGTTTAAGCCCCGCCCCTGAACTCCTGCTGAAAGTCTCCTCTCCGGGCTTCTCCCGGAGAGGAGCTTTTAAAAGTTGGCAACCCTTTTGCCCAGATTTATATATACTGTATTAGACCATTAAAAGCTATGTTTAATAAATAAATGAACAGTGCCCCCACAACAAGAGAGTGCCCGGCTTTCCCAAACTTACAACATCAAGGCAAGAGTACCTTGGCGCATGCTCCGTCTACTGATAAACGCTCAGCTGTGTGAACATCGACATTGCATACAAATCTGATCAGGCCTAGGCAGGGCTTAAAGTGGTCATGCAGAGGTGAGGGAACTAATTTCTCTAGGCCACCTATTTACCTCCCCCTCCCCTCCCGCAATTAGGCAGAGACAGGGCCAGTGGTAGGGTTTTTGGGATCCGCCTGCAAACTAGAATGCTTTTCTGTGAGAACTAAAGTGCGGGGCCAATGTGGAGGTTAACCCCTTCCCGACATATGACGTACATTTACGTCATATGTCGGTTGAGGGGGAATCAAGCCAGCTCACGGAGTGAGCTGGCTTGAAAGAGAGCAGGTAATGGCTGTATATTACAGCCAGGTCCCTGCTCTCACGGCCACGAGCGGCGAGTTCGCCGATCGTGGCCGTTTAACCCTTTAAGCACCGCGGGCAAAGCGACCGCAGTGCTTAAATAGCTGATCGGAGGGGGGGCGCCCCCCTCCGGCGCCGATCGGGGCCCCCCGCGGCGAGATCGGAGGGTGCCGATCGGTTGCCATGGTAGCCAGGGGTCTAATGTAGACCCCTGTGCTGGCCGTGTCAGTATTCCTATTACATCCTGCCTGAGGCAGGATGTAATAGAAAGTGCTGAAAATCACTACGTTCAGCCATAGAGCTCTATGGCTGAACCTAGTACAGGCGATCGCGCCCCCTAGTGGTCAAATACACTAGGGGGCCTTGTAGTAAAAGTAAAAAAAAAAAATAATAAGTTTAAGAATAAAAAAAAAATAAAAAAATATTAAAAGTTCAAATCACCCCCCTTTCCCCATTTCACAAATAAAAATAAATAAAAAATAAAAAAAATAAACATATTTGGTATCGCCGCGTTCCTAAAAGTCCGATCTATTAAAATATAACATTAGTTATCCCGCACGGTTAAAGGCGTAAACGGAAAATAATTCCAAACGCCAAAACTACGTTTTTTGGTCGCATCGCGTACCCAAAAAAAAATAACTAAGAGATCAGAAAGTCGCCCATATCCCATAATTAAATTAATTAAAAAGTACACTTCAGCCCGCAAAAAATGAGCCCTCACCCAGGTCCGTAGGTGGAAAAATAAAAAAGTTATAAGCCGCAGAACATGGCGACGCAACGCAAATTAGAAAAACCGTAAAAGTTGCGATTTTTTTTTTTAGTGGTAAAACATAACGAAAACTATATAAGTTTGGTATCACCAGAATCGTAACGACCCATAGAATAAAGATAACCCATCATTTTAAACGAACTATGAACTCCAAAAAAAACGTAACCAGCGCAAAATTGTGGAATGGCGTTTTTTTTTTTTTTTACCCCACATTGAATTATTTCCTGATTCCCCAGAATATTATACGGTATAGTAAATGGTACCATTACAAAGTACAACTTGTCCCGCAAAAAAAAAGCCCTCATGTGTCTATATAGCTGGAAAATTAAAAAAGTTACGCTTATTTGAACGCAAGGAGGAAAAAAAAAAAAAAAATTGACATAAAAGGCAATGTCGGGAAGGGGTTAAAATGTTCCACCTCACCATTAGAGGTGATGGAACTCAGTTCCACACCATTCCCCCTCACTTTAACCCCTGGGACCTAGGTCTTTTGGAAGTAGGCTTATTTCCTGTGTCACATGCAAAGTAACCTGACTGCCCACATATAGTGGATGGATCCATTTTGTGTGTCCAAATATCTGTAAACCTATAAAAGAACATGAAAGGGACTTTGGGAGTGTGGGCGGGTCCATGTGATGTCATGCTAAAGTCCTGCAATGCTACTCCGTGAATGTTTTTGGATGGCCAGGATTTCTTTATGGCGCCCCATTGGACCTGCTGGGCCCTAGGCAAGAGCCAAGGTTGCCTTGTGGATAATCCGCCTCTGGGCAGTGGTAATAGTTTATTTATTATAGGGTAGGGCAGGACATATTGAAATAAGTAAACAATTATTGTGAGATAAATCCAAACATGAGATAAAATACCAACCAATCAGCTACTACCTGTCATTTTTCAAGCACAGCTTTTAAAATTGGGTAGCACTTTATCTTTCTTCACTTTATCTCTCTTCACTGTGTGTTACAGTACATCACCCCTTAAATGTTTACTGTAAATGTACTTCAAGGAATACTGATATATATTAAAGTCTGATACGGTTAGTTTTGGTCTTTGAATGAAGACGTGATCAGACAGCAGATGTTTTCATAGTTTTTCGCTTACAGAATGTCTTTCCTGGCAAATTCATGCCAAATTTAACACTTTGCATGGGGAAAGCCTGTCATTAAAGTCAATTATGTCATTGCTTCCTGTGTTGCATGTATTTTTAGGGGTGGCACCGGGCATTTTTCGTGGTTTTGGTTTTGGATCTGGATTAAAAAAATAAAAAACAATAAAAATAATACAGCTAAAATCACAGAATTTGTGTTTTTTTTTTTGTTTCTATGCTATTATTGACCTCCATAACATTAATTTCCAGTCTATTCTGAACACCTCACCAGTGGCGTAACTACTGCCGCTTGAGGGAGCTATTGGCTTCTGTGTACAGGATGGGCGGGCAGATGGGCGTGCTGGGGCGGCCTGGTATGCGTCGGAGCCAGGGGAAGCAGCAGTGTCTGCTGGTCTCTCTGCCTCTTTCCTGCTTTAGCTTCTCCGTTATGCATACTTGCCTACTTTTTGAAACTGCTTTAAGGGAGATTCCATACCTCCCAAATTGTGCATGGTTGAAACTGTGACCTGCCGCGCCAGACCCAGAATGGGGGGGGCCCTACAAAAAGTGGGTGTGGTCTCCAGTAAAGTGGGCGTGGCCCAGTGTAGAAACACCCATTTTCATCATTTTGGGGGCATGCATTCTCCCTGCACTGAAGAGATGCCATGTATACAGCATCTCTTCAGCGATTACTGGGGATCTCTACCCCCCCCCCCCTTAGGTACAGCGGGCCAGTCTGCAATTAGCAAGACTGTCCAACTGTAATTGGGAGGTATGAGATTCTAGAGAGTTTGCATGGGGTCGGGGGCCAGCTAACACTAGCCAAAAAAACACACACAGACAGGGGTCACTGCCAGCCTAAACAAACACACACACATACACACAGGGGTCACTACCAGCCTACACAAACACACACACCGGGGTCGCTACCAGTCCCTGTACACACACACACACACACAGGGATCGCTACCAGTCCCTGTACACACACACACAGGGGTCGCTACCAGTCCCTGTACACACACACACACAGGGGTCGCTACCAGTCCCTGTACACACACACACACAGGGGTCGCTACCAGTCCCTGTACACACACACACAGGGGTCGCTACCAGTCCCTGTACACACACACACACACACGGGTCGCTACCAGTCCCTGTACACACACACACACACACACACAGGGATCCTACCTACACATAAGAACAAATGCTCAGTGCCAGCCTAAAATTCACAGGGATCACTGCCAGTAAACACACACACACACACACACACACACACAAAACAGTGTTAGGCTATACACACACAGTGCATTCACACACAATGACATGGGTCAGTACCTGACTACACACACACACACACACACACACACACAGCCAGCTGTAATAGATACACCCATAGGTCACCTACATACACACATTAAAGTCAGCGCCAAGCTAAGTAAACACAAAAACAAACATATCACATTACATAGCTGCCTACACACAGTCCCATCCAGTATGGAGCTTCTGTGGCAGAACAACATGAGTCATGCACTAACCTGGGAACTGAGCACTAGTCCTGCTCCTCCCCCAGCCTCTCCTCCGAGCTCCCAGCTGGCCTGGTCAGCCAGTCTCCACACAGCTGCTTTCTGTGCTGGTCCCCGTCTCTCTCCCCCCTCCTCTCTGCCTCCAGCGAGTCCAGCATGCAGCTCCTAGTTGAGGGGGTGAGGGCAAGAGGCCAGAGGGGCGGGCTTCACTGCTGCTGCTCGTAGTCTCCCTGCTTGCTGATACTAGCAGGGCAGCAGGCTCTCACGCGCGGCTCTCACCCTGATGTTGATGTTGCAACGCAAAGTAGTTCCAAGCCCCGCCCACATCGCGCCGGACTAGCACATGTGCAGTCCGTTATTTAAAGCTCTGCAGTGAAATTCCGGGGGATTGGGGGGGGGGCATTGCGGGGGACCGGGAGAATGGTGGCTAAAGCGGAAGTGTCAGCAAGGATGCCATTATGCGTGTGACGCCACACATTTTTTGGCAAGGGGGAGCAAAGTTTATAGTTACACCACTGCACCTCACAATGTTGTTTTTAGGCCAATGGGTTGCACTGAGGTAGCTGGATGACTATGCAAAGCAACAGAAGTGGGTGTCACAAACACATGGCCCCAGGGCAGGTGTCAGAAGGGGCACCTGTACCGGGCCCCAAGCTTGTGAGGTTCTGAGGGGCTCAGGGGCTGTAAGCATGGCTGCACCAGTGCAGTGTCTAGCAATGGTTTATAAAGGCACCCACCTGGATTCCTGTAAGGGTACTTGTCCGGTATTAGTGAATATTAATTATGTTTATTTTGTAACAATAAAAAAAACACGTTCAATATGCAGTGTACTAAAATTGATCTGGAAAGTCCAAAGGTTCAATCAATCCCATCCAGTTTCCGGATACTGGAAGGGGTCAAAACCGTGGATCCCGCCGATGGATGCCGTTAGAGCGAGTGAATTAAAAGGCATTTTAATTTAAATTGCCTTTTAATTCACTCGCTCCAACGGCATCCATCGGTGGGATCCACGGCTCTGACCCCTTCCAGTATCCGGAAACTGGATGGGATTGATTGAACCTTTGGACTTTCCTGTGACTGCAGTGTGCCCTGAGCGTTTTGTTTCTATGCTTTTACAACCACTCAAATTGTAAGTGCAAAACCCCATTAGAGCTGTTGTATTAAAAGTTATGCACTATTTTGCCATTTTTGTATCCTCCCTTATGTTCATCAATATCCTGAGGACGTAATCAGTGGAGGAACCAATTTCAGGAACTCTACAGGGGACTATTATTGGTGACATTACCCTTGTTATTTATTGTGACATTTGCACAAGGATTTTCTATTGGGAACACCATCAGCGCTAATATAACAGTTTTTTTTATCTTCTGCCTGTATTCCATTGTTAGGTGTTGTTGAATGGCACCTTAAAACTGTTAACCAGCTGCTTTTGGATTTTCTGTTGTGCGCACATAATCACAAAGTACACTGTTATTCAAGCACAGCCTGTAAATAGCAGTTAGGCAGTTATACCATCTCTACTGTCACCAGGGAGAGGAGAAGCTACAGCGGGTAGTGAGCATCCATTCACACTGTTGGCCCCGTGACTTTGGCAGCAATGATGCCACAATGCCCTCCAGGGATGGACGCGGCTTGGAGATGTGCAGCGCCGGCCAAGGGGATCCAAGCTGCTGCTCCCAGCAGTGGATGTGGCAAGTCTCACCACCAGGAGGATCTGCTGGCCCATCGGGGGAGATATCGGCCAACGGAGGTCCCCCGGAGGGGAGAGCAATCTGGCCAGCGGGTTCCAACCGTGGACGTGTTCCCCCCCTCCTTGGTGATTGGACCAAGGATGTCCCGCTGGCCTTTGAGACCCCCGACCATGACCCCAGTGAGCATCCTGGCCTGTAGTATCCCCTGGACAAATACAGCAGCGGCCCATGGGGAGAACCACCAGAGGAGGAGGTAGGGTGATGGGCCTGCAACCCAATGAAGACCTGGCCTCACCTCACCTCCCTCCCTGCATTCTGTCCCACCCCTCAGCCGGGGCCCCAACCAAGACCCCTGGACATGCTGGAAAACCCTCAGCTTCCCAGGAGATTGGGACTCAGCCATAAAACTCGCTGAATAAGAAAAAATGGCCTGCTCAGGCCCTACTGCTGACCTTAAAATAACTGACCAAGATGGTGCCACTGAAGGCTGCCTAGGAACTGTGCAGCTCGGCCAAATATGTTCCAGGGTGCACGGGTGTCAAACACAAGGCCCACGGGCCAAATCCGGCCCGCCAGACCTCGTCATGTGGCCCGCGCGAGGAGAAAGCACGCAGGGGCAGTGTCTCTAAAACAGGAGTGCTGCGGGCTGCGTCCGCGACCGCCTTACCTGTTCCTCCACTGTCGGCGGCCATGTTCCTGTAGGCACATATGTATGCGGCTACAGAAACATGGCCTCCGGCCTCCACGGCTACGTGGAGGAGGGCCCGGCCGCCTGTTCCCTCTGATGCCCGGCAGTGACAGACACTGGGTGGGGACGTCATGACGATGACGCCGCCCGCCCATGCGTCTGTAGAGAAGTAGGAGCAGGCAGGGAAGCTGGACCGGGAGTCGGGGACTGTGTGGCCACAGCAAGCAGTGAAGAAAAGCTGGAAGCCGCAGCAGCTGCAGAACAGACGGAGAAACAGTAAGTGAGGATGAGGATCACACTCACAATAAAAAAAAATATATATATCTGCTGTTTCCTGAGGTGTCCCCGTGTATAATAATAATAATAATGCCATGACACCACAGGCTGCTCCTCGTGTATAATCATTTATGTGTCATGGCATTACTTTTATCATATTATACAGGGGGAGCAGTCTGTGGTGTCATGGCATTATTATTATACAGGAGGAGAAGCCTGTGGTGTCATGGCATTCATTTCATATTATACAGGGGGAGCAGCCTGTGGTGTCATGGCATTATAATTATACAGGGGGACCTACAGATACAACCGGCCCTTTGAGGGTGACCAAACTGCTGATGCGGCCCCCGATGAATTTGAGTTTGACACCCCTGATCTAGTGTATATCTGTATGTGTTACATATATCTGTACTGCAACTGTTTACTTGTTACCTACCTGGCTGTTGCACATTAATCCAAGTCATATTCCTGGTATACGCAGGTATACCTGGTCAAATAAAACTAATTCTGATTCTAATTCAGATACATTTGGAAAAGCAGCACAAAACCTGAAAAGCATGTTTTTTAGAGATGTGCGGGCTCGGATTTCCCAGATCCGAGCCCGCACAAACAGTAGCAATCCGAGCACGGACCTGAACGGCATTTGAAGCTTCCCGTCTGACTCGGATCTGGGCATGTGGGAAAAACATCTTCACCCAGCATCGGATTCTCACGAAATCGCGGAATCCCTTAAATTGCGCCTCCCAGTGCCGACATCACTCCAGTCTAGGAGCAGGGTGGGAAAGGGTGTTCTACTGCTACTGCTGTGTGCTGTCTCTGCAGGGGCCTCTTCTCAGTCAGGACAGGAGTCAGACATGTGTGCTGCTGTATATACTTTACATCTACTACTGTCTCTCCCCTCTGGCTCTGTTCAGGGTGCTCCACCAAACCATAGCAAGGATTACTATGTTCTCTACTGTGTACTGTCTCTCCTCCTCTCTGCTGGCCTGTGCTGTATAGTCCACTAGTGCTGCTAGTGCCTGCACTGCCTAGTGTACCTACCTACCTAACTACTGTGTATTATTCCAGTCTACTGGTGCCACTGCCAGTGCCTACCTATTATTATACCTACTTTTGCAATAAATTCCAGTCTGCTGGTGCCCTGCCAGTGCCTATATATTTAAATCTAGTCTGCTGGGGCTCTGCCTACCAGTACCTACCTACTGCAGTATATAATTTCAGTCTGCTGGTGCCACTGCCTACCTACTGCTGTATTTAATTCCAGTCTGCTGTTGCTACTGCCAGTGCCTACCAGTTCCTATCGCAGCATCATTCCAGTTTGCTGTTACCACTGCCTACTACCAGTACCTAATGCAGTATATAATTCCAGTCTGCTGTTGCCACTGCCTACCAGTACATATCGCAGTATATAATTCCAGATTGCTGTTGCCACTGCCTACCAGTACATATCGCAATATATAAATCCAGCCTGCTGTTGCCACTGCCTACCAGTACCTATCACAGTTTATAATTCCAGTCTGCTGTTGCCACTGCCTACCTACTGCTGTATATAATTCCAGTCTGCTGTTGCCAGTGCCAACCAGTACCTACCGAAGTATATAATTCCAGTCTGCTGTTGCTACTGCCTACCAGTACCCATCACAGTATATAATTCCAGTCTGCTGGTGCCCTGCTAACCAGTACCTATTGCATTATATAATTCCAGTCTGCTGGTGCCACTGCCTATAAGTACCTATCGCAGTATATAATTCCAGTCTGCTGATGTCACTGCCTACAAGTACCTATCACAGTATATAATTCCAGTCTGCTGGTGCCACTGTCCAAAATCTCAGTGGACCAATCCGCTCTCCTTGTTTTCATCTTCAATGTGACAATGTCACTTCTTGTCTTCTTCGATAACCCTCGGCCTCTACAAGAGGTGATCTTGACTGTTCATTTTTTTAATGTAAAATGATTTCTTAATCTGTTTATGTATTAATTATGTGTATGATATTTGTTTATGCTTCGTAGCTGATACCCCTGAGGAAGCCCCTTGTTGGGCGAAACACGTCGGGTGAAAACAGCACGTTTTGTCTAAAAATACTTTTAATAAAGAGAATAACACCAAGTTATGGACATTGTTTAATATATTATGGACTGAAGTTGAGAAGTGCACCATTCCACACTTGTTCTCGAATCTTTTCTAATCCCCCTTAGCCAACAGGGGTATTGTGGAAACAGGCAGCAAACTATTAATCTTTCAGAATTTAGCGCAAAAAATAAGGGTTTTGGTTGATATATATATATATATATATATATAATTTGTATTATTATTATTATTATTTATTTACATTTGGTCTATCTATAATAGTTTAACTGACCCGGCATATACTGGGTCACCTAAGTGTCCATCTCCGTGCTTTGCTCCGCCCTTCTGGAAACCCCCTTCTGAAAATCCTGCGTTTGCCCCTGACAAGGAGGCCATAATGTCCATTCAGGACACGCATAAAGTTCCAACGGAAATATATATAACGTCACTCAAATTGGTCAAGCAGCATTGATGCAATTAAGAAAAGACAAAGAGGTCAAATTTAATGGGCCTGTCATTGCGGGGACAGGTTATACAAGGGGTCAGGGAATTTCATTGTATAGTAGTTGTGAAAATGTAATTGTTGATATGTGTGAGAGTGATTCTCGAGAGGTAAAAGTGTCTGAGTTGGAGTTAAGATGGTTAGAAAGAAATAATAAAGGTACTTTACCCATACGTTATAGGGAGTAGACCTTATATAAATATGTTAGGTAGATGGGTTATGTGTTGGAACAATCCATGTAATAATACATGAGGACACGTAAAATTCCAGAGGGGAAGCATGTAATATCCCAGAACATGTGATAGAACAAAATTGTTAGATGTTATTAGTGCTGACACTGTTATATGTGCATTATAAAAATCTAATGTAATTATAAGTCAATATCTATGTTAAAAGGAAAATAGAGTACTTAATGATAAATGGGTTAATACCCCTTATTAAAGGAATATTGCGGACTGAACACTGTTTACCCCTTTCCTAAACTGACAATGGACTTGTCCTCATAGCCTCTTAGGGTGGACTATCCATAGTCCATGCTTTAAAGGGGAGAACTGTGAGGAACATTCCAGAAAGGAAAATATACTGAGGACCACAGCTATACCAATCGTATGTCTGCCCCTTAATTGGTTAGTAAACCCACCCAGAGACTTTGTACAAGGTGCTGAAATCTGAGCACTGTATGGGACGCTCAGCTTAAAGGAAAGTCGTAATACCACAGTACCTGTTCTGGTAATAGAGACAGTAAAAGTACCTGCTAGGAAAAGGCTATTAATCTTCAGGGATCTGACAGCCCAGATTTTACAACACAGACCGGAGAGGATACAGCAAAACTCTTTACTGCGTGTAGGAAAACTAAAGGCTCCCATACATAAGTCCGACTTGTCCTAGGGACAAGTCGGACCTGATTTCACCCTGCAGCTCCCCGGGAGGGGGACACACGATTAGGCACTTGATATGCCAAGGTTTGCATATGATAAATCGCATGGATTTATCATATGCAGTCCCCGGGGAACTGCAGGAGGAGGGAGCCATGCGGGGGACATCAGCGGGCGGGGGATGCCGGCTAATAGAGAGCCGAGCAGGGGGAGGCTGCATAGGGAGCCGGGCAGGAGGAGGCTGTTGCGGTGGGGTGATAGCGGGAGCAGGGAGGGAGGATGACGCTGGCTACCGGGCAGCGGCGGGAGCCGGCCCGGGAGGAACAGATAACTTGAAGAAAAAAAAACATACAGATGACTAGCAAGCCATTAATTGGCTGAGACCTCTTTCAGCCAATCAACGAGGGTACTGACGATAAGTAAGTGTAGATCAGATACCAGAACAAACACCTTGACTTATGTCTACCAATCAATGAGATAAGAGCGCAAAGCACAGATCTAATCAGGGAGATCCAAGGAGACCAGAACAACAGTACTGACTGATCATGGTAGTTGCTGATTTACTTTTGTTGAGTGCAGGAACAAGGGTCGTATTTAGGGGTCAGGCCACCCCTAGGCACAATTTTTTGGCCGCCCCCCCCCCCTATTAGGCATGAGGGGGCTGGGGGAGAGATGGGGATAGATAGAGAGAAAGAGAGAAGACAGGAGAAGGAGAGAGAAGGTCAGAGAGAGGTGGGGCAGGTGAAGAGAACACAGGTACAGTATGCAAGGAGAGAGACAGGTATGTGAGGAGAGAAAAATAGAGAAGAGAGATGGGGCTGGGGGAGACAGAGAGGAGGAAGGAGAGAGAGCACAGGGGTTTGAAACACCTATTCCTCCTAATGTCCACCACTCCCCCACCAGTACAGGCTTGACCTGCACTGTGCCTCACCCCTCTTATTCTTCTGTATTGGTGGCACTGGCACTACTGTGTACCTAATTGAAAGCCATGGCAGCAGGTCTCTCTGTTAGTGCAGGGTCGCCGGGTCTACCTTCATTGGCTCCGACAGCTCAGCCTCAGGTACTCCCTCTCACCAGCGCTGGCGGGGGAACATGGAATGGCACGTACAGTGCTGGAGGGAGGAACACGGATCACTGGCTCTGGTAGCTCCCTCTCACCAGAGCCAGCAGAGGGAGCATGGCTGCGGGAGAGTGACTTCAGCTGTGGTGCTGGAGGGGGGAGCATGACTGAGGAGGAGCAGTTGTCGAGAGTACACTGGGACTGCACTGCAGCAGGGTGAGTGTGGGACTGCGGCAGTGCAAGAGGGGGTGGCAGCGGCAGGGCAGGACTCAATATATTGGCTCAGTCTTCTGAGGGTGAGTGGAGCATGGGATGGCGAGAAGGACTGCATCTGCGGTGCTGAAGAGGGGAGCGTGGGACTGCCGGCAACACTATATAAGAAAAAAAAAACTTCAAAGGGTGCAGGGGATGGCCAGCTGCCGCCCATAATAGATGTTGCTCCTAGGCCCGTGCCTCATGGGCCTAGTGACAAATCCGGCCCTGGCAGGACCACAGACATACAGTATATGTACAAAATGCATAAAGGTAGAATACAGAATTGCAAGCATGTACAGTAAATGCCTATTTAACATTACACTCATGCAGTACTGTAGGCGTGTTGAAGTAATGTACATTGGGGGGGTCCTCACTCCCCCAGGACCCCGGCTGACCGGTCATGGGGTAATGTTTTGGCCACGGGACCGTATATAATATGTGTCCCCTGGCTGTGACATTACCCTGCTGGCTGGTTGGGCCTAGTGCTGGTTCTTAAGATACGGATGATCCCTAGTCAGTTTTTCCCCCGGATTTTGGGAACCAGGACCAGTTCTTGGGCCTGGTGCTGGTTTAAAAAAATCAGTGAACACTATTCAAATTTTTCCTGATTTTTTACAACCAGGACCAACTCTGTGAGCCCGGGGCTGGTTTATTTTTCTGTTTACTTTTAAACACTGCAGCCGATACGAATTTGTATTTAAAATACAAATTTGTATTTAAAAATATGAATTTGTATTTAAAATATGAATTTGTATTTAAAATACGAATTCTTATTGGCAAAAATGCAAATCCACACACCATTGGAAATTACGAATCAGTCAAGTACGACCAGGGCTATTTTTGTGCAGGCTCCAGCAGGAACTGTGGCCATTATTCTAGTTCACTCTTTCTGACAAAATATTTCTTAGATGGACAAAACCATGTGCACTGCAGGTGAGGCAGGTGTAAAAACCCACCCAAATCTAATTATCTCTGCACAAGTAACACCTGCCTCACCTGCAGTGCACATGGTTTTGTCCATCTAAGAAATATTTTGTCAGAAAGAGTGAACTAGAATAAGGGCCTCAGTTCCTGCTGAAAAATAGCCCTGAGTACGACTGATTCATAAATTTTCCTCCGGAATACGAATTTGCATACACATACCTCCCAACAGTCCCGATTTTAGCGGGACAGTCCCGATTATCAGGGCCTGTCCCGCTGTCCCTCCCACGGCCGGCAGTGTCCCGCGGTGAGGGGGGGCTGTTGGGAGTCCCCCCTGTCGGCTGTTAAACAGCGGGGAATAAACGCTGTGCGCATGCGCACAGCGTCTATTCCCGCAGCCAGGGGGCTGGGGGCATGGCTAGAGGCTCACAGAGCCTCTGGGTCATGCCCCCATAGCGTCAAAATGGGGGTGTGGCCTCGTGGGAGAATCGCGAGTATAGGCCACGCCCCCGGAATTAGGCCACGCCTTAGGCGCGCAGCAAGTCGTCTCTCCTCCTCCTCCAAAGTTGGGAGGTATGCATACAGCTATAACAGCCATTTGCATTCATATTCAGGCATATTAAGAATGCAAATACGAATTTTCAGATTTGTATTCTTAGTAATTTTCCCCCAAAGTTTTTATTGATAGAGTTGCCCATATAAACTGTATGCATGGAATACTAGGATGTCATGCAAATATATGAATATATGTAGATTTAAGATTAGGATGCAATTATTATAGACCACAAGATGGTGCACCATACCAAGTAAAAGTCATGATTTGAGACTATGAAATGATATAAAGGGGGAAATTTACTAAGAATACAAATACAAAATTTCGTATTCGTATTCTTAATATGAATAACTACGACTGCATACGGCTGTTTCAGCCGTATGCAAAGTCGTGTTCTGGAGGGGAATTTACAGAGCAGTCAAATAAGATAAGACAACCCTCCGATGGCGTAATGATTCGTATTAGCGGATGTATATACGGCTGCTATTACAAATTTGTATAGCCAGTCTGCACAGATCAGTCAGATCCGTGCAGGCTGCAATGTGTGAAAAAAATAAATAGAAAATAAAATTATTTTAAAAAACGGCGTGGGGGATCCCCCACAGCCGGAACCAGCACCAGGCTGAAAGACCCCGGGCTGGTAATAAAGATTCATAAAAAATCAGGGAACCCGGCAAATAGGGGTTCCCCGATTTTTGAAAACCAGCTCCAGGTCCGGGGCTGGTTCCCAAAATACGGGTTGACAAAATGAGTAGGGGTCCCCCGTATTTTAAGAACCAGCCCCAGGCCAAACCAGCCAGCAAGGTAATGCCACAGCCGGGGGGAGACTTTTTATACCCCCGGCCAAAGCATTCATCCCTACCGACCAGTCAGCCTGGCCAGGGGCCCTGGGGGAGTGTGGACCCCCCCAATAAAGGTGCTGTCCTCGATGCCCCTGGGCGGTGGCGGGCAGCGAGCTGATCTTTGTGTAAAAGAAAGAATAAACTATTGTTTAATACTGTGGAACTATGAGTCCCAGCAAGCCTCCCCCGCAAGCTGGGACTTGGTGAACCACAAGTCCCAGCATGTGGGGCATTAAAGGGCTCGCTGGCACTTGTAGTTCCACAGTATGAAAAATAGTCAAATAAACACACACACACACACAAGAAAAATAAAACTTTAATACATCCAAAGCCCACACATACTGATACTTACCTATCTTGAGCCCGTCGGTAGGTCCCTGGGTCCGGGGCTCCATGGTCCAGGGTCCGGTGCCTTAGTTCCTGGGTCCGGGCTGGTCCGGGGACCAGGGCTCCAGGGCTGAAGAGTCCGGGGTCCAGGATCCGAAGAAATCCATATGGGGACCTGTGGAAGGAAATCCTACTCACCAGGTCCTCTGGCGAAGATCCCGTCTTCTTCTCTCTGCCGTAGTCCAAGTCGCGCATCACCGGGCCGGTACTCGCTGTTTGGAACGCACAAAGACTTTGTGCGTTCCAAACAGCGAAATTTGTGGATGACTCGCTGGTGAAACATAGAACAGCTTTGCGGAACGTCATTTCCGGCGGGGGAGTATGCAGCCGAAAACAGCTGTGAAAACTAATTGTACGGGGTATATTAAGGCCCCGCTCAATGGTGACGGACACGCTTCTGATGAAGGGCTATTTTATGCCTGCTGCCACCACCGACCTGACCCTGGGGAATTGGAACCTGAATTGCCCTTAATTGTGTAGTAACGGTACCTGTACGCACCGATGGTTTCCTAACCCGGATGGGTGATATGCTTTTTTAATGTTGTTTTATGTGAGTGCATTGAATAAATTTACCTGTTGTTTACATAAAAACATTTTGCATTATATCTATTTTTTCAAGCCCATTATAGGAGGATGAAGATCGGCTTTGTGAAAGACCTATGATGTGCGCATTGATCTCTGACGTTTGTGAGGGGAATATATAAATAAAAACTTCTTCCATTCCTGCACAGTACTGCACCATGTGTTTTTTATGTTTGGACTTTTTCAGATAGTCCATTACCATTAAGTTCATAAAGACCGCATGTGTTAAGCAGTTATTATTGTGTCAGTTACATGTGATATAACTTTTCGCCAGTGGGTGTCACTATTTCTTTGGATTTGCACGCTATTAGAGCTTCATTGGTGAAGGCTTTTTTGTGTCACCCTGGGCTGAATTGTTTATAGAATAGCGCTGAAACATCAGTTTTGTTGCTTTCTTGACCTAACCCATGTCGACATAATGCATTTGTCGCCCTAAACCCATGTCGACTTTGTCCCATGTGGACCTAGACACCTGTTGACCTTCGCCCATGTCGACCTAGAACCCTGTCGACCTAATGACTTTCAACCTAGGTTGGGTCAACAATATGATCCACACCCCAAAGATCAATAAAAAATGGAGAGAATGAACATAGGAGGCAAAAAACACTATTACATAAAATAAAAACAATAAAATATATGTAGCTTGTACTTATAATTGGTTTATTTTATAAGAGGTTCAAAGGTCATTAGAATTCTATTGGCTGAGATCACCATTAACATGCGTTCCCGGCCTCCTTCTGAGTTGGAGCCTGGCTTGCTGGGAAACTGCATGGTTGCATGATCTCACGTGACCACCCTATGTAGTATATCACATTATGGGAGGAAATCTGTATGCGCTTCAAGCCTCTTGGTGGAGCCCGGCGCTTCCGGCCACCTGACCACCATGTGAATTACAGAGGGCATGCCAACAGAAGTAGCGTAGCATCCCTACCTGGCCTTACTTGTGTAGTTTCACAGCAGCAGCCTAAGCTACGTTATCAGCGTAGGCTGCCCCTGTGAAACTACACAAGTAACTACCGTACTGTTGCCGGGAACGGCATCTCTGTCCCCGGCATCCCTATCAAGCCTAGTCAGCGCCTCTCTCACACCACCGGTGCCAGCATGATCCCCCTCTCTTTGGCGGAGAGGTGATCATGCTGGCGCCAGGGGAGAGGCGCTCCATCTGTTTGACACGCAGGAGTGTCTCAGACGCTCCTGTAATGATGCGCTCCTGCATCTGAGTAGCTATTGCTCAGATGTATGATATGGCAGGTGTGAATGTGTTCCTGAAACACCCTCACTATCGTTACACGTCCTCCCGACCTTTTCATACCGCCACTATCCACGTCGGCATGGAGTAGATTTTATATAGTGTGGTGAGTGCAGCGAGCCACCGAGCGCAGCAAGCCCCGCGGGGCGGCGCAGATTGCCTTACATGTAATCCGCGTCCCCACATGGGGCTCGCTGCGCTCACCACACTATATAAAATCAACTCCACGCTGACATGAATAGTGGGGTATGAAAAAGTTGGGAGGATGCGTAACGCATCCTCTCGCAGGGCTCGCTACACTCGCCACACTTCGGGCTGCCGTGAATAGTGAGGGTGTTTCAGGAACACATTCACACCTGCCATATCATACATCTGAACAATAGCTACTCAGACGCAGGAGCGTATCATTGCTCCTGCGTCTCAAACAGATGGAGCGCCTCTCCGCCTGCGCCAGCATGATCACCTCTCTGCCCAAAGAGAGGGGAATCATGCTGGCACCGGTGGTGTGAGAGAGGCACTGACTAGGCTTGCCAGAGACGCCGGGGACAGAGATGCAGTTCCCGGCAACAGTATGCTTAGTTTCACGGTGGCAGCCTACGCTGATAATCTAGTTTACGCTGCCGCTGTGAAACTACACAAGTAAGGCAGCCGTTGGGCCACTGGCGTAACTATAAATTTTGCTCCCCCCTGCCAAAAAAGTTCCTGGTGCCCTCCATAATGCCCATTACACATTATGCTCCACACCCTGATGCTAATTACACATTATGCCCCACATTGTGATGCCCATTACACATTATGCAACGCACCGTGATGCCCATTACACATTATGCCCCACACCATGATGCCCATTACACATTATGCCCCACAACATGATGCCCATTACAACTCTGAATCAGGTCCTTGTGTGGTCTTCCTGCGGTTCGGAATTCAGATTTTAAGTCCAAATTTTGTTTTTTGTATGGCAAAATGTACATGTTTTTAGCTGCTTATATAGCAGACTAATTTATCAGGAAATAGTGTGCATATACTTCAACAGGGCCGTAACTAGTAGGGGGGGGGGGGGGGCTAAGGAGTCATGCGACCCGGGCGCTGGACTAGAGGGAATTTGGGCATGGGCTGCTGAGCTCCTCCACGCCGCCAGCTGCCCAAGGTCCCAGTCAGGTTTGGTGGAACTTGCCGTTCTCTTCCCTCTGTCATGCCGTGCATGTGGCGTGGGAGGAGGAAGAGCCAGTAGGTGGAGGTGCAGAGAGGAGAGGGACAGGGAGCAGAGGCCACACTGTGTGTGCACTGCCAGTGCTGTTCTGCATGCAGCAAGAAGCCAGCTAGGCTGCCACTGCCAGTGAGTGCTACTGGTCCTTATATAATTAATATCATTATTATGAGGCTGATCTGCACTATCACACAGGGTAGGAGGCAGAAAAGGAGAGTCAGGGACTGCCAAATCTTTTTCCAGCCGAGCTATATGTGCTGCTTATATATAGTGCAGTTATTGTCTCTGCCACAAACAGGGAGACTGACACCAGGACCAAGGCTGGGAATTTCATGCTGACTAATGAGTGTGCACAGCACCGGCTGGCCTGAATCACTGAGCTGTTGACAGGAGACACATGCTGCACTGCTTACCCACCCGCGCACTGTCAAGCTGGGGCCATGCCCGCTCATCCGAAAGCCCATTCACCAGCCTGAGCCCGTCCGCCCGCCCATCCTCCGGGCTCCCGCCCATCCTGTACACAGCAGCCAATGGTCGGCTCTGTGTGGAGGCCAGTCAGTGACTGTCTGTCATGGCCATGCCCGCTCAGCCAGCGAGCGGGCAGTGGCATTGTGGCAGCAGCATGTCAGTATGTCGGGCGGGGTGCTGGCGCCCAGCGCCCACACAGACCCCGCTGCTGCTCGCTCCCCCAAGCGGGGGCTGCCTTGCGCTAGATACGCCACTGCGTTGGGCTGATTTTAGCGTAGCGCTGCTGCCGGTGCTACGCTGATAACGTAGCTTAGAGAAGTAAGGCAGCCGTTGGCGTGCTACCAAGATTACCATACCATAGCGTAGCGTACAGCTGCCACTGTGAAACTAAACATGTACCCATTCTTTTAATACAGGTGACATCTAGTGGTGAGAGGAGAATATTCTACAATATGAATCAAACTATTTTAGATGGCATTCTTGTCCTACAAGTGACATCTTGTGGTGGAAAATAGATATTACTAAACTAAATATTTAGCAAATTTGTTTAGTTATCAAAACATTTTTTAATTATGACTATATAAATATTCATGAAAAAAATGGGAAGGGGAGGGAGGGGAACAGAGAAAGGGCCAGGGAAAAGGAGATAAGGAAATACAGGTAGAAGTGTTTTTTTTTTTTTTTTTAATAAATCTTTTATTTTTTGGTACTTGTGTAGTTTCATGTGCGTCTGAGGCCCCTTGCGGGGCTCGCTACGCTCGCCACGCTATCTAAAATCAACTCCATGCCAACATGGATAGTGGGGGTATGAACTATCCATGTTGGCATGGAGTTAAGTTAGTTTATTTTAGATAGTTTGTGGCGAGCGCAGAACCCGGAAGTAGCACAGCGCCATGCTGGTGCCGTGAAACTACACAAGTACCTATTTTATCACTGTGATTTTTTTCATTATTTTTCCTTGTCATACAATACAAAAGAAACATGGAGATATATAAAAAAAAAACAATCATGCAACAAAGGGTTAACCATACTACTTAAGCATACAGTTGTGCTCATAAGTTTACATACCCTAGCAGAATTTGTGATTTTCTGGCCATTTGTCAGAGAATACGAATGATAACTCACAAACTTTTCTTTCACTCATGGTTAGTGGTTGGGTAAAGCCATTTATTGTCAAACAACTGTGTTTACTCTTTTTAAATCATAATGACAGCAGAATGGATTTTTATGAAATCTTTGAATGCCAATTTTTGCATGGTTCCTCTTTGATATACCTGTATATTATAAGCATTTGTATCTTCTATGTAATACTGATATTTTTTTTTTTTGAGAAAAAAATTTTTAGTGAGTTTTTCAAAACAAATTTTCAATAAACATTACAAACCATTAAAGCAGAAGTATTGTTAAGTAAAGTTGAGTGCGGTTTGTTATTTGAGAGAGGTCTGAGGAGTAATATTTCTATAAAAAGCTAGATAGACCTCTTTGTGTATAGTGACCAAAAGGTTGTTCAGGGGAGGCAAGGAAAGGGAATAGGATGTGGTGATGAGGGAGAATGGGAGCAGAAGCATGAAAAGGGGACAGAGGGGAACAGATATAGGAGCAATAAGAGGGGAAATGAGTGAAGCGAGGAAAGCAACAAATAGACCTCAGAGGTGAGGAGGAAAATAAAGGGGGGAGGGGGGGGGGGACGCCGGCAATCTCCATCTATGCTTCAGGGGAAAATAAAACGGTATATTAAACAAATGTCAATGGGGCCTCAGTTTGAAAGTAGGTTGACCATGGGGACCAGGTTTTAATAAAAGAAGGAGTGGAATCATGTAGAAATGCGGTAATTTTCTCCACCTTGTAGGTGGACCATATGGCATTAATTAGAGCAGGTTTGGATGGATGTGTAGGGCTCTTCCAGTTTTTAGCAATCAAGCACTTGGATGCATTGAGGATATGGTTAATAAATTTTTGTGGCGCAGATCGGGAGCGAGGGAGTGGTCTTAATAAAAGGGAGAAAGAGGGAGAGGTGGGCATTTGTATATTCAGCACCGATCTAATTAGCTCATGGACCTCCGTCCAAAAGGATTAAATAGTTGGGCAACTCCACCAAATGTGAAGGAAAGAGCCTATTTGGCCGCATGATCTCCAACATTGGGGAGAGGAGGTAGGGTAGATAGAGTGTAGTCTGGTTGGTACCATGTACCAACGATAGTAGATCTTATATGCATTTTCTTTAATTCGCGTTGAGATAGAGCTTTTTGCTATCGCCATTCTGATATTAGACCATGTGCTTAGGCTGAGCTCTTCCCCCAGGTCAGCCTCCCAGTCAGATTCGTGTTTTTCCTTTTGGGGTTGGTTAAGAGAAACAAGTATCTGATAGATGGTCGAGATGAGTTTTTTTGTGTTTTGTGGTTGTCTGCATAAGGATTCTAAGGGCGTTCTTTTCAGGGAAGGCCGAACCCGGGGAAGAGAGTTACAGAAATGGCGTATCTGTAAATATTGGTAAAAAATGGAGTGTGGAAACGAGTACTTGGAACTGAGGGATTCAAAGTCAGGAAAGAGCAGTGTAGGGGCGATATCTGCAGGGAAAAAGATGTTATGTTTCGTCCAATGTTTGAATGCATTTATAGTCGCCCCTGGTGGGAAAGCTGAGTTATTCCATAGTGGGGTTAACAATGGGTGATGAGAGCGTAGTTTGTAAAGTTTAGTGGAGAGAGCCCAAACCCTAATTGTGTGGCGTGTAGAAGGTAGAAGGGCGGTGAGGGCGGGGCGGGAGGAGAGCGGTATCCATAGGATGGAGGATAGCGAGTAGTGTGCGATGAAGGAGGCTTCAATATGTGTCCAGATTCTTTGAGAGGGCGGGGCATGCCATAGGATTGTGGGAACGATGTGGACCGCTCTGTAATATTTAAGAATGTCTGGTAGACCGAGCCCTCCCGTTGCGTAGGTTTTTTTTAAGAGGCTTAGTTTAACTCTGGGTTTTTTCCCAGCCCAGATGAAGGTGCTGATATCTCTTTGGAGGTGTTTAAGAATCCTGACTGGGATGTGTATGGGGAGAGTTTGCCATAGATATAGTAAACAGGGTAAAATCATCATTTTAATCACTGCCATCCGACCAGTCCAAGAGATAAATTGTGAATTCCAGGCAGAGAGATCTGACCTAATAGAAGCAAATAGTCTGGGAAAATTAACCGAGTAGAGGTCATTGTAAGACCTGGACAAATAAATCCCTAGGTACTTGATTTTATCAGGCTGCCATCAGAGAGGGGATTTTTCTTGAAGGGTGGAAAGGTCGACTGGAGCGATGTTAATAGCTACGGCCTCTGATTTAGAAGTATTTAATTTATAATTGGAGAATGTAAAATATATTTTGGTTTCTTGAAAAATGGAGGACAGCGAGGTCAGAGGGTTGGTCAGAGTTAATATGACATCGTCGGCGTATAGAGCGATTTTATGGTGTTTTTGGCCTATATTGATACCGTGGATATTTGGGTTAGTGTGGATTCGGGTGGCGAGGGGTTCCATGATTAGAGCGAATAAGAGGGGTGAGAGTGGGCACCCTTGGCGTGTGCCATTTTTTATATTAAACTGGGCTGATTTAAGTCCATTTACCAGCACCGAGGCCGAGGGATTGTTATAAAGGGCTAATATACCTTCTAGGAACGGACCTGTAAAGCCCATATGAGACAAGGTGCTGCGGATGAAAGGCCAGGCTACCCTGTCAAAGGCTTTTTCTGCATCAAGAGCCACCACCAGGGCTGACAATGCTCTTTCGTTGGCAACATGAATGAGATCAATTAGGCGTCTGGTGTTATCTGATGCTTGGCGATTGGGGATGAATCCTACTTGGTCTGGATGGACCAGAGCAGGTAACAATGGGGCTAGGCGATTAGCTAGAACTTTGGCATAAGTTTTAGATCAGAGTTAAGTAAGGATATAGGGCGATAATTGCCCATGTCCGTTGGGTCTCTATCGGGTTTGGGGATAACTAGTTTGTTAGCCCTGGCGGTGGCTGCGTCAATCGGGTGACCTTGCAAAAGGGAGTTATATAGAAGGGTTAGCATTGGGGCGAGGGGTTGGGCCAGTTTTTTATAATAGAGATTGGTGAATCCGTCAGGGCCAGGAGCGGCCGAGCGTCGTAAGGATTTGATAGCTTCAAGGATCTCATCAGAGGTGATGGGAGCGTTCAATATCTCCACCTGAGACGTGGTCAGTTTGGGGAGTTGGCATGAAGTCAAGTACTCGTCTACATCCTCCGGGCTGGAAGAAGTAGAGGAGTCAGGGGAGTCCAGGTTATAAAGGTTCTCATAAAAAGAGCGGAATTGGGCCGCCATTGTGTCAGAGTTATAAGTGACGGAACCGTCCAAGCACTTTAAGGACAAAATTCTATTTTTAGTCCGTTTGGCCCTAAGTTGGCTGGCTAATAGGGAGTCTGCTTTGTCAGATTTTTCATAAAATTTTTGCTTTGCCCATAACAAAGCCTGGGCGGCCCTAGAAGAGAGGAGTTGGTTTAATTGGCCTTTGAAGCATTATGATTTTCAAGTATGTTTGTTGAGTCGGGTGTTGTTGGTGTTCTCGTGTGAGAGAGGTAAGGGAGGCCTCTAGGTCCTGTTTTTTTTTACGCTTGGCTTTATTCTGTGCACTTGTTAAGCTGATTAATTTGCCTCTGATTGTAGCCTTGTGAGCCTCCCAAAGGATGGCGGGAGAGATGTCAGGGGTGTTATTTAGGGAGTAAAATTCCGAAATAGATGAGGTTAGGTCTGATAAGATATCAGGCTTGAGAAGTAGGGAGTCATTGATACGCCAATGTCTTACGGGGGGGTTGTAGGGAAGATCGGATGTTTAGTTCTACTGCTAGGTGATCTGACCAGGTAACTGGGATTGGTTGTGCATCTATCAAATTTTGAGCGGAAATAGTGTCCGCAAAAATATAATCAATTCGGGTATGTAGATTATGTGGAGGGGAAAAGTGAGTGAAGCCCGGCGGAGAGGGGTAGAGCATACTCCAGGAGTCATAAAGGTTATGTCTTGTTAGATGAGTGAGAAGACGTTTAGAAAGTCTGGCGTGGTTGGGTAAAGTTAGGTTAGACTGGGACCTATCTAGGGAAGGTTGTATGGTGGCATTGAAGTCTCCTCCAATAATTGTGAGACATGGAGAAAATTGCGCTAGCTTAGAAAAAAAGATGGAATAAAGGGAGCTCTGTTGCTTGTTAGGGGCATAGACCGAGGCAAGAAGAACAGGTGATTGGTTGAGTTTACCTGATAATAAGATGAATCTACCCTTATCATCTGAAATGACTTTTTCAATGTTGAGTGGAAGATCGCGGTGAATAAGGATGGCAGTACCTCTGCGTTTGGCAGACATTGAAGAATAGAAGGCTTGAGGGTAGTTTCTGGAAGAGATTGACGGATGTGGCGGTTTTAAGTGGGTTTCTTGGAGCATCACAATGTCTGGGTTACGTTTGTTCATAAATTGTATAGCCATAGCTCTTTTCGTGGGAGAGTTAAGGCCGTTGGCATTAAGGGAAATTATTTTTAAATTCATGGAGGATCGAATTGTATGGGGCTAATATGCTTAGTAGAGAAGGTGCCGGCTCCCACCCCCCCCCCCTCCCGGCCCAATGAAGGGAAGATGGAGGAGAGGTGGGGATGAAGCAGATAGGAAAAGAGAAGACGGGAGGGTTGAGCTCCCTCAAAGATTGGGAGAGACTCAGGATTTAGAGGGACAAAACCGTCAAGGCATGGTCTGTGAAGGGGGGCATGGCGCAGGACAGCCAGGAGCTGTAGGTGTATGGATAGCATCGGGGTGAACAGTCTGGAAACAGGAGGGAGGGGTGCTGCTGTAGGAAGTGGAATGAAGGAGGGCAGAGTTGCACTTCAAACAGAACAAAAAAGAAGAGTACAGTAGTTGTAGTGGGTGGGACACCCGAGGGGTAGAAGAAAAGGTGGGACGCGGGGACCTATTAGAGGGTAAGTGGAGAGATAGACGCCCTTAGACCATTACTGATATATTTTTGCGTAACTAATAATACAACTGCTAAAGTTTAAAATAAAATAATGTTATAAGGGTAAGTCTCACCAAACAACTGGAAGCTAAGTAGGTCATTCTTTAGGTACTAGTTTAATTAAAATACCCTCCAAAACATTTTTCTTGTTTATATTAAATATTTAATTAATAATAATAACATGCAAAAAGGTTAAAATATATCCATTTATATAAGAATAACGTAATGTCTGCAATAGGCATGGAGTGGGTTAAACATCCAAGACTGTTGTGTGACCTAGGGAAGCATATGACTCGGTGGTCCAATAAGGACTTAGGGAAGGGCAGTGTTAGCTGGGATATCAGGGCAGGAAAGGGAGGAGTATTTCTCTCTTTCCTGAAAGTTTTCTGGTGAGTGGACCTGTGCCCCTGAGCTCCCCAGTTAGTGTATAACTGTATTCAGTTGAGTGCTGATATATTGCTTTGCTGCCTCAGTAGTGCTTTCCCTGACTATTACTATGCCATGCATACCTCCCAATTTCTGAAGATTGCAAATAGGGACTCTCACAGCGCCCGCAAGCGGCATGGCCTATGCTAATTAGGTCGCGATGTATGCTAATTAGGTCGCGGTATATGCTAATTAGGTCGCGGCATATGCTAATTAGGTCGCGGCATATGCTAATTAGCCGCGATTATGCCCCCACCCCTCTGCGATGCTGAGTAGATGCTGTGCGAAGTCAAGGAGGCCTGAACAGACGCTGTGGCATCATCCCTGTCTCTGGCCCCCGTTCGCGGATGGGCTTGTGGTAGACGCCCGGCTGCAGGTGAAGCCTTGGAGGCTCCTGCGCTGCGGCCTGCTTCCGGCCTCAGGCCCCGGGGCGGCTAGAGCCAAGGGGCGGGACGCCGTGGGGCAGCAAGGCCCGGTGTTGTAGGTGAGCGCTACAGTAGCTGCGAACATTAGGGGTCGGGCAGCGTGGGCCAGGTTAGTGCGGGCAGCATTTACATACCCTCATCGGCCCGCTGTGAGGCGCTGCCACCTAGGGGACATACTATTGCATGGGCTTCTGGGGGGTGGAGTCAGGGGGGATGGCAGGCTTCCACCGGTGGGGTGCGCTCTGGATCCAAGGCAGGGTCTGGGGGTGCAACCACGGCTAGAGTCTCCACTACCTCCTTTGACCCCTCTCTGCTGTCCGCAGCAGTGTCCTCCGTTGCTGGGGCTCTGGTGCCCATTGTTAATACTCTGCCCCGGGAGACGGTGGGGTCCCAGACAGTTAGAGGATTGGTCTCAGGGGGCACAAAGGAGGCCCATTCCAGGGTGCTCAGAATTCTTGCAGGCTTTCAGGGATATGGGGTCAGCTGTTGCCATGATGGAGAGGGAGACACTCTGAGGTGATGGTTCTGCACAGAGCCGCATACGTGACCGAGGCCTACAGTCCTCGGGGTCCCCCCCCCTTTTGCATGTTCCCACAGATGTTGAGGCACAGCTGGACTACAGCGAAGAGGATTCGATTGCTGCTGGCGAAGTCGGGGAGGACGATGCAGATGATGACACATGGGCTGCTCAGCCTGAATCTTCAGACGTCAAGTCCCCACGGATTTTCGGGCAGTGGAATCGGCTATGGAAGCGGGCATGGATAGTGATGCTGATGTTGGTACATGGGCGTCGCGGCCTGGATTTTCAGGTGAGGGGGCTGAGCCTGTGTCGGGCGGCTTATCTGACATTTCTCACTCGTCCCCCCTTCCCCATGGGGTTGACATTGGTTGGGCTCTGCGAATGCACAGCAGTCCTTCAGGTATCTAGGTATTAAGTGAGAGCCGTAGGGGGTAAATTTAGAAGGATGACTTTATGTACTTGTTCAGCCTAACCGACGAGTCCATGTAAGCCTCCTAGGCTCGGTGTTCCTATGTCTCAATTAGATCAGCCTCAACCCCTAGATCAGTGGTTCCCAAACTATGGGCCTAGGCTCCCTGGGGTGCCTCAGGATACTGGCAGGGGTGCCTCGGGTTGGTGGTCCGGGACCAATTCAAACTATTTACGTTCAATTATTTCTGGACAAAACCAGTGCTGGTGGCTGCCAATCATAAAATGTGTACAATCGGAAGCAAATCCTGCCCTTTACCACATACTGTAACTGACCCTAAGAGAAATATATCAAAAGAATCTACTTGATTTGATATATTTTTGGGGCCTGGGGGTGCCTTGGAAAAATTCTGATACTCTAGGGTGTCGCAATTAGAAAAAGATTGGGAACCCCTGCCCCAGATACAGCGTTCCTAATAAAGTAGCTCAGCTCAGGGACCATCTTTCTCCAGGGTATTTCTCCAGAAGGGTGTGATTATTACTGCAGAATAAATAGATTACATAACATGGCGGTGGAAGCGCAGTACCAGCTAATGAGTTATTTAGGAGCATCAGCTTCTAAAGCTTGGATTAGCTGTATTCTAAGGTACAAGACCTGTCATTTGCTTTGCAATGCTAAAATTACGATGAGTGAGCGAAAGGTGACATGATTGGCGGTCATCTAAAATCTCTAGCATTGCAATAATAATCATTATTTTCGATAATAATATTCCACAATAATACTTCTAAAATTTATTGGATATATATAGACTTTAAGTTCAAGGCAGCAATCTATGGGTGCATACGTTCCCTGTAACGCACTACGTAGTATAGGAACAATGTACATCACCACTACCATTTAAATAGCAGCAATGCCATGAATAAATGAATCAGGATTATAACACCTTTAGCCTGTTATTCACTAGCCTTAGCGAACGGATCTGCTGTGGAGAGGCGAGGAATACTTCATCGTCAAGTGTTGCCGATGGGGTGTTCCATTTCTCGAGCATAATTTAAGGGGTTACACACCTTTACACTGGGGCGTTGAAGTGTCCCCGTGTCAGGGCTGTATCTCTCACTACCTTTAGGAATTGCTTTTTGTTGGCCCTGCTTATTCTGGGTGGTTTCCGTTCGCTATTCGGACATTTTGGTGTGCTAATTGCTGAGGTTGGAATGGAGGAGCGGTTACTTACCTGTCCTTTCTGGGAATCCAGATTGCCGCTGTGTATGACCTCTGTTACCTGAAGTCATTTGTACCCATGGGTCACTTGTCTGCCGCTCACTAATAAGGGCCGCTGCGGGCGTGGCCAGATCCCATCATCTGGTTCGCTTGTCTACCATAATTGGGCAGTATGGGATCCAGCTGGCTCTAGTAGTTGTCAATGCAGGGCTGCAGCCATCTACCCAGTAGGCCGGGTCTTCTTGGTTGCGTGGGCTAGGGGCAGCTCGCCCTGCAATGTTTGCACTTCGCAATTCTATTTAGGGAACGTATGTTCCGGGCGTTGGGTTGGCTGATCTGCGCAGTCAGGTTGGCGGGGGTTAATGTTGTCTATTCTAGGAGATGTTTAGTGCCGGGAACTTCAGGGTGGTACTGGCGCATTAGCAAATAGGGATAGTATCCTGCACAGGACAAAAAGATATTTTTTATAAATGATGTAGTAATATCTGAACCAACTTATAGAGTAATATGCCTGTATACATACAGCAAACATTCAGTGTTGGAGGTGCCCCCAGGAATCAAGTACTAGTATACTTAAAAAGAAGGAAACAGTGGTCCATAGATAGTGGGCCACCGTTCACAGAAAAGAGATTCCTTTGTGGAGGCACACTTTTAATTAGATAAAGATGGTGTTAGTTGTGTGAAATAAAACTTAGCTTTTATTTCCAATTAATTTAAAATAGTATTAACTCTATAATTACATATGTTGCTTATTTTACCATAAAGAGTTAAATAAGTAAAGAAAGTTCAGGGGAGGGTTGTTTGCCACTGAAATTTACTATGTATTCTTATCGACACAAAGGTTAGTTTACCATGTGATATTGTCGATATAGTGGCTATAGGTGGTGTTATTAAATAACCATATATTGTTAATATATGATTAATTGGGGTCCTTAATAGGCCCGGCTGATGACTCGTCCAGAGTCTATGACAGGTTTGTGCTAATGGTACATCACGTATCTCTAAAGAAAAATATTTATGAAAGAAATTATTTAACCATGTACAAACATCTAATCATAGAAAAACCCGTTGATGATAAAAGATGGTATTTAATGCATGGACATACATGCATGTGTTGTTAACATATCAGGTATCCTTGGAGATTGGAAAAGCGAGAGTACAGTGGATTAGGTTCAATTCTTTCTGCTGCCCAATGTCTTCACAAATAGGAGCGGACAGAGGGTGAGAGAAGAAATTGATGCACTGATGGAAAAAAGAGCAAATGAAAAGAGGACACTTCTGTATGTGGTGTTAGATCCGCCCTGATACACTAAGTATTGCAGGGAGGAGATGCGCCACCAGAAAGTCTCTCCTCCACGGAAAGAAGATAAAAAGAGAAAAAGAGAGAATAAATATATTCTGAACAGTAAACGATTTAAATGGGTAGGATTGAGTGTATGTGGATGTTAGAATCAGGCTGTAACACACAAAAAACACATTATGACAAATCTTTAGCCGTATCACACTATTAATCAAAGTGTATCTGCGTCGGAGCTGGGCAATGGATAAATAATCACTACCAGATAGCAAAGTATTTTTAATCCGTCGACACCAATGTGTCTACTTAGGTTGGTAATAAGTGTACCAATAAAGCCGTGAATCCAAAACTTAGATATTGCAGTGTGGATTTTTCTATTTGCAAAACCGTGATAAAGATATTAGTGGCAGCTAAGTAACAGGGTGTGTTCAATCTGTCCACTCACCAACGTGTGTGGTTAGATTGGCAGTGATCACACAAATATCAGAAACAAAATTATTGGAAACAAAATTATGAAGCCCAGGCAACAAGGTATAGTTAGTAAGTCGACACAAATGTGTGTCGTCGGTTGTTAATATATGCACCAAATGGATACATATAGAGCAAATATTTATGATCTTATATTGCGTGATGTGTGCCTATGGATTAGATTGTCAGAAAATGGATCTATATAATCAGAGTATGGCTGGGATGTAAATAATGCCAAATTGAATATATATTATAAACTGATTAATGGAAGATTAAGAAGAAAGGGAGAGGAGAGAACAGTGTTAATTGCAGGGAACAATCACCACCAGCCCGTCATCTATGAGCGGACGGGAGGTATTTGGGGATGAAGCCGGCACACTGTGATAGAAAAAAATGGGGGAGAGGGGAGCAGTGTACACAGACAGACGCTGTGTGCGGTGTTAGGTCTGTCCTGATGCGGCAGCAGAGCAGGACCAGAGATGCGCCGCCAGCGTGTCTGTAGCACCCTAGGAAGGAAGAGGGGAAGGAGAGGATACCTGACGGAGCGGCGGGTAGCTGGAGCGAAGTCGGAGCTGTCAGTGTCCCGATGTTCGGGGAAATGCTGCAGCCCTGTCAGCACTGTCAGAACGCGTTTCACCACGTGGGCTTGATCACCTGGTACTGGCGCATTACCTAATGGGTATTTTCTTTTTGATTTTTCCAAAAAATGCCCTCCCCTCCCCACCACCCCATCACCTTTTGCTTGCTGCTGGTTTAGGTTTAGGGTTGCGCAGACTCTGCTTACGATACGCTACTGTTTGGGAGGAGTCTATCCTTGCTGTTTTGCTACAGCTGCATGGTGCCCCTCGGGTGGTTTATCTGGTAGTGCTTTCTAGGACCCACGTTGCGTTTTTTGCTGGCATCAGATATCCGACTAGTCCCCGGGGTTCGGGGGTTTAAGATTAGGCGGCCGAGATGGATCTGACGGCTGGGGGTGGAAGTGTGTCCTTGGTTCCTGTGGTGCCCTAGGTCATCCTCCCAGTGGCCTTGGCAAACATTTATACACTGGTCAGGCTTTCCTTTGCAGGCTCTGGCTCCTGCAGTTTGGTGGCTCTCTGATGACCTGATGTCAGTTTGCTGGGTCGAGGTGGTGTTGTCCAGCGAGTTTCCATTGGGATTTTGGAATCCATTCCCACTGCCTTGGGGCTGCCACATCGGCTATAGCCGCTCAATTGGCCTTGTCGAGCTTTAAATCGCTAGGAAGATGGCGCTCTGCAATTTAAATAGTACATTAGGCCTCACCTACTGCGCTGTAGGTCCTTGCGCTTTGTATGTATGTGTTTGATTGAGGTCATTTGTTTATTCCCCCATCCTTGTCCATCCTACTCGGGGATTAGCTACGCTCTGCTGTTGGGCCAGCGTCCGGAGTTTTCTTGCTTTTTGCCTGAACTGACGGACTGAATTTGATCACTCTGATTCGGCTATAGTCTCAATTAAGAGTCCCTCAGCAGGTCCAGTCGTTTTTTCTCCGGCCGAGTACACCCGTTTTTTCCTTATACCCTTCCATTACCTTGCCCTCCCCCTGTTTGTCTCTTTCCATCTTTGTTTCCTGGTATGGCTTCAATTGGTATTGGAGCATGTCTTAAGCACCTAAAATTGTGCTTCAACAGAACAAATTTATTTTCTTTTTGGCAGATCCTCCTATTATACTTAGGTCAACCCTTTAATATAAATACTACTAGTCTCCTCTTATAGCTTCTCCTTTAGAGGTATGGGGAAGGATAGGCTCAGAGTGTGCATAGTAGAACATTCATTTGAGTATTGGGCAGCCGGCTGGGCCTCATCTGGGGGTAGGCCGGTTGCGAATTCTCTGTTAGTCTGGTGGCTTGGAGTTTGAGGGCCGTACTGGCTTGAGTTTAGAGGCGTTCCTTGAGGTGAACGTCCGCCAGTGTCTGAGGTCTTTGGTACTTCAGCTGGAGGCAACAATTTGGGAAAATGTCCCGATTGAAGCTGTCGGCCTTGATCTTGAGTGATCTTGCAGCCATTAATACAGCTTGGTTTTTCTGCACCTTGGTTGGTCTCCAATTGTTTCCCCGACTCCGTTTTGAGAGATGCTAGAAATGGTAAGGCTTCAAATGAGGCTCGGAAGCAGCTATATCGGCGGTGGCACAGTGGGTTCTAGCTGCCAGAGGTGCTGTTGACCCACAGGAGAGGATTAGGTTTTGGTGCCATCAGGTCTTCCTGCCTAACGGGGTGCATTTGGTTAGGGATGGTTCATTAATTTTGGAGGATCTATCTCTGGTTGTAGCTCAGTGCGTTAGGTTGGTGGCCGGGCGGGGATTCTGGGCTCAGAGTCCCCGCTTTGGCGGGAAAGAACGGCAGGTGAATAGAATTAGTTCTTATTCAAATGATGATGCTACGTATATGTTTGCTTTTCGGTGCGCTCGCCTCTCATTGGCTTAGGCCTTCGCTCGATCTCCCGCTCGGGGGGCAGCGAACCCATCAGATGGGTGGGTAGTCAATGCAGTAGGTCGAGCGGATACCGCTTGTTAGGGTAGGCTTGATTACGTATGCAGATTGTTTGGGTGAAGCATAGTTAATTAGCCGTTCTTTCTGGGCCACCATTAATTAATTATTAATAAATTAATCTAGCTTAAAAGTGCTAAAATAAATCAGCTAACAATTTCTGCCAAACCTAAGTCTCCGAGTCTTTATTTCAGGTTTAGTTTGTAAGTTTTGAAATGTGATGTATATACATGCTAGAGGTCACACACATCAGATGCTAGGATGTTTAAAAATAATGGGTATATATTCTTACATTGTAACACGCCCCTTCAAGGTTAACACAGTATAATCTACAATCACAGTATAATCAGCACTTTTCACATTTCTTTACACATTAGAGATAATATAATATTATCTACGAAGCTTAAGAGTAAAAATTTATAGCTCCTTTACACTTATATGATTATAAGATACATGATAATTATTATCTAATTAACTTTTATGGTTATTCCTATTTTCATTATTATTTTAATTTGGATGGTGTAATGGTTAGCATTACAGCCTCACAGCACTGAGGTCATGGGTTAGATTCCCACCATGGCTCTAACTGTGTGGAGTTTGTATATTCTCCCCGTACTTGCGTGGGTTTCCTCCGGGTACTCCGGTTTCCTCCAACAATCCAAAAATATACTGGTAGGCTAATTGGCTCCCAACAAATTAACCCTAGAATGTCTGTATGTGTGTGAACATGTGGTAGGGAACAGATCGTAAGCTCCACTGGATTGGATCAGGGACTGATGTGAATGTTCAACTACAGTATACTATGTAAAGCACTGCGGAATATGTATGCGCTATATAAGAAACTGTTAATAAATAAATAAATTGTATTTTTGTTTTTATTGTTGTTTTTTATTTTGTATAGATTTAATCAATTTATTATATTTCACAGATGTGTCAGCACAGATTAATTTAATAACCACCCATAGGTCTCACTGACATTTATAAACTGGGGGTATATCACGTCACGTATTTTCACAGCATTTTATATTAGGGGTAGTTTCACTTTAACTCTAACCAACACAATAATAATATATATATATATATATATATATATATATATATGTAGATATTGCATATACTGTATATATATATATATATATATATATATATATATCCAGAATGCTTAATACAAAGCAGGGGCACTCACCAATTTTTGCTTCAGTCAGCAATTTTAATGCATAAAGTCAAAAGGAAGTCGACGTTTCAACCCTCAAGGGGCCTTTGTCAAGACATACAGATTAGCCATCAGCACAGCAGGCAGAGAAGGTGTATACTGACACATGCAACTATAGCCATATTTGTACCCTTTAGATTGCCATCATTGCTCACATCTGTGAGGCTCAATCAGCCATTGGTGGTGCAGTGAAACGCACACATAATCAACCCATATATCAGTGTCTACAGCCACAAATCCGTACTGTATAGCTCAATAGGCTTAGCGTAAGTAGGGGCACAATATAACATTGAAGAGAAGCGAAAACGAGCGTGTAAAAGCCGCTAATTACCTTAATACTTGAGTGCTGCAGCAGCATACAAACCGGATGTCCGTATGGTGACACGCATTCGGCTTCCGGTTTTTGCGTTCCAGCAGCAAGTCAGCTGGGACGCAAGGAAGCCGGGGAGAAGGGCTGGGCTACAGCTGACACGTAATGTGTGCGGGTGGATCACCGCATGTTAAAGCCTATTGGTAATCGCTAGGAGATACATATACAGAGCGGTGTAGTGTGGCAGAGAAGCACTGACGAATGGCTATACTAAATATCAAAACAGATATTTAGTATAGCCATTCGTCAGTGCTTCTCTGCCACACTACACCGCTCTGTATATGTATCTCCTAGCGATTACCAATAGGCTTTAACATGCGGTGATCCACCCGCACACATTACGTGTCAGCTGTAGCCCAGCCCTTCTCCCCGGCTTCCTTGCGTCCCAGCTGACTTGCTGCTGGAACGCAAAAACCGGAAGCCGAATGCGTGTCACCATACGGACATCCGGTTTGTATGCTGCTGCAGCACTCAAGTATTAAGGTAATTAGCGGCTTTTACACGCTCGTTTTCGCTTCTCTTCAATGTTATATTGTGCCCCTACTTACGCTAAGCCTATTGAGCTATACAGTACGGATTTGTGGCTGTAGACACTGATATATGGGTTGATTATGTGTGCGTTTCACTGCACCACCAATGGCTGATTGAGCCTCACAGATGTGAGCAATGATGGCAATCTAAAGGGTACAAATATGGCTATAGTTGCATGTGTCAGTATACACCTTCTCTGCCTGCTGTGCTGATGGCTAATCTGTATGTCTTGACAAAGGCCCCTTGAGGGTTGAAACGTCGACTTCCTTTTGACTTTATGCATTAAAATTGCTGACTGAAGCAAAAATTGGTGAGTGCCCCTGCTTTGTATTAAGCATTCTGGATGTATTTGGCTGTTTGAACTGGACTGCCTTAGTGGTGCACCCCTGCTAATCAACTCTTCTGGATGTGAGTGCAGGACCCTACGCCTATATATATATATATATATATAAATATAAATAAATATATATATATATATATATATATATATATATATATATCCAGCCAGTCTACTCATTTTTATAAGGAAATGTAAAATAATAAAACCCTGTACCTTATGCTGTAATTAAAATATGATGTCTGAGATTTATAAGACCCTATTATAAGGCATTACTGAAACTTGACTTATTAATAAATATATATAAATTACAGTAGTTGTTAAATCTGTATTATTCATTGCAGAAACACATGAACTGAGTGGCTAAGATAATATTTATCAGTACACTTATATTGAGTAAAGTATTTAAAGGTTTATCATTTCATTTTAGAAAAGAGTTAAGGGGCATACACATGTAGAGATTGGTGCTAAGCAATTTTGCTAAGCAATATTCCTGGTGTCAAGATCTCCCATGGAGAGCACATACACACGCAGAGATTTGTGCTAAGAAATTTTGCTAAGCAATTTTGCTTAAGCAAAAAAAGGCAGGGTAGTGGTTCAGAATGAGAGATTGCGATCAGTATCTCTCATTCTGTACACACAGACAGATTTGCAGTCATTTGCTAAGCAATTTGACTAGATTGTGACTGCATGCACTGACTTAGTTAGCAAGAGATATTTAATCTCTCAGAGCATACACACAGAGAGATCTGTGCTTACTTTCTAAGCAATCTAGTCAGATTGCTTAGAAAATAGCACAAATTTGCTCCGTGTGTACACCCCTTTAGATAAAAATAGAAATATTTACAGATGTAGCGCCACTCGTCCAGTACTGGGGCTCGCCAGACCACCCCCACTGGCTATTTATATCTACCAGTCTGTATAGTTTAAAGAATACTATAAGAATACATATAGGTCCTCACTGTGATTTGTGTTTCATTAAAGGCTGCCATAAATTTATCAGAAGCCCCTAGGAACAGGGATTACTATATATAAAAAACCTTAGAGGGTAGCTAAGGGCCTTATTCTAGCTCACTCTTTCTGACAAAATCCTTCTTAGATGGACAAAACCATGTGCACTGCAGGGGGGCAGATGTAACATGTGCAGAGATAATTCGATTTGGGTGAGTTATTTTGTTTCTGTGCAGGGTAAATACTGGCTGCTTTATTTTTACACTGCAATATAGATCTCACTTTGAAGTAAAACCGCACCCAAATATAATTCTCTCTGCACAAGTAACATCTGCCCCACCTGCAGTGCACAGGGGGCCTTATTCTGGTTGGTGCGGTCAGATTCGTATTTGCGGACAGGAACCGAGCAATCTTAGCCCCGCCTTCCGTACGGATTGCTCACTCCGTCCGAATGCGGTAAGATGCTGACCGAACGGACCGCAAGTGGATTTCTCATGTGAACACCTCCTCCATCTCTGGGAACCTCCCCCACCATTCGATGGTCGCAGACCATCGAATGCAGGACCGAGTGGTCAGAGACCACTCTGACATTTCTGACATTTGAGACCACTCTGACATTTTTCCGTATGAAAGCAGGGATATGGGCGGGCAGCTGGCATCCGGCTATGTCATATGTCCACCCCCCACTCGTGCTTCACGGCCGCATTACCATACGTACGCCCAGCGGTTTCATGGGAACGTCCATGAAACGCGGGGCATACGCATATGGTAATGAGCCCAAACAGCCATTCACGCCCCTCTCCACCCCCTGTTCGGAGTGTACAAAATTCACGCCGTATTCGGACGTGTGTGGCGTTCGCACATGCGCAGATACACCTCTGCACATGCGCAAACACCAAACATCGGCCGTCCGACCGCACGCAGACAGAACCGCACCAACCACAATAAGTCCCATGGTTTTGTCCATCTAAAAAGGAATTTGTCAGAAAGAGTGAACCAAAATAACCCCCTAAGTGAGGAGAGACAGCGTGTAAGAGGCTCAGATTTATGCACACTGAGACTCCATAACAGCACTCCCTACTATTCATTGCAATACTGATATCACTAAAGTATCACCGTACTGACTGTCAGAAAAATCAGAATAAAAGTCTTAAAGTGCATGTTTGTGACCAATATATAATTTTTGCATGTATGGTGAAACAACAGTAAAATAACAAATACAGTTTGCAAAAGTTTTGTAACATAACTAAGTGTCTGTAACTACTGTATTTTCCAGATGCTAAGTTTCACCGAAAGGCTAGACATAAAACCAAATATTTGAGCTTACAAAAGATACACATCCTTTTACACTCTAAAGGCATACAGGGACAACTTACCTCTTCAAACGGTGGACATAGATTAGCATATGTTTTAATCCTAGTATTTTCTGTCCTTTATCTTTATTTACTATAATTTAATATTTCATCATTTTTATTGAATATTATTAGAAGTTTTATTTTATGGATCACTAATTGACTTTCAGTGCACCCACATCAATACAGTACTTACCTTTTCATGTTGTGAAACCCGTGTATGTCTGTTGACCACTACAATATTTGTTGTTTGGTCAGATATTTAGCAGACAAAGCGTTTATCGATAGAGTTGGCCCATATAAGCTGTATGCACGGGATTCTAGGATGTCATGCCCATATATGAATATATGTAGATGTACGATTAGGATGCAATATTACCATAGACCACAAGATGGTGCACCATACCAAGTAGAAGTCATGATCTGAGACTATGTAAAATGATATAAAATCTCTGAATATAGAGTGCTATGAATCACCACAAGATGGTGCACCATAATGTAATCTAATGGTTATATCAGATGGACTATCTAAGTACATAATATTCTGGCTTTATATGCCATATAATGATATGGCAAGGTTCATAGCTACCATTAAAACTGATGTATATGTACAACTTTGTTATTATATAAAGATGTCACAACTGTGGTCAGATCAGAGCTAGAAATGACCACATGCGTAGGGGCTGACTGGTATACGAATTAGGGTGCCTTGATGAGGCTACTGCGCATAACCAGGAGTCACCCAGGACAGTTAGTTAGTAACAGGACCGCAAGGTAAAAGCAAAAGTCTTTATTAGCACCACAGATGGTACAGATGGGAACTGGTAAGACTTGATATGAATGGTACCATAGGAGAAGCATGAATAACATTAATAGATGGAGCATAGGAACGTTGATGCAGTATATGAAAGCACAGAGGGCTTGGTAGCAAATGGAGCAGTGTAGCACACTGATGGAGTCCTGATTAGATGAACAACAGATGAAGGACTGGCAATTGGTGCAGTGTGAGAACACTGATGGAGTCCAGATAACAATAATGACAATAACTGTAATGATATTGGGGTATGGTGCAGTGTAAGAACACTGATGGACAGGGCTGCCGAGAGGGGGGGGGGGAGAGGTTACTAATTACCCGGGCCCAGGCTTGCTGGAGGGGCCCAGCTGGGGACCTGATCCGACCCCCCCTTTCCCCCTCCGTCCCTCCCACGCAGCAGCAGCACACCTACCTCTACAGCATGTGGTGTGCTGACAGCAGGCTCAGCATGAGCATCTTACTAACAGCGTGAGAGGTCATGCTGAGCCTGCTGTCAGCACAGCACATGCTGTAGGTGTGTGCTGATCCTGAGGGGGGGCAATCACTCCCCCCCCCCCCTTGACTTTAGAGTGTTTTTTCACCCACCTCTAAACATTTTGGGGGCATGGCCTCCTGCAATTAGGCCACTCCCCCAAAATTTTACTGGGGCCCGGCATTCCTCTTGGCTACCCTGCTGATGGAGTCCAAATTATAATACAGACACAGGAGATGTAATATGGAGAAACAGCAAGGTGGTACTGACCCTTGGAGACTTGAAGAAATGCCAAAAGTATTGGGTCCTAGATAATAATGCAGGTATTATTGAAGAATCTTGGGTGATTACCAATGGTGGAAAATTGATAGAGCTGATGATCACCGATGAAGTTGGAGAATCACCAATGATGCAGGAGAATCACCGATGGTTGAAACTGATGTTGAATGTAGAAGAAGCTGAAGAATCACAGAAACATACCACCATATCCCACCGCATGGCTCGCTACGCTCGCCATTCTTCGAACCCCCAAAAGTTGAACGATGTTAATGTTCTTATTTTAAAGTGGCTCACCATTGGATCTGCTATTAGCGCTAGGGCTGTTGAGCCTGATTATATGTTGGACCTGAAAGGGTTAAGTCTTGTACAAGGGATTTAAATAACATAATGCAACTTGCACATGTTTAATGTCTGAAAATTTTAACCTTTTTAATTTTATTTTCACTTTTACATTTCAGCCAGCTGTTGTTCTTTAGCAGACGTGCTACTCTCCCTTTAGCAGTGCTGAACTCATACGGATGATGTCCTTCAAAGAAATACAGGAACCCTAAAGATAAAGAAAATGATTACTTATATTTAAGCATCTCATATTTTCTTAATCATTAACTAAAAATAAAATACCTATATGTGTGGATTTTATCCCTGTCCAATCATGTTGCCTGACCTGCCATCTGCTCTGGATCATTGCTAGGGTACTTTTCAATTATAGTTTGGGAAGGATGTATCTCCCTATAGGCAGATTTCCCACATCGTGGGACTGCTGAAGTTTTACTAGTTGGATGGAAGGAGTTTGTCAAGGCTTTGAGAGAATTCAATTAGCCCTGATCATTTTTCATGAACTACAAGCTGGACTTCACTGCAATTATCACTTTTCTTTTTTAGGCAATCCACTTTTTAGCACCTGAATTTTTTTTTTATGTAGATGAAAACACATGATAAGTTCACAGACCTATGCATTTTTACTGCCGGCTTCCCGAAAACTGGCTAACAGTGAGGGATTTTTTGTGGAACCTTAGTAGATTCCCCCCAAAACTTCCCCTATAAGTGATGGTGTTGGGCTGACTTTGTATAGCCTTGAGGTATCAATTAGCCCAGTGGTTCCCAAACTGTACGCCTAGGCTCTCTGGGGTGCCTTGGAGCACTTGCAGGGGTACCTCAGGTTGGTGATACAGAACCAATTCAAGGGGTTTATTCTAGTTCATTCTTTCTGACAAAATCCTTCTTAGATGGACACAACCATGTGCACTGCAGGGGGGCAGATGTAACATGTGCAGAGAGAATTAGATTTGGGTGAGTTATTTTGTTTCTGTGCAGGAAAAATACTGACTGCATGATTTTACACTTCAATATAGATCTCACTTTGAAGAAAAACCCCACCCAAATCTAATTCTCTCTGCACAAGTTACGTCTGCCCCACCCGCAGTGCACATGGTTTTGTCCATCTAAGAAGGATTTTGTCAGAAAGAATGGACTAGAATAACCCCCCAAGTTATTTATGGCCAATGAAATAGGCAAAATCAGTGCTTGTGGCTTCCAATTAAGAATATGTGGGTAAACAGAAGTGAATCATGTTTGGGAACCACTGAATTAGCCCATTTTAAATTACTGTAGGCCAATTGAAGTCCCCCTTTAGTGGAATTCTTTTTGAATCATCAGTATTGATCTCACTCTGATAATCTTTAAAATTTACCATATGATTTAAAAATGTTTTTACTCATTAAATAAATAAATAAATACAATTGACTAAAAACATTTGTATCATTTACTTACCATTTTTTGAAAAGCAGAATGAACTTTTGTTCCAACACCTGGGAATTTGTATTTTATTTTCTTAGGTGATCCAACATCCATACTCTGATTTTGCTCATCATAACTGCCAAAAGAATAAAAACCTTTAAATAAGCGATTTTATCTAAATGCCAATAAATACATAACCTGCCACTAGGAGATTGTATTCTAAATAATTTTCTTATAATCACTGTATAATATCAAAGAGTCTCAGAGTTTGCAAAATAAATAATGTACTGTTAAGTTATGCCCCTTTCCCACTGCAGGTCTAAAACGGTAAATTGCAGATTTTTCAGCGCAATTTACCGTTTAAGGCTGCAGTGGGAAAGTGCCAGAGTTGAAATACCGGTTAAAGATAACCGGTATTTCAACCCGTTTTAAAAGCATAGTCCTACAAGGTTAAATACCGTTTTTGAGGCAGTGAGATGATTTTGAGGCAGAAGGATTTCTGGCCAATCAGGAGCCGACTTTCTCGGCTCCTGATTGGCCAGAAATAATTTTGAGCAGAGACGCAGAGGAAGAAGGATCTCTGCGTCTCTAGTATACAGCGGAGCAGAGCGGGTACCAGCAGCCGGGAGCAGCGCGTCTTGAAGTGAAGATGCCGGGGTGGACCCCAGAGGACTGGTGAGTAGGATTTGCTTCCTCAGGTACCCCTTTGGATTACTACGGATCCAGGACCCCGGACTCTTCAGCCCTGGAGCCCCGGACCCGGACCAGCCCCGGAACCAAGCCACCGGACTGGACCCTGGGACCTACCTACGGGATCAAGATATGTAAGTATCAGTGTGTTTGTGTAATGTATGTATTAAACTTTTATTTTTATAATGTGTCAGTGTGTATTTATTTATCTATATTTTTTACTGTGGAACTACAAGACCCAGCGGGCCCTTTAATGCCCCGCAGGCTGGGACTTTTTTTACACGATGATCAGCCCGGTGGCCACCGCACAGGGCCACCGGGGACAGCACCAGGCTTCAGCCTGGTCAGGTAAGTCCTGGAGGGGGGGACCCCTTTATTGGGGGGGTCCCCACTCCCCCAGGGCCCCTGGCCAGGCTGACTGGTCGGAAGGGATGAATGCTTTGGCCGGGGGGACTTGTATAAAAAGTCTCCCCCTGGCTGTGGCATTACCCTGCTGGCTGGTTGTGCCTGGGGCTGGTTCTTAAAATACGGGGGACCCCTACTAATTTTGTCCCCCCGTATTTTTGGAACCATCCCCGGACCTGGAGCCTGGGGCTGGTTGTTAAAAATCTTGGAACCCCTATTTGTCGGGTTCCCTGATTTTTAATTACCGGCCCCGGCTCTTTCAGCCTGGTGCTGGTTACAGCTGTGGGGGGGACCCCACACTGTTTTTTTTTTATCCCCCCCCCTCATATTTTTTATGGGTTAAACAGGTTTTTAAACGGCAGTGTGAATGTGCCAAAAACGGCTTTTAAACGGTAATTTACCATTTAAAAGCTGCAGTGGGAAAGGGTCTTTATGGCTCTTGCCGTTTAAAAACCCGTGTAAAAAAAAACGGGTAATGACCCGTTTCAGCAGTGGGAAAGCAGCATTAGTTTACTAAAGGGAATTATTAGTTCTAGAAATATAAACAAGTTTTAATAATTATGTACCTCCAATATTTATAGCCAACAAAGAAATATGTTTTTTCCTGTTGATTCATCATGAACGGCGGCATCAATTTTCCTAACAGTCTGAGAAAAGCCCAACTGGTAAATGCTCTTTGGCGAATCCTTTGTAACTTCATAATAACTTATACTATAACCCAGTATTTTGCACCTGAGGAAACAAATATAAATTAAATAAATTAAACGTTATATTATATGTAACTTTTAGCTGCTAACAGGTTTGGTTTTGATCTGCTTAGAACACTCACAAATTTATTGTATTAAAAAAATACATTTATTCTACCTACCCTATCTGTACATAATATTCTATTCACATTTGCCTTAAAATTATAAATATTATTTGCTATCAATAATAATATCAGTAAATCTAAGATAATTGGTGATAAATAGTTGATAATGATGACAGTTATTAGTATGGTCTACAATGGCTAATGTGGATTTATTTTAAGCACCAATAACATTCTTAGCATCACAAACCAACTGTGCGGAATAATCAAAGTGGCTTTATAAACCCATTAGAATAAAAAATAAATGATACATTTGAAAATAAGAACTTGGTACTTTTCCTCATACTCATAAGCTGTCTGAATGTGATTTGGGTGCGAGGACAGAATGACTTGATTAAATGGTGTTCAACTTTTCAAATTTGTCTGAATAAAGTTCTGTTGAATAAAAACATGCATTAGAGATGTAGGGTGACATTCTATGTGTAGCGGTAAAAACCGCATGATTTTTACCGCACCTAATCGCACTTTTGAAAATCACAAGATTGGGCTGTTTTTCACATATTTAATGAGATGCGAAAAACGGCCCAAATAGTGTGACTAGGTGCGATTTGATGCGATTTCTTTAGTCCTGAAAATGTGCGATTTTCAGGTCTGAAAATCGCACATTTGCAGGAAATCGCAATTTAAAAAATAAAAAAAAAACTGCGCGGGGTCCCCCGCCAGAGCATAACCAGCCCCGGGCTCATTAAGCCGGTGCTGGTGACGTAAATTCACGATCCCCGACAAATAGGGGTCCCCTTGATTTAATGAAACCAGCACCAGGCTCAAGATCCGGCGCTGGTTCCCAAAATACGGGGGACAAAATGACTAAGGGTCCCCCGCATTTCAAGAACCAGCACCAGACCCAACCAGCCAGCAGTGTAATGCCACAGCCGGGGGACACTTATTAAAGGGCCCGCTGGCACTTGTAGTTCCACAGTACAAGAAATAGTTAAATAAAACACACACTGACACCCAGAAAAATAAAAATTTAATACATCCACAGCCCACACATACTGATACTTACCTACATTGAGCTCTTGGGTCGGTCCCTGGATCCGGGGTCCGGGGTCCTGGCTCCAGGGCTGAAGAGTCCGGTTCCGGGGCCTTGGTCCTGGTTCCGGGGCTGGTCCGGGGCTCCTGGGCTGAAGATTCCGGGGTCCTGGATCCGTAGTAATCCAAAGGGGTACCTGAGGAAGGAAATCCTACTCACCTGGTCCCCGGCGACGACCCCGGCATCTTGATGGAATGTTACCTTTTCTGTCTACATGTTGTTTTTTTTTTATAATATATAGAAAATATAAGATTTTTTTTTGGTCTATATTGTCTCTGCATGTTCATACAGATGTAGCGGGATTCATCTTTGCAGGGGATGGCGATGGCGACACCAGCCGCCATCCCCTGCCCCGCGCCATCTGTATGCCGGAAGGGGACGCCTGCGCACGAGGTGCGCGCGCGTCCCCTTCCGACGGTGCTGCCCTCGGTCGCCCAACCGCACCCCCCCCCGCAGTGCCCTCGGGTCCCCCCCAACCCCCTCGAGCGGGAGGCGGACAGTATTGCGTCTGCCTCGCCGCCCCGCCGCCCGGATACTGAGACGCGCATGCGTGGGGGACGCACGCGCGTCTCAGTCAGATGGAGCGCCATGCTGCTGGCGATTCGCCAGCAACACTAAGGCCGGCTACATCTGTATGGGTATCCATATACCCGTGTATGTCTGTTGACCACTACAATATTTGTTGTTTGGTCAGATATTAAGCAGACAAAGTGTTTATCAATAGAGTTGGCCCATATATATGCATGAAATACTAGAAGGCCCCAAATATGTAGATTTAAGATTAGGATGCAATATTATTTTAGACCACAAGATGGTGAACCATACCAAGTAGACGTCATGATTTGAGACTGTCTAAAATTACATAAACTCTCTGAATATAGATTACTATGCATGACCACAAGATGGTGCACCATAATGTAAGATAGTGGTTATATGAGATGGACCCTCTACGTATATAATATTCTGATTTTATAAGCAATACAGTATAATGATATGGCTAGGTTCATAGCTACCATTAAAACTGATGTATATGTTAAATTTTGTTATTATATTCATTTTTTTTCTTATAAAAATTGTACATATATATTTTACATATATTTACATTTTTTCATTTTTTTAAATTATTTTTTTTTATATATATTTTTTACATTGCATATATTATATGATTATCTGTGTTTATAGTATATTTTTACAGAGTATATATCACTAATACTGGCACTGTGATCATAAGGATCTATAAGAAATAATTCGAGGAACATCCTCCTGAGAATGAGACTTCTAATATAGATCCATGATAAGGAAACAAAGTTTGACCTTTTTGTTAATGGGGCTCGAAACGCAGTTACACAGAAGTGTCACTTCTATTAGGTACCAAGGGGTATGACTGCGGCATTTGCCATGTGATAGACAGGAGTGGGAGTTTTATATGACAATGAGGCTTGACCTGCAGACATCCATATGAGAGGGGAGAGATGCGGAAGTCCCATGCCCTCAAACCTGGAAATGGAACCACGCTATGCACAGCTCTTTGATTATGAGGCTTGATACACAAACGACCAGATGGAGGCGTGAAACCTGGAAGTGAATGCCCATGAAATCGATAATAGACCGACACTATATAAAGTCAGCAAATGACAATAGAGACTGGACACTTTTTGAAGCAATCAATCTATATGATAGGTCGAATAAATGCGTACCATACTGTATAGAGGGGGCATAGCCAATAAGATACAATTGTACAACCATGCACTCTTTCACAATGCCCTTCCACACACCTTCACTCTGACACCCCCCCCCCCCCCCTCATGATTTCCCAGCTTCCCCCACCTGGGGGAGAGGGCAGCCAAGATAGAAAGTATGAATATGGGGGCGTGGCCTGAGCAAGTAGGACGCAGGACGCCTTTGTTAAGAGCTCCTGCCCCTACAATAATAAAAGTGCTCTTAACTACTACTGGTCCCCTGCCGCTTACCAAGGGGATCCACTGCCTGGCGGGGACCCTCCGGCACCGGCGGGAGTGAGCTGCGGAGCCGGGGGACGGAGAAATCCATCCTTGCAGGTTGCGGCCTAGCTCCTGACTGAAGCCGCGGCCTCAATTTACAGCCGCACCTGGCGGAGGAGCTCCGGGACGAATCGCGGCCACGAAACTGCTGTAAAACCGCGGTTTGCGGCTTAAACCCACACCAGGACCTGCCCCCTGCCCGAGGGACCTGCTGTTACCCCTCCCTGCTGCTCCAGAGCCCCAATATCGGAGCAGAGAGCAGCTCCACAGCATCAGGATCCACAAGCGGCGGCCATCTTGGAAAATCGTCTGCACACTCTGTGTGTGCATGAGAGGCTGCTGCTGCGGGAATCCTGTGGAGGAAACCCCCTGAATACTGCTGCTGCCTACAATTGTTTACAGGTATCTCTCTTGGGGCTTCCTGGTCAGCTAAATCCCCCCCCCCCCCCGGGCTGTACCATCTTACATCTCCCTGGGTACTCCTCTTCCCACGGGTCTGCCCCAGGCTGCCCAGTAAATACCAGTGGGGAGGTTTGGCCTCAGAGAACTGTGAGACCCCCCCCCCATCCATTCTGCTGAGTGGGCCTTTGCCCCCCTAGAGTCCCCAGGGTCAAAGAAGGTTAAACCCCCCTGCGGTTCACGGCTGGGTGCCCATAACATCGTTACACCCCGGGGGGTCTCTCCTGTCTCAGGAAGGATGCACCGCTGTCATATGCACTGACTGCCCTCTACCCACCCCACGACCTATGATCTTATGCTGATGGATTGAACCCAATATACATGGATCACCACTGACAGTTCTGTTTATGTAATATTTTTATGGACTCCTCACACCTCTTTTGCTACTCCTGGAGTGCATTCTAAAGTGTCATTCTCGCCGCTATGCGACCTCGTAAGAGTAAGGTCTCGAAGACGGTGTCACAAGTAGCCTTCTTCAAGCCGTCACCTAAACCCTCTACCTCCAGAGGCATTCCACCCTCTACATTAACCTTGACTCCCCCCCCCTCTGATGAATACTCCAGCTCCTGATCTCCCACCCCCTTCGGGGACCCCTGTTCGGAGGGAGATTCCTGATGAGGAGGCCCTAACAGTTGGCACCCTGAAAATCCTGCTTACATTGATGAAAGAGGAGTTTTCGGCGGAGATCCGCACCTCCCTACAATCGTGCCAACGATCTATAGATGATTTGGGGGACCGCACAGACTCACTGGAGTCGAAAATGGGTGAGGTGGTTGCCTCCCATAATGACCTAATCGACTCGCACGCTACTCTGGAGGGAGAGGTTGCCTCATTGCGGGACAAACTGGCAGATCTGGAGGATCGTTCCCGCAGGAACAATCTCAAGCTAAGGGGTGTCCCCGACAATGTTTCCAACAGCAGCCTACATGACGTGGCAATGGACATCTTCAAAAAACTCCTGCCCTCAGCCTCGTCCTCAGATTTGCTCCTGGACAGGATTCACAGACTCCCGAAGGCTAGGAACGCTCCTGAAGGGGTATCTAGAGACGTTCTTATGAGGGTACACTTTTACCACATTAAAGAAGCACTATTGAAGGCTGCTAGACCCACTTCCGAGACTGCTGCTGCTCTAGGACCGTACCAGCTGTTTGGCGACTTGTCACAAGCGACTCTTGCCAAAAGGCGCTCCCTACAACCTATTACCAGAGCCCTTAGGAAAGCTAATATCCTATATCGCTGGGGTTTTCCGACCCGTTTGCTGATCACGCGTGAGGGGTCCACCATCTCTATTTCCTCAGTTGATGAGGGTTTGCGGATCCTACAAAAATGGAACATATCGAGCCCTTGCCGGGAGGCATCTCCAACCCGTCGGCTCCAGCAGGACTGGTCGACAATGGAGTAGTGCCCCATCAGTGAGGATCTATATGCTTGTTTAGGTTTTTCTGACCCTGTTAGGTTATACAGCTCTCCATTTCTTATTGCTTTGAGATATTACATATGCTTGTTGCGTATTTACATTTCTGAGTATGCTGGTTAATTAGATATCAGAACAGTATACTTCTTGGTTGATTGCATGTATGGACGGTGGTCCCCCTGGGTGTATCCGGGTGCGCCTCCCTGTGCTACCGGATGATTGGCGTCTGATTAGACATCTCATAGATTTTCCTCCTGACCATAATGGGAGGGGGCGCGCCCGGGTGCGCGCGGCGGGATCACTACTGACGGTGGAATTTGGAGACTAGGCGCACATGTATGTAGACACGAACAACTTAGACTGTAGAGCAGTAATTGTCTTCATACCATGTCTTCTCCCTCTTCTATGTTCTTTTTGTTTCCTCTTCCCCTTATTAGGCCTTGATAATGGTCTTATTAGTTATTAGTCATTAGTATATTAATGTTCGACCAGTGCCCGATCCAATACCTACTCTTGGACAGTAGTGGGGTGAACGGCCACTACCCCCTCCCAGAACCCTGGGTGAGGCGCTCCGATTTTGGCGCCTCTCTACGACTCTTTCTCGAGTCGCTGTCTTTCTGCTTCTTCTTCTAATGTTTCCTCTTACTATCCCTTGTTTGTCCCTCCCACCCTTTCCCTGGGTCCCAGTGTGTGAGAGCATCTACAACGTGAAGCTCCATCCCAATAGTTTAGCATTCCTACCCATCCTAGATTATGGTTAATATTCTCTCTTTGAATGTGAAGGGGTTGAATTCCCCTCAGAAACGTAAAGTAGCTTTAGCCTCTTTCCACAAATTGAAAGCACACATAGTTGCAATCCAGGAAACGCACTTTAAGAAGACGTCCCCTCCCAAATTTTTCGATAACAGATACCCCCAGTGTTACACGGCCAACGGTCCCCTTAAAAAAGCAGGTGTGGAAATATTGTTCTCTGCTAACTGTCCTTTTACAATTTCCTCCCAATACTCTGACCCGGAAGGAAGATATATCATCCTAGTGGGCCTATTGGACAATGTAGAGGTCACCCTAGTGTCATGCTATGCCCCAAATACAAGACAAGTAGCGTTTTGTAGGAAACTTTGCACATCAGTACAGAAATATGCTAGGGGAGCTCTCCTGATCCTGGGAGACTTCAACATGGTTTTCGATCCGGCCATGGACAGGTCTCGTCCTGGCGTTCGTAAAGGCCCTCAGGTGACAGATCACTCCCATAGGTTTCGACAGATTATTAGTGAATATGACCTACACGATGCATGGCGCGTTAGACACCCAGGGGTCCGCGACTACACATTCTTTTCCCATCCACATCAGACATATTCTAGGATCGACATGGCGTTAACTGACAAGTGGACGTTAGCTTCAATACATAAAATCGTCATTTTACCCATAACATGGTCAGACCACTCCCCCATACTGCTTACTTGGGATCAGAGTTCCTATAGGGTCCCCCCAGGACCATGGAGATTGGGCAAACTGGCCTTATCCCACCCTGAATCCTGCCAATTCATTAAAGATTCCCTTTCTGCATATGTTTCCAACAACCAACCAGAGGAGACAAATGTATTCAACCACTGGTGCTCGCTTAAAGCGGTTGTACGAGGATCTGCAATACAAGCAGCATCCAGGTTAAAAAGGGCCCGGGCAAGAGATCTACTTTTGGCCGAGGGGGAGGTGGCCAGATTGGAGTCTGCCCATAAGGCGGACCCCCTAAACAGTGCTTTGCTCAAGTTGCTCGTTCAAGCTAGGGATAAGGTTAATACGTTTTCCCTGCAGGAGGTGCAAAGAAATATAGCTAAATTGAATCAGCGCTTCTATACCTTTGGAAATAAAGCGGGCCGTCTTTTGGCCAGAAAACTGAGGGGACAGAGGGCTAGAGCAAGAGTCAGCCTTTTATACAGTCCTCACGGTGCTAGAGTGGTTGACCCTTTCAGTATCGCAGATACCTTTGCGGAATACTACTCGCAGCTCTATAATCTTAACTCGGACGCACTCACCCCTCAACCAACGACAGCTGACATTGACGCCTTTCTGAATAGCATTAACCTCCCGAAGCTGGACTCTGAGACCTGTCTGTCCTTGTGCTCCCCCTGGTCCATCTCTGAAATAGAGGCTGCCATAGATGCATTGCCAAGTGATAAAGCCCCTGGCCCTGACAGCTATCCTTCTAATTTTTATAAATGTTGTAAGACGGCTCTATCCCCCTTACTGGTGAACGTCTTTAATGAAGCCTCAGAATCCAGGGGCTTCCCGATGGAAATGCTTGAAGCAAGAATTGTTGCGATCCCCAAACCTGGTAAACCCCCTACGTTGGTTCAGAATTTCCGCCCTATAGCCCTATTAAACACTGATCTTAAATTGTACGCAAAGCTTGTAGCTAATCGCTTGGCACCCTTACTCCCTTCCCTTGTTGCGGCAGACCAGGTGGGATTCGTCCCGGGCAGACAGGCCCCAGATAACACAAGAAGGGTTTATAACGTTCTGGAGTACTGTGATTTTAATCAGGATCCCCTATTGCTGCTCTCTCTGGACGCTGAGAAAGCGTTTGACAGGCTCCATTGGGGTTACCTTAGGGCTGTCCTGCTACGTTTTGGTATCAGCGGAAGATTCCTGGATTCCATATTTGCCTTATACTCATGCCCGTCCGCGAGAGTATATGTAAATGGTTGCCTCTCCTCTAGTTTCCATATCTCCAATGGCACTAGGCAGGGTTGCCCCTTGTCCCCGCTCATATTTGTGCTGGCCATCGAACCCTTCGCTGAAAAACTTAGATCAAATAGTCAGATTAAAGAAACGGTCATTAGTGGGACTCCCCATAAAATATGCATGTTCGCAGATGACATACTCTTGTGTCTTTTAGACCCTGAGAAATCCCTTCCTGCTCTCCAGAAGATTCTTGAGGAATTTTCTAAAGTTTCCTATTACAAATTGAACACGTCGAAGACGGAAGCCCTCCCATTAAATGTCCCCCCAGCAGTAGTCACACTATTAAAAGATAAATACCGCTATGCCTGGCAAACTAAGTCGATCAAATACTTGGGGGTACATGTGACCAGGGATGTCAATATATCCGACTGTAATTTTACACCATTATTAAACTATTTTGAAAAATTAATTCTAGAATGGTCCATCCATGAGATATCTTGGCTGGGAAGGATTGCTGCCTCCAAGATGATCTTATTGCCTAAGCTCATGTATCTTTTTAGGGCTATCCCTAGACTCCCTCCCAAGTCTCTCATAAGTAAATTTAACACATTGTTCTCTAAGTATATTTGGAAGGGCTCTAGGCCCCGAATATCTAGGGGGGTCCTCTCGCTACCTAAGGACTTGGGTGGTGCTGCCTACCCGGATATCGAGAGGTATCATATGGCATGCTTACTCAGCCAGACCAGAGATTGGTTCGAGCCTCACTCCCCTAAGCCTTGGGTGGTGATGGAACGCTCCTTTTCCTCAAAAATCCCTCTAACTGATCTGCTCTGGGTCCCTTCACATGCATCCCCAACATGGTCTGGTCCGGGGGCAGCCATCAAAGCTACCCAATCGGTCTGGTATAGAACTATATCGGATGATGCTTCTGTTTCCCTGCCGGGGCCCGACCTATCGCTAAAGGCTATAGCCGGATTCATACCCAACTTGCAGTTGGACTCTTGGATTGAGGCGGGAATTTCTTCCCTAAGACAGCTGTTCCCCGATGGCACCCTATTACAATTCTCCACTCTACAGGCACAGTACGGGTTACCCAAACAGGACTTTTATAAATTCCTCCAAGTACGACATTGGTTATCTGCTAATTGTAAAAAAGACTCAACGGGCCCATCCTTCCCCAAATACCTTTTCTCTTACCTATCTTCTCAGACGCATAGAGGGGGGATATCAAAATGGTATCACTATTTAATTACCAAATTGAAAAAAGGTAAACTGCCGGCACAGTTAAAATGGGAGGCAGATCTCTCCATCACCTTCACTGAAGAGGAATGGGACTCCATTGCACACTCTGGTTTCAAAATGTCCAAATGCCTACACCATTCTGAGATGTTTTACAAACTGTGCCACAGGGCATACTTCACCCCTCAGCGGCTTCATGGGATCTGGCCGAGCGTCTCCAAGCTTTGCTGGAGAGGTTGTGGAAGTGTGGGTTCAATCTACCACATATTTTGGGAATGTGTGCTGATACGCCCGCTGTGGTCTGAAGTATTCTCTCTCATTAGTGACGTCCTGAGAATACGCGTCCCTCCGGATCCGATAGTGGCGTTACTACATCGTAACATATTACTTTCTATGGGGGATCTATACATACTCAGGCATATCCTAATTTCCACTAAGGCAGCCATAGGCCAACACTGGAAATCTCCAGTTATACCTTCAATCGCACATATAGCCAATACTACTCATAAACATTTCCTGTTTGAGACAGTTAACGTAAAATACTCGTCTTCAGCCTCGTCGACCCATATCAAATGGCTCAAGTGGATCGAATACAGAGAAACACGGGGCCTACCTCTCTCCCGCAATGAACCCCTAGACTTAGCAGCCCTTTCCTCACCTCCGCATTCCTCGACTGAATAGTTCCATATTGAACGCATGAATCCCTTCTGAGATCTATACTGCTCTTATTACAGTGCGGCACACACTGGGGCCCTACCCCCCATCCCTACCCTCCCTCCCTCTTCCTTCTTCTTCTTCTTCTTCTTCCTCTTCTTCTTTTTCTCATCCCTTCTTCAATAAATACTAGTCTTGCTTACTTAAACTGAGACTTAACTAATTTTTTCATAGAATACACTCTGTTATTGAAAATTGTCCCTTGCCAGGAATACTAGTACATGTACAGTCAGTTACTTTGTAAAAAAATGTTCTTCTTTATTTTGTATCTGTGCAAGACTAAATAAAAATTATTATTTAAAAAAAAAAAGAAAGTATGAATATATAGGATTATATTCATCAAGCCAACTGCTTTCGCTGTCAACTTGTCCTGAATTCCTTTCCCACTTTAGTGACTTCTTTTACATCCTCCTTGGAACAGCTTCTTGTCCACTAATAACCATCCACCTATCCTGACACCCGCCTCTTCCTTTGGATCATTCCCCCTACCACAGTCCCCTTGCACCTATTTATTTTTATAAACATTTTTAACCGAAGAAGATAAACACCAAATTATGTGGAGTTTTTCAGTTTTTCATGGCACATTTATTAACCACAAAAACCGCCCCACTAATTTATTGTATGTGCTAAAACAAATTGGAAACCAAAATATTAAAAAATAAGGATTTAAAGAGCACACATATTCAAATAAAATAAAATTTTATTTAATTAAATACATAACAATATCACATCTTATAGATAAATATGCAATTTAAATAACATTTATTCATTAATACTAAAACACTTTTTTGTACAGTATGTGAAACAAAGATAACGTAAATACCAGGAAAAACAAGAAATTGCAAAACAGAAAATATATTAAATAATATCAAATCTTGTAAGTATGCAAGGGATTTAAATAACAAAATGCAACTTGCACATGTTATTTAATATCTGATAAGTTTCTTCAGGTTATTAACCTTCTTAATTTTATTTTCACTTCCACATTTCAGCCAGCTGTTGTTCTTCAGCAGACGTGTTACTCTCCTTTTAGCAGTGCTGAACTCATACTGACGATGTCCGTCAAAGAAATACAGGAACCCTGAAGATAAAGAAAATGATTATTTATATTTAAGCAGCTAATATTTTCTTAATTATTAACTAAAAAAAAGACCTATATGTGTGGATTTTATACCTTTCCAATCATGCTACCTGATCTGCCATCTGCTCTGGATCATTGCTAGGGTACTTGCCAATTATAGTTTGGGAAGGATGTATCTCAGTTTAGGCAGGAGTCCCACATGGTGGGACTGATGAAGTTCTACTTGGTGGATGGAAGGATTTGTTTCAAGACTCTGAGGGAATTAAATTTTGCAAGCTACAAACTGGACTTCGCTGCAATAATTTGTAATTAATACAATTTTTTTTCAGGCAATCCTATTTTTAGCACCTGAAGAATAATATTTATTTTATGCGAATGAAAACACATGATAAGTTCCCAGTCCTATGTATTTTTACTGCAGGCTTCCCGAAAACGGCTAATTGTCAGGGATTTTTTTAGGGACCTTAGTCGGTTCTGAAAAAAATCCCCTATAACTGATATGACTTCAATTAGCCTATGGTAATTTAAAATAGGCTATATGATCCCCCAGGGCTATAGAAATAGTCCCTATTGAAGTCCCCCTTTAGTAGAGTTCTTTTCGAATCATCAATAATGATCTCACTCTGATAATGACTAAAACTTACCATATAATTTAAAAATATTTTTGTTTATTATTAAATATATAAATACAATTGAATAAAACATTTATTTTATTCGCTTACCATTTTTTTGAAAAGCTGAACGAATTTTTGATCCAACACCTGGGAAGGTGTCGATTATTTTCTTAGGTGATCCAACATCCATACTCTGATTTTGTTCATCATAACTGCCAAAAGAAAAAAATAAATAAATAAAGATTGTATCTAAATGCAGTTTACTAAAGTGAATTATTCATCCTAGAAATTTAACCGGTTTCAATAATTATGTACCTCCAATATTTATCGCCAACAAAGAAATATGTTTTTCCTGTTGATTCATCATGGACAGCGGCATCAATTTTCCTAACAGTCCGAGAAAAGCCCAACTGGTAAATGCTCTTTGGAGAATCCTTTGTAACTTCATAACCACTTATAACCCAGAATTTTGCACCTGAGGAAACAAATATAAATTAATAAATTAAATGTTATATTATATGTTAGTTTTAGTTGCTAACATGGTTAGTTTTGATCTGCTTAGAACACTCACAAATTTATTGTACTTAAAAAACTTTTTTCTACCTACCCTATCTGTAAATCTAAGATAATTGGTGATAAATAGTCGATGATGATGACTGAGTTATTAGTATGGGCTACAATGGCTAATGTGAATTTATTTTGAGCACCAATAACATTCTTAGCATCACAAACCAGCTGTACAGAATAATCCAAGTGGATTTAAAACCCCATAAGAGTAAAAAATAAAAGATACCTTTGAAGATAAGAACTTGGTCCTTGTCCTCATACTCATAAGCTGCCTGAATGTGATTTGGGAGCAAGGACCAGAATGACTTGATTAAATGGTGTTCAACTTGTGAATCTTGGGAAATTTGTCTCAAGAAAGTTCTGTTGAATAGAAAGATGTATTAGTGATCTAATTTCAACAACTAAACTTTAAAAGGTAGAAATGCATTTGAAAATTCCTAAAACAGAATCTCACTTGTCTTTGAAGAATAAGATTTCTCCACGTAGAGTCGTTACAGCATCAAATGTAATGTTGGGCTGACAGTTGGATGGGTTGCTTGGTTGGATTGGTGTTTCGGGGATTTCTCTTGCTCCTGTTATAAAGGTATAAAATAACATAAGGACGGTGTAATGGTAAGCATTACTGCCTCACAGCGCTGAGGTCATGAGTTTTCACTATGGTCCTAACTGTACGGAGTTTGTATATTCTCCCTGTGCTTGCGTGAGTTTACTCCAGGTACTTTGGTTTCCTACCACAATCCAAAAATATACTGATGGATGGATAAAATTGGATGTGTGTGTAGGGAATATAAATTGTAAACTCCAATGGGGCAGGGACAAATGTGAATGTTCAAATGTAAAGTGCTGACGAATATGTGCACGCTATATAAACAATGTAATAAATAAATAAATTGCAACAATATTCTCTTTAAACCTTTTAGCCATTCCAGGGTACCCAATGTGTTCAATTCTAAACCAAATATCTGCATGCACATGTGTGATATGATGCTATCTTACCATAGAGTGACTGAATTCCATTGACATCATCTTCAGGAAGGCGGAATTCACTGGGCTCAGTAAAATGGTAGGTTGGGTACATCAGGGCGCTGGGGTCGTTGGAGTGTAAAAGACCAAGGGAATGACCAAATTCATGGGCAGCGACAAGGAACAAGTTGTACCCTGTAAATAAATAACTTCCATAAGAATATGACCTTGTATATACCGTTTGTATGCTTAATATTTGACTAGTTTTTATGTTTTTGGATATTTTTTGTTTAAAAATATGTTTGTTTCTTTATTCCACCCAACTGAATCATATGGCTTTATTATGTTATTACATAAAAAAAAAAAATATTACAGTAAATGATATACTTATGTCAAAATTGTACATGGAAAAAGACCAGGGTAAAACAATTTTTTGCTTTGTTTTGCGAAGTGACACTTTTTGAGTTACACCAATTCCAAAACATAATTATCCGTTTGTCCTAACTATATGAATGATTGTACCTGTATATAATTTTACTTAATTATAAGGTACATCAATGAAGAGGAAATATATTGTCCACATATTTGTATGACTAGGGGTTTTATAGTTTACATATTCTTATAATTATTTTAATTATTTACATTTTACTTTATTTTTTTTAAAACAGAGATGACCTTGAAAAGACCAGCCATTTCTACTCAGTGCTAATACATTCAATGTAAACCAAATCAAAAAATGTAATATAAATTATATTAGTGATATTAGTATTGAGGAGATCTGATTTTTCAAAAAATTTATTCCAGACATAAGATTATCCTTGTTTAAGAAGAGCTCTATAAACACATATGGTAATAATATAGAGGAAATTCCTGCAAAATGTGCCTTTTAAATGACAGAGAAAATATTACATTTATATATTATAATAAATTATTTATAAGGCACAACAAGGTTTCTGTAGCACAGAAAAGGGTAAAACCAGGCACAATACATAAAACGGATTCAGTATTAAATCCCGGCGGTCGGGATCCCGGCGTTGAGAATCCCGATGCCGGAATCCCGACCGCCGAAATCCCGACAAGGGTGGGACGTGGATCGCCCCCCCTTGCGGGCTCACTGCGCTCGCCACGCAGCGGGCCCGTTGCCTCGCTACGCTCGGCACGCTAATTTATTCTCCCTCCGAGGGTGTCGTGGACACCCACGGAGGGAGAAAGTGTCGGGATTTCGGTGGTCGGGATTCCGGCGTCGGGATTCTGAACGTCGGGATTCTGAACGCCGGGATCCCGACCGCCGGGATTTTAACTGCATCCCCATAAAACAAATGCAGACAGTATAAACAATGACATAGATAAATAACTACATTGTTCCATTATCATAATTATGTAAAGAAGATGAAGATAATCTACTATAAGCTTCCTGACTATATTCACAGTATACTGAAAATGAGCGCAAAAAAGAGAGGGACCCACCGTTAGATCCAATTGTCCATGACTCATCCTCATCAAAGTGGGCATCTCCACCAATTCCATTGCCAGGGGCAAAGGCATGTGCCAGTGTTCCGTGTTGGCCATCAAATGGGTAATAGTCATTATGAACTGTTGAAAGAGGAAGACAAGGGTCTTGTATCTGCCTTGTATTTATGATCTTATGTTGCATATGGGGATAGGGATCATATCACAGGGATCTTACCTTTTGCTGCAAAGGAAATCTCGATATCAGAAGCTCCATCATACACGCGGGTGAAAGTCAGGGGGGCTACGTCACTCCAAACCTGGAAAGCCCTCTGAATAGCTAAATCAACCTCCGATGTGGTCATATCTGGTGTATAATTCAAAATTCTAATAAAATAAAAATAATTTAATTATTTTATATTCAATTTACCTATAGCTTTGTCGCCAGTTGTTGACATTCCCTCTTTGTTACCTGTATGTCAGATCTCTATTCCTCCAGCCGGAGTTTCCTGGGAAGGTGCTGAATTCTCCCACGTCAACAAACCCGCACCTTGGCTCGTGCATCATTTCCATGGTGTCCGGGTCCAGTTTTCCTGTCACTTCCAATCCAAAAAACTGTTGCATTTCGCTGATTTTCTCAGCAAACTGACTGGTGGTCTTCTTTCTGGCCTGGCGCCCCCCATTCGTCTGCATATTGTAGTACTTTTTCAAATATTCCTACAAAAGCGAGAAGGATGATCTAATTGGTAACCTTTTCTGATGCGAAGTCCCGGGAAAAAATGCCTCTGCCAAATATGACTGTTAAAGGCATTAAATTATAATGAATTAATGCAAACTGTTTAATAAAATAGATAAAGAGGGGGAGGTTTACTAAAATGGGAGTTCTCTTTCTCATGGGATGTTGCTATGGGCAACCAATCAGATAGTATATTTTATCTTCTAGAAGGTGCTAAATAAATAAGTAGATTTTGATTGGTTGCCCTAAGCAAAATCCCATTGAAATAGATCTCCCATCTTAGTAAATTTCCCCCAGAGAATTGAAACGTTTTAGAAAAAAAAAAAAATTGCTGTTGATTGCAACTAAAAAAAAAAAAAAAAATTCTTGTAACATTACTTTTACTAATTAACACATGGAAGTTAATCAAATTCAATCAATAGAGAGGGGAAACATAAGAAAATGTATTCGTATGAAATATCCTCACTTTGCAAATGAAAAAATGCTTGGTATCCATATTATCTAATACAGTGGTTCCCAACCTGGGGTACTAGTACCCCTGGGGGCACTCTGCAGACCAGTTGGGGGTACTTGGAAATAATATTGGTAATGGCGGAAGAAAAAGTCTCCCAATGGCAAAAGAAGTCTACCATTGCCATGGAAACAAGCCACGTTGTGTCATTTCCAGTTCCATCTGCAGCGTCATCGGCGTCTCCTTGTGCTTTTGCCCAACCAGCAATCCACTGAGAGCTACCTGTGAACATCTGCCCGGCACTGACATGGGTGGAAGAAGCATTAATCCTACAGGCGTTAGCGGGAGCTCTGAAGACAATACACAGGCAGCGGCCAGACAAAGACGGACCTGATTCCTGACCATATACTAGTCCACGGCTACCTCCACGCATACTGCTCACTTCCACTCATAAGTACTGTGGATATTTCAAATTGAGAGGAGGGGTACTTATAAATGAAAAGCCTAATCAAGGGGTACGGGTGAGAAAAAAGGTTGGGAACCACTGATCTAATAGATCAGGGAATCTAATGGGGTAAATTTAATAAAGCTTCTGATAATAAAAAGTGGTCGTGTTGCCCATAGCAACCAATCAAATTCTCTCTATCGTTTCTCTATTGCATCTTAGAAAATAAAAGACAGACTCTGATTGGCTTCATTTTTAGAAGCTTTAATACATTTACTTAATGAGCTAGATATGCTACAATTAGACAATGTGTGGTCACTATGTGGCCGCTGAATAATAAGTCAGACAATAGGCTGTGTATACTCGCAGCCCAGCAAACAGGTCAGCGCTGCCCGGCGCCCCGCCGAACCGGCCCCATGATTTATTGAGCAGCAGTTTATTAGGTGATACTCACAGCAGCTTTTAGAATTGCTATTTATTAAAAGCAAAACCTGCAGGGGGTATATGTATATGCAAATCAGCATGCAGGGATCTACGTTTCATAAAAAGCCACTGTTAAAATCAATGAAAATTAACAAATAGTAAATAGAGGGAGATGTTTCAACACATCTAGAAATTTGATAACACTCCCCCTTAACACAATAAATGAGTTTCATAAAACTATCTAAAAATATCCCTTTCTGTCACACTGTAGCTGCAACACACATACCGTTATGGTAGTGTTTGCTTGGATACAGATGTTTTAAATATATACTCACTTCAGCAAACTTTGCATCGTCTTCCTCGATGTCCTTGGTCATTTCTGCAGGGAAAGCTGAGCAATAAGCTACTGACAGCAGCAGCACTAGAAATGAAGTGTTCATGGCTGGTTTTCCTTAGGGTTCTACTGCTCCTTAAGGTTTTCTCCTTGCCTCTGATTTCTGAGAGCCAAACTTGTCTATTTATACAGTACCTGTGTGCCTCAACCATGCTGCAGAATGTGACTCACCCTTTACAACTTCCTCCAATCACAGCAAAAGTTAGCATGTGTTCATAGCCAACATGTTATGACAAAGTATCCACAACGTAAAACCCCACACTTGTGCAACAAGTCTGCATGATTAATGAGTCGGAAGAGGTTTTGGAGCCCCCCCACGCCCCCCCCTCCCACGATTCATGGCACCCCCGCGCCCCCCCTCCCGCGATTCGCAACCCCCCTCCCACGATTCTCACCACCCCCCAAGCCTCCCTCCCATGCTTTGCGGACCCCCGCCCCTTCCCGCGATTCTGCCACCCCCTGCGCCCCCCTCCCTTGATTCACGGCACACCTGCGCCCCCCCTCCCGCGATTCTGCCCCCGCCCCCCTGCGCCCCCCCTCCCGCGATTCACGGCACCCCCGTGCCCCTCCCACGATTCACGCCACCCTCGTACCCCCTCCCGCGACTCACGGACCCCCGCATCCCCCCTCCCGCAATTCACTGACCCCCACAACCCCCCTCCCGCAATTTGTGGAACCCCCTTCCTGCCAATAAGGCCCCCCCCGCGATTTGCAGACCCCCGCACCCTCCCGCAATTCGCGGACCCCCGTGCCCCCCCTAACGCAAATTGCAAACCCCCCTGACCCCCTTCCGGCAACTCCACCCCCCAGCAGACCCTCGCGACCCCGCTCCCGCATTTCACGTACCCCCGTGAGAATGGGGGATCCTGTACCGCCACAAGCAGGTGCCACCCCTAGGTGGGAAATCCAGCCCTGGCTGCCGCGCTGCAGGTTTCCCCACTGCCAGAAGTTTCCCCACGGTCCTTTGCACCAGCGCCACAACTTTTATCAATGTCTTTCCCACATACCACTATTATACAGCCTCCTGCTCTCATTCACCCCCTTATTCCACCCAGTGGAAGGAGATGCTCACCCACTGCCGGGAGCTGCATACTGTCCCCCACCCTCCTCCAGTTCTAGGGATGCCCATCGCCCATGAATGATTTGAAATCATCGATGGTTTATGGCCGATGTTTAATACTTTTGCCATCGATTTGTGGGAGGACCAGATGGTTTCCCCACATCGATGGCAAAGGAGAACCGATCAAGTTTAAAAAAAAATTATGGTGCCGGGACATGGAGCATAGCTCCGCCCTCCCACACCTGACAGTCCCACCACCGAGTTCTGATTGTCCCACAGCCTATTCAGTCAGATATAATGGATTACCATCGATAGCTACAACAATCAATGGTTATCCAAGTAATATTTTACTACTATCGATGGCAGGGTGCAAAATTGCCATCAATGCCAACCATCGATGGCGTCTGCACCAATGCCCATCCCTACTCTGCAACAGGCAAAAACCTTTACTACCCCTCATGCCCACACACCTCTATCACTGCCCTGCCTCCTGTTCTCCTGCCCCGAAACTTCCGCCAGTGGGGACCCGCTCACCCTGTGTTTCCCACATTCCCCTATCATGCTTTACCACCCAGCCTCCTGCTCTTATGCACCCTAACTCCCACCCAGTAGGAGGAGACACTGACTCAGGGCCACCATCCTGTACTCCTGTGCTGCCACGCTGGACCCTCACCCACTGGCAGAAGCTGCACAGTGTCCCCCACCCTCCTCTTTAGTCCCCTGTATGCCCACACACCCCTATCACTACCCAGCTTCCTGCTCTCCTGAACCGTAACTTCCACCACTGGGGAGTCACTGACGCTGTGTTGCCCGCATACCCCTATCATGCCTCATAGCCCAGCCTCCTGCTCTCATGCACCCTAACTCCCACCCAGTAGGAGGAGACACTGACTCAGGGCCACCGTCCTGTACTCCTGTGCTGCCACGCTGGACCCTCACCCACTGGCAGAAGCTGCAATACATACAATTCTAACCATATTTCTCACAATACAAACATTCACAAATTAAGGGGGCGCAGCCCCTTACGACGGTGTGAATATATATTAATATATATTATAATGGTACTTGTTTCCTAGCACGGCGCCAGCGATTTTAATTGCAGGCATCGTCCCCCGATCTTTTCATACCCCCACTAACCTCATCGGTGTGGAGATGATTTTATAAAGTGTGGTGAGCGCACTTTATGCGTTCCCTCGGGCTCGGTGAACTATTCTGTGTTTTTTTCACCTACTTATTGTACCCAATAGTGGTGTGTGTGCGACTAAGTCAGATTGAGCGTCTGAGACGCTCCTACTTCTCACACAGATAGAGTGCCTCTCCACCGGCGCCCGCATGGCATGAGGGCACCAGCTCTGTGTGAGAGACGCTCAGTAGGCTTGACAGGAGCTTAGGAGTAGGAGCAGTAGGAGTCACTATGCTGTCAGCCTATAAGTGTTGCTGCTGTAGCTTAGAGAAGTAAGGCAGCCATTGGGCAACGTCAGCAGCCTATGAGCGCTGCTGCCGACACTACCCTGATAACATAGCTTAGAGCTGGCGAGCTGCCAAGATTCAAACGGCAGGACAGCGCAGAGCTGGCGCGCGCTGGTGCCGTGAAGCTACACGTACCGTTTTTTTTTGTCTATATTGTCTCTGCATGTTCATATGGGTATCCATATACCTGTGTATGTCTGTTGACCACTACAATATTTGTTGTTTGGTCAGATATATAGTAGACAAAGTGTTTATCGATAGAGTTGGCCCATATATATGCATGAAATACTAGGATGCCCCTAATATGTAGATTTAAGATTAGGATGCAATATTATTTTAGACCACAAGATGGTGCACCATACCAAGTAGACGTCATGATTTGAGACTACTGTATATGAATATAAACTCTCTGAATATAGATTACGATGCATGACCACAAGATGGTGCACCATAATGTAAAATAGTGGTTATATGAGATGGACCCTCTACGTCAGTGTTTTTCAACCACTGTGCCGTGGCACACTAGTGTGCCTTGAGCTGTTCTCAAATGTGTGCCCCAGATCTAGAGATGCCCAAACTAGTTTACAGCCACCACCAGTTCACAGGGGGGTCACGTGGTTCTCGCGAATCATCTGAAGGGGGGGCACGGTGGTCCCGCGAATCGCAGGAGGGGGTCACGGGGGTCCGGGGGGGTGCTGGCAGAGGGGGGGGTGCGGGAGTAATAGTGGCTGTGGAGTAATGGTGGATGGTGGGCGTGTACTGTAGCCCTGCCTGGGTGGGGGGAGGTGATGTCGAGGGGGTGGAACGTTATCCACATGAAAACGTTATACACATAAAACACTGGTCTTTTCCCTAGGGGGGGGGGCGGTTTGTGTATGCCGCTGGGCCAGAATGTTATATACACAGGGGATGAGTGACAGATCTGGCTAAATATATAAGAGATATTTAATTTTTTTCCTATATTTATTTACATTTTTTTATTTTTTATATATTTTTTTAAATATATATTTTACATTACATATATTATATGATTATCTGTGTTTATCGTATATTTTTTTATAGAGTATATATTACTAATATTGGCACTGTGATCATAAGGATCTATAAGAAATAAGGTACTTGTTTTCTAGCATGGCCACACCGATTTGTATCGCGTCGACCAAATCGCATGCGATGCGACCGACGCGATGGACCCGATTTTTACATTGAATCAAATGTGAATAGGGCCCCTGGGACCCTATTTTACATTGGATTCAATGCAAAGTAGTCCCCAGACCCCAAATTTTACCCCCTCAACGGCACCCCACGATTGACGGCAACCCGAAGCGTGGCGAGCGCAGCGAGCCCGCGAGGGGCGGCGGTACGCGTCCTCCGACCTTTTCATACCCCTACTATCCACGTCGGCTTGGAGTTGAGGATATAAAGTGTGGCGAGCCCGAAGCGTGGCGAGCGGACGTGTATAACTTCACAGGTATACGCGTCCCCTCACGGGGCTCGCTGCGCTCGCCACGTTTCGGGCACGGTGGCTCGCTGCGCTCACCACACTTTATATTCTCAACTCCACGCTGACGTGGATAGTAGGGGTATGAAAAGGTCGGAGGACGCGCACCGCCGCCCCTCGCGGGCTCGCTGCGCACGCCACACTTTGGGTTGGCGTCAATCGTGGGGTGACGCTCACAATGGGGTTGCTTAACTTTTTAACGATGACGGGGCCATATACAATGTCAAATGGGTCATATTGGCCCATTTCACATTGTTTGCTATGTAAAATGGACTTAATCAAGTCCATCTCATCTTGTGCCATTATAATGGCTTTTTAGAACAAAAGAGAAAAGGGACTGCTGTGTGAGGAACGCACTAAAGAAGCAAGAGAAAAAATATATATTTTTTCTTTCATAAAATATAACTTTTATTTCTTAAATCATTAATATTCCCGTAATTTAGTATGCGGGAAATGGGGTTTACAGCGAAAAATAGAAGTTAAAAACTTTTTTGGAAATACAGGACATGTATTGTGTTCAAAGAGAGAAATGGTGTTTTAAAATCACGTTAGAGTCCAAGTTGGAAGATGTTAGTTTAATTACTGTCAGTGTTGTTAGTGCAACGTATAGTTCTCTCCCTTTATGTGTGACCGTCTATGATGGTATAGGCTGCTTCTGATTATCTGTTGTGTCTATAGTTTTATGTAGGATTTATATATATCCAATAAAGATCTCAGGTAGTATTGAGTCTTCTAATTGCAATATATCTAACAATTCCACCATTAATTGCCATCTATAGGTGGCTAGAGATTGCACTGGTTTTGGAGATGTCTTTATTTACTTGGTACCATTTATTTGTGAATAGTATTTGATGGTAATGCACTGACTTTCAGTGTAGTATACACAGTGAGGCTAATTTGTGACACACAGAGAGTTTCTCAAAGGGAAGAAAAATAATTCCCTATGAGAAGCAGGGTAATTAGTTACACATAAGGTCAGGGATATCTAGTCTGAATGAATCAGTACACTTCCAGAAGATTATAATTCAGGTGCACTGGTGCGCTCAGGTGGACCTGTCTTGTATATTGTATTATAGGCTTGGGTAATTCCCTGGTTGCCCTAAAGTATACAGATATGAGGCTAATAGGAAGCCCAACAGGGGTCACTGCCTGTCTCACCCCAGGTGTGAGGGTTAGCACCTGGGAGATCTAAATGGCGCACAGTTATACTAACAACACATTATTTCACATACATATCAAATTATAAACATAACATTCCACAAGACCGACGCGATGCTCCCGATTTCAATGTTAAAAATATTTTAACATTGAAGCCTATGGCAAAATCGCGTCCATTGCGTCGGTCGCGTCGTGGGCCATGTTAATGCACGCGACCGACGCGATGGTCCCGATTTTGCCTTTGCCGGCAAAATGGACCTGATTTCAAAGGAAATCGGGTGCATCGCGTCCATCGTGTACCTTAACTTTAAGGTACACGATGGACAAGATTGTGGCCGTGCTAGGAAACAAGTACCAGAAATAATTCTTGTAACAACCTCCTGAGAATGAGACTTCTAATATAGATCCATGATAAGGAAACAAAGTGTCACGGACCCACCGGTCGCCTGCTCCGATACGTCAATCTGAGCAGCTCCGGCCGTGACTGGGGTTCACTTTGGACTCTCGGGTCCTTTCTTTGAGGTACACTGCCACCAGCCAAAACCTGATTTTAGCGCTTGAAACTGCGCAAGGGGCGGCTTGGCTCGCACCTGACCACACAATACAATATAAACTAAGGTAACGCTGACCCCTCTTCTGAGGCTAATGAGTCTTAAGAACACAGAACCAGGACTGAGAATATGTATTATTTATTCCTAGAAATACTACAGAGCTTTAAAAAATGGTTACAAGATATTACAATGATTTTAAAAGTACACACAAGGTTAAATGCAATTTCAGAAATAAAATAAAAGGGAAAAATGACAGAACCGTATCTTACACGTAAATACAGATCCTGACGTGGGGGGGGGGGGGGTTCTCCACAAGAAATCTCTGGTCGCTTACAGCCTGTTTGCTACACCCCCAGGTAGTGACACTGACCATAGAGAGAAGTAGCTTAGTTATACCTTGCAAACTCCTTCATCCCTCCCACCCTTGGGATTTGACTCGTTCCATGCTGATCACTTTTCCCTGGATAAATAAAGAATTGGTCCACTGCTGTGAAGTAGATTTTACACATTCCTCAAGTGATAAGAGGTAATTTAGTGGAGGGGCAGAGAACCTTTGCCCTTTTGGCTGGACACTATTGCTCTTCCCCCCAATGTGATTTATGAGGGGTTTCCGATCTTATCTGACATCCTAACTTCAGAGGATTTTTACAGATGTCAAACAGAGGGAATACAGGCCTCAAACTCAAACCAGGGTCACCTACAGTTTACCCACATAATAAAAGACATGTTCTGATTCCAATACTCACAGGAGACATAACTTTACAACAATATCAGACATACATTGATCGAACAGATAATCATAACAGGAGGCATACGTTAATTTGATCGATCACCTGATCTGATCATTACACAAAGTTTGACCTTTTTGTTAATGTGGCTTGAAATGCAGTTACACAGAAGTGTCACTTCTATTAGGTACCAAGGGGTATAACTGCGGCATTTGCCATGTGATAGACATGAGTGGGAGTTTGATATGACAATGAGTCTTGACCTGCAGACATCCATATGAGAGGGGAGAGATGCGGAAGTCACATGCCCTCAAACCTGGAAATGGAACCACGCTATGCACAGCTCTTTGATTATGAGGCTTGATACACAAACGACCAGATGGAGGCATGAAACCTGGAAGTGAATGCCCATGAAATCGATAATAGACCTACACTATATAAAGTCAGCAAATGACAATAGAGACTGAATACTCTCTGAAGAAGCCATCAATCTATATGATAGGGCAGATAAATGCGTACCATACTGTATAGAGGGGGCATAGCCAATATGATACAATTGTACCACCATGCACCCTCTCACAATGCCCTCCCCCACACCTCCACTCTGCCCCCCCCCCCTCATGATTTCCCAGCTTCCCCCACCTGGAGTAGAGGGCAGCCAAGATGGTAAGTATGAATATAATCCTGGTCAAGCCAAACGCTTTTGCCTGTCAACTTGTCCTGGATTCCTTTCCCACCTTAGTGACTTCTTTTACATCCTCTCCTTAAAACAGCCTCTAGTCCACTAATAACCATCCACCTCTCCTGACACGCGCCTCTTCCTTTGGATCATTCCCCCTACCACAGTCCCCTTGCACTTATTTGTTTTTATAAACATTTTTAACCAAAGAAAATAAACCTCAAAATATATGGAGTTTTTCAGTTTTTCATGGCACATTTATTAACCACTAAAACCGCCCCACTAATTTATTTTATGTGCTAAAATAAAAGCAAACAGTAATATTAAAAAATAATGATTTAAAGAGCACACATATTCAAATAAAATAAAATTTTATTTAATTAAATACATAAGAATATCACATCTTATAGATAAATATGCAATTTAAATAACATTTATTCATTAATACTAAAACACTTTTTTGTACAGTTTGTTAAACAAAGAAAACGTGAATACCAGGAAAACAAGAAATTGCAAACAGAAAATATTTTAAACAATATCAAGTCTTGTAAGTATACAAGGGATTTAAATAACAAAATGCAACTTGCACATGTTATTTAATATCTGATAAGTTTCTTCAGGTTATTAACCTTCTTAATTTTATTTTCACTTCCACATTTCAGCCAGCTGTTGTTCTTCAGCAGACGTGTTACTCTCCTTTTAGCAGTGCTGAACTCATACTGACGATGTCCGTCAAAGAAATACAGGAACCCTGAAGATAAAGAAAATGATTACTTATATTTAAGCAGCTCATATTTTCTTAATTATTAACTAAAAAAAAAAAAACCTATACGTGTGGATTTTATCCCTTTCTAATCATGCTACCTGATCTGCCATCTACTCTGGATCATTGCTAGGGTACTTGCCAATTATAGTTTGGGTAGGATGTATCTCAGTTTAGGCAGGAGTGATGAAGTTCTACTTGGTGGATGGAAGGATTTGTTTCAAGACTCTGAGGGAATTAAATTTTGCAAGCCACAAACTGGACTTCGCTGCAATAATTTGTAATGAATACAATTTTTGGTACTTGTGTATTTTGGCGGCGCCCATCGCATCGCATACCATAACGCATACGATGGTATGCGATGCGACGCGATATTGTACGATAGTGCACGATGGCATACAATTTTGAAATTATATGCCATTGTACATGGCATACAATGCCATACGATGCGATGCGATGCGATTAAACATTGTATAAGCACCCTAATGGGTGCTTATACAATGTTAAGCACCCAAATGGGTGCTCACAATGTTAAATGCACCCCCACGCCACCCCCCCCCACTATAAACGTGAACCCGAAGCGTGGCGAGCGCAGCGAGCCCACGAGGGGTGGCGGTACGCGTCCTACGACCTTTTCATACCCCCACTATCCACGTCGGCGTGGACTTGAGAATAGAATAGTGTGGCGAGCGCAGCGAGCCCCCGAGCCCGAAGCGTGGCGAGCGCAGCGGATACCTGTGAAGCCCGCGAAGGGACACGTTTACCTGTGAAGGTATCCGCGTCCCCTCGCGGGGCTCGCTGCGCTCGCCACGCTTCGGGCTCGGTGGCTCGCTGCGCTCGCCACACTATTCTATTCTCAACTCCACGCCGACGTGGATAGTGGGGGTATGAAAAGGTCGTAGGACGCGTACCGCCGCCCCTCGCGGCCTCGCTGCGCTCGCCACGCTTCGGGTTCACGTTTATAGTGGGGGGGGGGGTGGCGTGGGGGTGCATTTAACATTGTAAGCACCCATTTGGGTGCTCAAAAGCACCCTTTAGGGTGCTTATACGATTTTTGGTCGTATAGGGGGTCAAAATCGCGTCGCATCGTATGCCATCGGGTGCATGGCATGCGATGCGATGCGATCTGTTCGTCGTACGACGAACATCGGGGGCGCCGCCAAAATACACAAGTACCCAATTTTTTTTCAGGCAATCCTATTTTTAGCACCTGAAGAATAATATTTATTTTATGCAAATGAAAACACATGATACGTTCCCAGACCTATGTATTTTTACTGCAGGCTTCCCGAAAACGGCTAATTGTCAGGGATTTTTTTAGGGACCTTAGTAGGTTCTGAAAAAAATCCCCTATAACTGATATGACTTCAATTAGCTTATGGTAATTTAAAATAGGCTATATGATCCCCCAGGGCTATAGAAATAGTCCCTATTGAAGTCCCCCTTTAGTAGAGTTCTTTTTGAATCATCAATAATGATCTCACTCTGATAATGACTAAAACTTACCATATAATTTTAAAATATTTTTGCTTATTATTAAATATATAAATACAATTGAATAAAACATTTATTTTATTCGCTTACCATTTTTTTGAAAAGCTGAACGAATTTTTGATCCAACACCTGGGAAGGTGTCTATTATTTTCTTAGGTGATCCAACATCCATACTCTGATTTTGTTCATCATAACTGCCAAAAGAATAAAAAAACTTAAATAATGATTGTATCTAAATGCAACTAAATACATAACCTGCCACTAAGAGTTTGCATTCTAAATCATTTGCTTATAATCGCTGTATAATATCAAAGAGTCTCAGAGTTTGCAAAAGTGTAAGGTCCAGAAATAATGTACCGTTAAGTCAGTTTACTAAAGTGAATTATTCATCCCTGAAATTTAACAGGTTTTAATAATTATGTACCTCCAATATTTATCGCCAACAAAGAAATATGTTTTTCCTGTTGATTCATCATGGACGGCGGCATCAATTTTCCGAACAGTCCGAGAAAAGCCCAACTGGTAAATGCTCTTTGGAGAATCCTTTGTAACTTCATAACCACTTATAACCCAGAATTTTGCACCTGAGGAAACAAATATAAATTAATAAATTAAATGTTATATTATATGTTAGTTTTAGTTGCTAACATGGTTAGTTTTGATCTGCTTAGAACACTCACAAATTTATTGTACTTAAAAAAAAAATCTTTTTTCTACCTACCCTATCTGTAAATCAAAGATAATTGGTGATAAATAGTTGATAATGATGACAGTTATTAGTATGGGCTACAATGGCTAATGTGACTTTATTTTGAGCACCAATAACACTCTTAGCATCACAAACCAGCTGTACAGAATAATCAAAGTGGCTTTAAAACACCATAAGAGTAAAAAATAAAAGATACCTTTGAAGATAAGAACTTGGTCCTTGTCCTCATACTCATAAGCTGCCTGAATGTGATTTGGGAGCAAGGACCAGAATGACTTGATTAAATGGTGTTCAACTTGTGAATCCTGGGAAATTTGTCTCAAGAAAGTTCTGTTGAATAGAAAGATGTATTAGTGATCTAATTTCAACAACTAAACTGTAAAAGGTAGAAATGCATTTGAAAATTCCTAAAACAGAATCTCACTTGTCTTTGAAGAATAAGATTTCTCCACGTAGAGTCGTTACAGCATCAAATGTAATGTTGGGCTGACAGTTGGATGGGTTGCTTGGTTGGATTGGTGTTTCAGGGATTTCTCTTGCTCCTGTTATAAAGGTATAAAATAACATAAGGACGGTGTAATGGTAAGCATTACTGCCTCACAGCACTGAGGTCATGAGTTTCCACTATGGTCCTAACTGTACGGAGTTTGTATATTCTCCCTGTGCTTGCGTGAGTTTACTCCAGGTACTTTGGTTTCCTCCCACAATCCAAAAATATACTGATAGATGGATATAATTGGATGTGTGTGTAGGGAATATAAATTGTAAACTCCAATGGGGCAGGGACAAATGTGAATGTTCAAATGTAAATTGCTGATGAATATGTGCACGCTATATAAACAATGTAATAAATAAATAAATTGCAACAATATTCTCTTTAAACCTTTTAGCCATTCCAGGGTACCCAATGTGTTCAATTCTAAACCAAATATCTGCATGCACATGTGTGATATGATGCTATCTTACCGTAGAGTGACTGAATTCCATTGATGTCATCTTCAGGAAGGCGGAATTCACTGGGCTCAGTAAAATGGTAGGTTGGGTACATCAGGGCGCTGGGGTCGTTGGAGTGTAAAAGACCAAGGGAATGACCAAATTCATGGGCAGCGACAAGGAACAAGTTGTACCCTGTAAAGAAATAACTTCCATAAGAATATGACCTTGTATATACCGTTTGTATGCTTAATATTTGACTAGTTTTTATGTTTTTGGATATTTTTTGTTTAATTGCGAAAAATATGTTTGTTTCTTTATTCCACCCAACTGAATCATATGGCTTTATTATGTTGTTATATTAAAAAAAAAATATTACAGTAAATGATATACTGATGTCAAAATTGTACATGGAAAAAGACCAGGGTAAAACATTTTTTTGCTTTGTTTTGCGAAGTGACACTTTTTGAGTTACACCAATTCCAAAACATAATTATCCATTTGTCCTAACTATTTGAATGATTGTACCTGTGTATAATTTTACTTAATTATAAGGTACATCAATGAAGAGGAAATATATTGTCCACATATTTGTATGACTAGGGGTTTTATAGTTTACATATTCTTATAATTATTTTAATTATTTACATTTTACTTTATATTTTTTTTTTAAATAGAGATGACCTTGAAAAGACCAGCCATTTCTACTCAGTGCTAATACATTCAATGTAAACCGAATCAAAAAATGTAATATAAATTATATTAGTGATATTAGTATTGAGGAGATCTGATTTTTCAAAAAATTTATTCCAGACATAAGATTATCCTTGTTTAAGAAGAGCTCTATAAACACATATGGTAATAATATAGAGGCAATTCCTGCAAAATGTGCCTTTAAAATGACAGAGAAAATATTACATTTATATATTATAATAAACTATTTATAAGGCACAACAAGGTTTCTGTAGCACAGAAAAGGGTAAAACCAGGCACAATACATAAAACAAATGCAGACAGTATAAACAATGACATAGATAAATAACTACATTGTGCCATTATCATAATTATGTAAAGAAGATGAAGAGAATCTACTATAAGCTTCCTGACTATATTTACAGTATACTGAAAATGAGCGTAAAAAAGAGAGGGACCCACCGTTAGATCCAATTGTCCATGACTCATCCTCATCAAAGTGGGCATCTCCACCAATTCCACTGCCAGGTGCAAAGGCATGTGCCAGTGTTCCGTGTTGGCCATCAAATGGGTAATAGTCATTATGAACTGTTGAAAGAGGAATAAAAGGTTATTGTATCTGCCTTAAAGTATTTATGTTCTTAATGTTGCATATTTAGATAGGGATCATATCACAAGGATCTTACCTTTTGCTGCAAAGGAAATCTCAATATCAGAAGCTCCATCATACACGCGGGTGAAAGTCAGGGGGGCTACGTCACTCCAAACCTGAAAAGCCCTCTGAATAGCTAAATCAACCTCCGATGTGGTCATATCTGGTGTATAATTCAAAATTCTAATAAAATAAAAATAATTTAATTATTTTATATTCAATTTACCTATAGCTTTGTCGCCAGTTGTTGACATTCCCTCTTTGTTACCTGTATGTCAGATCTCTATTCCTCCAGCCGGAGTTTCCTGGGAAGGTGCTGAATTCTCCCACGTCAACAAACCCGCACCTTGGCTCGTGCATCATTTCCATGGTGTCCGGGTCCAGTTTTCCTGTCACTTCCAATCCAAAAAACTTTTGCATTTCGCTGATTTTCTCAGTAAATTGACTGGTGGTCTTCTTTCTGGCCTGGCGCCCCCCATTCGTCTGCATATTGTAGTACTTTTTCAAATATTCCTACAAAAGCGAGAAGGATGATCTAATTGGTAACCTTTTCTGATGCGAAGTCCCGGGAAAAAATGCCTCTGCCAAATATGACTGTTAAAGGCATTACATTATAATGAATTAATGCAAACTGTTAATTAAATAGATAAAGAGGGGGCGGTTTACTAAAATGGGAGTTCTCTTTCACATGGGATGTTGCTATAGGCAACCAATCAGATAGTATGTATTATCTTCTAGAAGGTGCTAAATAAATAAGTAGATTTTGATTGGTTGCCCATAGCAACATCCCATTGAAATAGATCTCCCATCTTAGTAAATTTCCCCCAGAGAATTGAAACGTTTTAGAAAAAAAAAAATTGCTGTTGATTGCAACTAAAAAAAAAAAAAAATTCTTGTAACATTACTTTTACTCATTAACACATGGAAGTCAATCAAATTCAATCAATAGAGAGGCGAAACATAAGAAAATTTATTCGTATGAAATATCTTCACTTTGCAAATGAAAAAATGCTTGGTATCCATATGATCTAATACAGTGGTTCCCAACCTGGGGTACAAGTACCCCTGGGGGCACTCTGCAGACCAGTTGGGGGTACTTGGAAATAATATTGGTAATGGCGGAAGAAAAAGTCTCCCAATGGCAAAAGAAGTCTACCATTGCCATGGAAACAAGCCACGTTGTGTCATTTCCAGTTCCATCTGCAGCGTCATCGGCGTCTCCTCGTGCTTTTGCCCAACCAGCAATCCACTGAGAGCTACCTGTGAACATCTGCCCCGCACTGACATGGGTGGAAGAAGCATTAATCCTACAGGCGTTAGCGGGAGCTCTGAAGACAATACACAGGCAGCGGCCAGACAAAGACGGACCTGATTCCTGACCATATACTAGTCCATGACTACTCCTTAATATTAGGACACACATACTGCTCATTTCCACTCATAAGTACTGTGGGAATTTCAAATTGAGAGGAGGGGTACTTATAAATGAAAAGCCTAATCAAGGGGTATGGGAGAGAAAAAAGGTTGGGAACCACTGATCTAATAGATCAGGGAATCTAACGGGGTAAATTTAATAAAGCTTCTGATAATGAAAAGTGGTCTTGTTGCCCATAGCAACCAATCAAATTCTCTCTATCGTTTCTCTATTGCATCTTAGAAAATAAAAGACATAATCTGATTGGCTTCATTTTTAGAAGCTTTAATACATTTACTTAATGAGCTAGTTATGCTACAATTAGACAATGTTTGGTCACTATGCGGCCACTGAATAATAAGTCAGGCATAGGATATGGGGCATTATTCAGGCCTGTACAATAGGCTGTGTATACTCGCAGCCCAGCAAACAGGTCAGCGCCGCCCGGCGCCCCGCCGAACCGGCCCCATGATTTATTGAGCAACAGTTTATTAGGTGATACTCACAGCAGCTTTTAGAATTGCTATTTATTAAAAGTAAAACCCGCAGGGGGTATATGTATATGCAAATCAGAATGCAGGGATCTGACGTTCATAAAAAGCCACTGTTAAAATCAATGAAAATGAACAAATAGTAAATAGGGGGAGATGTTTCAACACATCTAGAAATTTGATAACACTCCCCCTTAACACAATAAATGAGTTTCGTAAAACTATCTAAAAATATCCCTTTCTGTCATACTGTAGCTGCAACACACATACCGTTATGGTAGTGTTTGTCTGGATACAGATGTTTTATATATATACTCACTTCAGCAAACTTTGCATCGTCTTCCTCGATGTCCTTGGTCATTTCTGCTGGGAAAGCTGAGCAATACGCTACCGACAGCAGCAGCACTAGAAATGAAGTGTTCATGGCTGGTTCTCCTTAGGGTTCTACTGTTCCTTAAGGTTTTCTCCTTGCCTCTGATTTCTGAGAGCCAAACTTGTCTATTTATACAGTACCTGTGTGCCTCAACCATGCTGCAGAATGTGACTCACCCTTTACAACTTCCTCCAATCACAGCAAAAGTTAGCATGTGTTCATTGCCAACATGTTATGACAAAGTGTCCACAACGTAAAACCCCACACTTGTGCAACAAGTCTGCATGATTAATGAGTCGGAAGAGGTTTTGGAGCCAAATAGAAAATATATTGTTTACTGCCAAAAATTTGTAAGCAATTAAGAAAGCAAACAGTAAAGAAAGTGTTTCAAGTAACTAAACGAGAAGCCACTGTGTAAAAAAAAAAGCATGTAATGTAATAATATAATATCCCATATAATGGATTTTTGATACTCTGCGCTGCTGGGAATAAATTTATATGTAGATCTGCTGATTAAGAATGGATCCGGACACACTGTTCAGATTTTATAACAATTTTATAACTTTAAAATATATATCACATAAATGCAATATACACACACACAGTACAAATAAAATCTAAAATATACCTAAAATGTAACCGGTTAGTACGAAATAGCACTTAATAGTGGGGTATCTCCAGATCTCTCATTGGTGATTGAGATAAGGTTTTATATTTGGGTATTTGCAGCTGTCCAATAAATGACAAATGGTGTCCCCTAACTGCAGGGTTAATAAGCCGATATGGGTAGAATAGCCAGTCTTTTTAGCATGTATGCTGACACGCACAAGTTGTTAGGTAGGCAAAAAGTCTTTCCCAGGAGGACAGAAATTTTTATATGTTTAAACCCTTGTGGATGCTCACAGTGAGTGTATCGGTTCAAAGGTTGCTCACCTACAGGCAGGCGGTCTCCAGACGCTGTTGAATGTACCGCACTGTCCGGCAGCTGATTAGCATTTGGAGTACGGAAGCCGGTAACCCGGTCTCACCCGGCATACACAGTTACCGGCTTCCGTACTCCAAATGCTAATCAGCTGCCGGACAGTGCGGTCCATTCAACAGCGTCTGGAGACCGCCTGCCTGTAGGTGAGCAACCTTTGAACCGATACACTCACTGTGAGCATCCACAAGGGTTTAAACATATAAAAATTTCTGTCCTCCTGGGAAAGACTTTTTGCCTACCTAACAACTTGTGCGTGTCAGCATACATGCTAAAAGGACTGGCTATTCTACCCATATCGGCTCATTAACCCTCGCAGTTAGCGGACACCATTTGTCATTTATTGGACTGCTGCAAATACCCGAATATAAAACCTTATCTCAATCACCAATGAGAGATCTGGAGATACCCCAATATTAAGTGCTATTTCGTACTAACCGGTTACATTTTAGGTATATATTTGATTTTATTTGTACTGTGTGTATATTGCATTTATGTGATACATATTTTAAAGTTATAAAATTGTTATAAAATCTGAACAGAGTATCTGGATCCATTCTTAATCAGCAGATCTACATATAAAGTTATTCCCAGCAGCGCAGAGTATCAAAAATCCTTTTTTGTCCTCTCTTGTTTGTGAGTTCAGGTTTACTCACAAGATACCTGCAGCAGCTGAAGTAATTATCTATTATCTGGAGAAAAAGTGCCAGGATCCTTGTAGTTGGGTTAAAGTTTGGTAACTTAACCCCAACTGCAAAACCACAAATATCCCATATAATGTTGAAGGTAATGCAAATGCAACTCTGTATGCCCACTGTGAACATGATACACATGAAGTGCAAAGAGAATGACATTGCATCTATACACTCGCATACTTTCCAGCATTTCATCCCTTCAAGGAGGGACAGTGCGCATGCCACAGACACGCACTGAAATTTGGGGGCATGGCCTAGCGGGAAGGGGTGTGTGGCCTGCACTCGCGGCACTGTCATGAGGCCACACCCCCATCGTCTTCACTGTGGGGGCATGCCAAGCAGCTCCGTGAGCTCCTGGCTATGCCCCCAGCCCCTCTGTCTGCAGGAATAGACCCTATTCACGGATGACAGGGGGGACCCACAACTGTCCCCCGCCCCCATGCTATGGGACACTGCCGGCCTCAGAAGGGACGCGGGAACATCCCAAATAAATGGGATGTTCCAGAGGCTGACCCAGATTTAATCCTTCTTATAACCCGGGTCAAATTGCCAGAATGGTTGACCTGGGCAATAAGTTTTGGTGTTTTAACAGCTTACCTCAGCCTGGGTCCATATGTTGTCAACCCAGTTGTGGCATGAAAGGGGTATGACACACCCATATGACATTTGTCTTGCATGTCATTGTTGACCGCTACTGCACAGTTTTCTTGTCCTCTGGGGAAAACCGAAGGGGCCTGTCAGTCTTTTCACTGTGTAGTGTGACATGGCGGGAGACAGACGACTCTGGCTTAGCTCCCATGAGCTTCCAGCATCCTGCATTGCTACCAGTTTAATGTATGTATTCACTGGGCAGTAAGTTGTACTGTATGAAACCCTGCTCAGCTCAAGCTACACTCCATCCCCAGTGTACATGTAACAGTGAGTACGGCTGTACCTGTTAGCTATAAATAAGTCAACACAACTGTTTAAGTAACTTGGCTTTTCCCAATTTGTATCCACGGTACTTATATGTTAGTTGAGCGTACACTATAGTTAGTACGCTCATACCCACACTATCCATGTCGGCATGGAGTTGATTTTATATAGTGTGGCGAGGTCAGCGAGCCACTGAGTCTGAAGCGTGGCAAACGGACGTGTAAAACTAAGCAAATAGCTTAGTGGGCGCCCAACTAACATATAATTACCGTATCTACCACGGTGTCCCTTTATCATTCTACAATATTAACATCTGCACAGACATCATTTGAAATATGTTTTGGGTTTGCGTTTTTTTATCCAAGAAATGTCCACTTAGCAGCCTCAGAAAAACAGATGAGATGTACGTACAGCACTCAGAGTCATGCCCAATAAGTGCTTAATACATCATAGGAGTATGCACATGCTGCATCGGCTGCAGTAATAATCCCACTGTATACTGCTGTCTTTAATTTTATCTTATAATGCGTGCCTATACTGTACATTGGTAAAATGTGTTAAAAAAAACATGAAGTGGAAAGCATGTCATAGGTTTCAATGTGTGACAAACATGGGTTGATTGTGAATTCAAAGTGGTTCTGGAAAAAAATTCAAAAAGTGTCACCCTTACATGTCCACAGGAAAAATGGATAGTGCGGATTCTAACATTATTATACTGAGGTTAAACTTTTAGAATGCAATGGCAGAAATGTTCCCATTGTCTGTTATTTATCATCAGTTGTTTTATCTAAGGTTTAAAAAACAAACAAAAAAAAACCATGAAATGTTGGACTCTTCTAGAACGTGCTAAATACATTTTGATTGGTTGCCCATAGCAACATCCTTTAGGTAGATAAAGAGTATATGCTGCGCTCTTTAGCAGTTCTCTGTGGTTGCGGTAGTCTGGGTATAGGAAAATAGAGCGCTTGTTTAATATGAAAATAAATATGTGCAGAAATTTATGTTAAAAATGATATATGTGACATGCCGTTTAAAAAAAAATAATAAAAGTGTATCACCTTTATAACAAATGTTTACAACTCCTTTTATGGAGTGTGAAGAATTGAAGAGATGCCGTTGCCGGGGTGTTTAATGCGAGGAGGGTCCGACTGCTGGGAGCGTTCAGCAGGCTGGTAGCAGGGATCCCTATCTGTCCCTATCTATTACCTTCATTCTGACGGCTTTTCAGCGTGGCGGATCCTTCCTGCCGGAGCGTGCACTCGATACCGGAAGTTCGGGTCCGTGAATTCCGGCCAGCATGTTCAGCTGCTCGGCGCGTCTGCGGCTTAGTTCTGGCTTGGTCTCTGTCATCCAACGCGTTTCAAAGCTCTAGGCTTAGCTAGCTCTAGGATGTAATCCTTGACAAAAGACTAGAGCCAGCACAAATAGGTATCTGGATTGTACGTTATTTGTTAGGTGACACAACTTTTTACATCACTGGTTAAAATCACGTCAAAATGATGGCTTCTGCAATGTACTTTCACTTTGAGCGGTGACAGTTTTTAGCCCACAAACTCTCCACCCCACCCCAGTCTCTATCTGCTCCTACCTCCCTCTCTCCATTTCCAGCAAGTTCTAAACAGATCGGTCTCCTTGCAAAAAGGTGAGGAGTATTTAGCCATATATATATATATATATATATATATATATATATATATATATATATATATATATATATATATATATATAGCCTTTACTGGAACCAGGGGAAGCTCTAAATTTTAGGTACAAAGGCCACCATGTTTGTACGCAATGCTGATGTTCATGCAATGGCACTGGAAACAGAAAATGTGGAAAAAATTCCATTATCTGTGTTTTACCGCATTTTCAGGGAACTTATGCCCCACCACCGGAGCTTCGCCACAGGGGGTTCCACCAGCTCTAGCTATCATAACCCCATAGAAGCCTGTGGACTTCTTTTTGCTTCCCCTGCCACCCTGCAACGACCCTCTCTGCCCCCCACTACCTGCACTGACCACACCCCTCCCCTGATGTCCGGACAGCCCCTGGCTGTGCTACCCAGACCAGTGACCTTTCAGGTGCAGGGAGGAGGAGGCGGAGCCAGGCAGTCCATGCAGCGGTCTGAGCAGTAGGCTGCCAGGCACAGCAGGAGGGGGAGAGCCGCAGGGACCCTCTCACCCGGCACCAGCTGCTTCACAAAAGGGACCTCTTATCACAAGAACTGCCCTTTGCGATAGTAATCCCATATATTATGCGATTAATATCAATCTAAATTGTGGAGGGATGTACCGCGATTACTTGGTACATCCAGGGCCGACGCCACCATTAGGCAGGACTAGGCATTTGCCTAGGGCACCGGCCACTGGAGGGCGGTACTGAGCCACCGAGGTACCATAGAGAGGTACCAGAAAGCAGGGAGCAGGGAGCGGGGAGCAGGTGATGTAATCCTCCTCCCTCTCCCCTCCCAGACCCCCATCACGCCCGTTAATTAACGCTGCCCCCCCCGCGCGCCGCCCGCTCCCCGCTGGGGGGATTTCAGTGTGGCAGTATCGTCCACACCCCCCCCCATGCTGCATCGCAGTATCGCACCCCCCCGTGCCGCAGTACTGGCCGCACCCTCCCCCCGGCGGGTGGCGGGCGGCACTGGGTTTTTTGCCTGGGGCGGGCGGGGGGCTTGCACCGGCACTGGGTACATCCCGCCCCCTATGAGAGAAAGTTGTTTTACGTCATTTCTATTTTTTGCTTACTTTTGCTTGTATTCTATTGAATCTCCCATGTAAATGGAGCATTTAATCATTAGAGAGAGAATTCCTTCCTACCCTGGTCCTCCTATCACTAAGCCTGATACATACAATGTTATGACAGCTGAGCCTCTCTGTAACAACCATGTGACTATGTATAATATACCATCAAACACTGTGGTGCTGACCCCTGCGAGTTCTGAATGGAGAAAATGCATCATCACTTTTATGACACAAGCCTTATTCCCAAAATATATTGCTATAAACCGTACATTTCCCACATCAGTCTTCAGTTTAGAAACGTTGTACGTATTAGTCATTTTCAGTATTATACGTATGTGCGCACTATGTAAGCTGTAATGTAAACTCTGAGGCACACAGTGCCACCACAGTAAATCCCTTTGTGTACAGACTTGAGGAAATTAGGGCCCTCGGTGCCCAAAAAAAACATTGTGCCAAAGCTACAAGTATACCAAACACGATTAGGCTTGCATTTGTATTAAACCATTCAAAACCTTGTTTCTTTGCTCTAAAACAGAGGATGATAAATGATGTAGCTGTTAAGTAATAACATAGGGCAGGACCGGGCAGAGGCGGGTGCTGATAACTGATAGGGTAGGGCACCACCAGACAGAGGATATACAGTAGCTAATAAATGATAAGATATAGCAGGATTCGGCTGAGGATGTTACTAATAAAAGATAAGGTATTGTAGGCCTTGTGGAAAATCCACCTCTGCGTAATAGCTTAAAGTAGGGCAGAACTTATTGAAAGATGTAAATATTTAGGGGGATATGTATCCAACATGAGATAAACTACCAACCAATCACATACCGCCCAAGTTTCATATATAAAAGGGAGGGATGCTAACACGTGTGCCGAAGGTGTGCAGAATTTTTTTTGGGGGGTGGCCTATCGGAAGGGGTGTGGCCTATACTCGCTGCTCTCCCACGAGGTCATGCCCTGTTTTTGCCACTTTGCAATTCACAGGTGACAGTGGGGACACTGCCGGCCCCAGACGGGACGCGGGAACGTCCCCAAAAACCGGGAAAGCATTTTATCTTTTCCTCGTTTTATTTCTCTCCACTGTATGATACATCGCCCCTTAAATGTTTAAATGCACTTCTAGGAATATTGATATATATTAAAGTCTGTTACGGTTAGTTCGGTTTTTTTAGGGCATACACACACTTCAATGGGATGCGGTCATTTGGTCTACTGCATTATGGTAGAAAGTCATTAGGTCGAATCCATTAGGTCGACATGCTAAAAGGTCGACATGACTCTAGGTCGACATGGGAAAAGGTCGACATGATTCTAGTTCGAAAGGTCATTAGTTCGACAGGTCATTAGTTCGACAAGGTCATTAGTTCGACATTGTCTATGTAGACATTCACAAGGTCGACATGGAGTTTTTCACTGTTTTTTGAGCCAACATGTGCCGACAGGCGGTATTTCATGCCCTACCATCCACTAGGGCGTGGTGGGAGAATAAAATAGTGTGCCGAGCGTAGCGAGGCACCGTGCCCGACGCATAGCGAGCGCAGCGAGCGATGCGAGGGGATGCAGTGCACTTTAAACTGTGTCCATGTCGACTGTGTTGACATTCAGGTAAAAAAACAGTGAAAAACCCCATGTCGACCTTGTGAATGTCGACATAGACAATGTCGAACTAATGACCTTGTCGAACTAATGACCTGTCGAACTAATGACCTTTCGACCTAGAATCATGTCGACCTTTTCCCATGTCGACCTAGAATCATGTCGACCTTTTAGCATGTCGACCTAATGGATTCGACCTAATGACTTTCTACCATAATGCAATAGACCAAATGATCCCAACCCCACTTCAATATACAGTAGTCTATTTTTCTATTCGATTTTGCTTATATAAGCAAAATTGGATCAAATTCAAACTGAAATCGAACGCATTCAATTTCGATACGATCCAGATGCGTGGCCCCACGGCATCAAAATTGAACCGAAAACTAGACTGTATAGGCAAGACTATATAGGAAAGATCTGTAGTATAAAGATGTATGCCCTCCAGCGTAGATTAGCGCTATATAAAAAATATAACTTCCCTGTTTGCAGGCCCGTATCTGGATTACGTCTCACATGTATTTGATGGTCGAGTATGAAAGACAAAAACAGAAAGAGAGCTCCGCCCTCGTATAGTACTGTTGATTTACAGGCACGCTTATAAACAATACAGGGTAAACCACAAAATTCTTAATGATGAATATAATGGTCGGGGAATGTCCCCTTTCAAACCACTCACACTGAACGAAAATGTTAGAGTATTTCACAAGATAGCCAAAACACGATCTCTGTATTCTGTATGGATATTTGAATAAAGGCGGGGATCTCTCCTTTCTATGTACTCACACCTAGATGATTTAACAACAGCGTGTCTGATGATCTTTCTCCTCTATAGTGAAGCCAAGACAAACTCCAAACTGGTAAAAAATATAATGGATCCTTTATTCAAAAAATATTAAAAAGCAGGCTGTGTTGCTCATCTCGGGCTAGCTGACGCCACAGAGGTCAAAGGATGTATTCCACGGGGCCCCGTGTATAGTCCCTCTGGTGTATGTCCGGTCGTCCCAATGAGTTCAGTTGTTGCTTATCCAAGTCACCTCCAACGCGTTTCGATCTCTATTTGAGATCTTGAAAAAGATCTCAAATAGAGATCGAAACGCGTTGGAGGTGACTTGGATTCTTATCAATATATATCATTAAGAATTTTGTGGTTTACCCTGTATTGTTTATAAGCGTGCCTGTAAATCAACAGTACTATACGAGGGCGGAGCTCTCTTTCTGTTTTTGTCTTTCATACTCGACCATCAAATACATGTGAGACGTAATCCAGATACGGGCCTGCAAACAGGGAAGTTATATTTTTTATATAGCGCTAATCTACGGTGGAGGGCATACATCTTTTTTCTAATTTCCTCACCTTTGGAGGTTTGGTGTTCCCTCCAAGCCCTTACTGTGACTTGCGGCTTTATTGCGCAATAGGAATCCCACCAATCCCTTTATAAGATCTGTAGTATATAGTCTAAATGGATTGTGTACACAGCGCCGTGCGTTTCAATCCTGATTCAATCGGGATCAAATCAGGTTTGAACAGAAAGTAAATTTAAGCGTGTGCACACTATTTTTGAATGAAGAATGTATCCTTTGGGTGAAATTTAATAGGATGAGCGATTCAGAAAGTGAGAGATTTGGTAAGAAATCTCTTTTTAAAGCGGCACTCATTTACACTACAAAACCAGTTTAATTTTGAAGTGTAAATGATTGCCGCTTTAAAAAAACTGGAGATTTCTTACCAAATCTCTCACTTTCTGAATCTCTCATCCTATTACATTTCACCCATAGTGTCAGACAGCAGATATTTTTATAGTTTTTTACTTATTTATAAGTACAGAATGTCTTGACTGTCAAATTCATGCCAAATATAACACATTGCTTTGTACAGGGAAAGTCCTGTCATTAAAGTCAATGATGTCATTGCCGCCAGTGCTGCATGTATTTTGTAAAAGAAATGTCACTTTTCATCTTAATTTCTCATTTATTAGGCCACAATGCCTGCCAATGACTTTGCGGAATGTATCTTGCTCATTTTGGGCCTTATTCTAGTTCACTCTCAGAGGCAAATTCCTTCTCAAATGGACAAAACCATGTCCAGGTGTGGGCAGGTGGGGCAGGTGTTACTTGTGCAGAGAGAGTTAGATATGGGTGGGATTTTTCTTCTATAATGCAGTGTAAAAATAAAGCAGTCAGTATTTTCCCTGTACAGAAACAAAATAACTCACCCAAATATAATTCTCTCTGCACATGTTATATCTGCTCCCCTGCAGTGACAATGGTTTTGTCCATCTGAGGGCCGTATTCAATGAGAATATTCACGGCGTGCAGCGAATTCTGTTTAGGATGGAAGTCTCCCTGCCTGCCCCAGAACGTATGTGAGGGAGAAGTGGGCTCCCCGGGGAGCCAGGCAGCACAGGCTGCCCCCCGGGAGAGCCAGCAGGGGACCAGATATTCACTGCACCCGATCGTGCATATATAATGATCAGGAGCAGTGAATATATGAATATCTAATGAGCGGCTCTCGGCTCCCGGCCCCCTGCTGGCTCTTCTGTGTAAAAAAATATATATAGATTTTAAAATTAAATATATATTCATGTGCTATAAGCACATGAATAAAAATAGCATGCCCCTTCACAGAATAAAATTCCTGATTTTTTTACACCAAATGTAAAACAACAATAACTTTATTTTAAAAGTTCACTTTCCACTTCACCATGAAAAGATGGCGATTTGCTACACGGAGACACACGGCAAAAATCACTTAGAAAGACAGCAAGAAGTGCACGTTGAATAGGGTGATTCGCTTTCTGACCCAAAAAAAATCACCTTCCAACGCGAAAATAGCACAAATTCGCCATGAAACAGGGCGAATTATCCTCATTGAATACTGCCCAGAGAAGGGATTTGCCTCTAAGAGTGAACTAGAATAAGGCCCTTTGTGTTCATAGCCCATAGATTGCTAATACAAATAGACTGAAGATGTAGGGTCCAATTCAGGCAATGGATTGCTTATTGCTATACACAAGGAAATCCATACGCAATTCCCAAAACATCGAACAGTTTTTGCCGTCTGTGCAAATGTGAGAAGGCTTCCACGTGGACCGTCCTAAAAAAAGCCTGGCCTGTATTCTTTCACACCCCAGAAAATGGCGGATTTCCACCCCCAAATACAGGTTTGCTGTCAGTCATGGAGCCTGATTCAGATCTGATCGCGTGGCTGCCAATTCGACTGCATGAGGCCTTCCTGCGATGACAGCTTGCGACTTTTATAATCGCTGGACTTCACAAGGTGGCTGACAGGAAGCATGCACCATCAGACTGATTCTATAGAAGCCACCAAGTAAGTCCAGGGCTGCAAACAGACTGCACACACACTAGAAAAATCATTTGATTGTGATTGGCTTGCGAAAGAATTTGCAGGCAAATTCCCGTTCCAGCTGCTTTTCACAAACCGTGCTAAGTTCGCATTCGCAGACTTGTAAAGGTTGGGATTTCACACTGACCGGGCGCAGTATACCTGATCGCAAAATTATCAGCCGCGCAATCAGTTCTGAATCAGACACAAAGTCGAATGGTAAGCATGTGCGGTCACTCGACAATGGCTCAAGTCTGAAATAGACCCATAGACATCTTAGAATGTGAATGTTGCAGATTATCCCTAAACTGCAAATTAGGATCATCCTCTTAATTAATATTACATAGTTTATCTTCAGGTATGACTCAAGTAAATAATGACAGTGAGGGTCTGCCTGCATTATATGTCAGCTTTGTGTGCTTTTATGACATTGGGGAGTATTCAATGATTTCTTTCTCCATGTGCAGCGAATCCTGTTTAGGATTCGCTTCACATTCGCAGGGTTGCCCTATTCAATGCAGCAGGGGTTCGCTGCCCCTGCTGGCGAATTTTAACCCAGGCGACGGAGGCAAGCAGGGAGATGTAAGCCTCCCTGCCTGCCCCAGAATTTGTGCTGGAGGGCTCACGGGGCACAGGCAGCAGAGGCTGCCCCCCCCCCCGGGAGGGGCAGGGGTAGGGAGCCGCTCCTCTGGTCCCGCACGTAACAAGCCGGGACCAGAGTGAAGTGAATATATGAATATCTAATGAGCGGCTCCCGGCCCCCTGCTGGTGAAAGTGTAAAAAAAAATATATTTTTTTAAAAATGTAATATATATTAATGTGCTTCAAGCACATGAATAAAAATAGCATGCCCCTTCACAGAAAAAAAATTCAGATTTTTTACACCAAAAAATGAAAAAAAACCCCTTTATTTTAAAAGATCGAATGCAAAATGGTGAATCGTGGCAAAAATCAGGGAGAAAGCAATTCGCCATCCTAGCATTGAATACACTCTCGGCGAATCCCAGTGAAAACCCCATTGAAATACACCAGTGAATTGCAGCGAGCATGAAACGGAGAACTGGCCAACAGCCGCCCGTCCGCCCTATTCAACGCCTCAGGGGCTCTCTGCCCCTGGCGGCGAATTTTAACCCCCCGGCGAATGCCGCCGGGGAGCTGGGGGACGGCTGCAGGCAGGGAGTTGGAAGCCTCCCTGCCTGTTCCGGACACTGTGGGGGTGAAGGAGGGCTGGCAGGGACACAGTGAGAGCCCCCCTAGAGCTGGCAGGGGGCTGGGATAGGAGCCGCTGCACTCACTGGTCCCGATCCTGCATATGTAATGATCGGGACCAGAGTGCAGTGAATATATGAATATTAATGAGCGGCACCCGGCCCCCTGCTGGCGAATGTGTAAAAAATAATAATAATTGTTTAAAAAAAAATAAAAAATTAAAAATATATTCATGTGCTGCAAGCACATGAATAAAAATAGCATCCCCTTCAGAGAAAAAAAAATCAGATTTTTGGACACCAAAAAAAAAAAAAACGCTTTATTTTAAAAGATCACATTCCAGTTCACCTAAAAAAGATGACGAATGTAAAATGGAGAATCATGGCGAAAATCAAAGGAGAAAGCAGTTCTCCATTTGAGCATTGAATACACTCTAGGCGAATCACCACTAAAAAACCCCCAATATTCTGGAACACTTTTCCTGCTGAAATACATGCAGGTGGAGGGGCACATAGAGTAAGCTAATTTTATAAAACAAGAAAGGCACTGCCTTGCTGATCCTGTGTACCTTATCACTGGGGTGAGTCACTCCTTACTGATATCCTCACCTTTGTTTCTCCCCACCCTACCCAAGCTTTTCCACTGATAAGTACGGTATTATTAGTAAAGTTGATTTTAGCTTTAGAAGTTACGTCCCATTTCCTGTAATTTTGCTGCGCTCAACACTTCGTTCATGCAGTACAGTAATATGACACAGGTTCTAGCAGTAGCAAAATATGTAACCTAGTCTTACAGTATAACCGTGGGCTATGGTTATCGCTGGGTTACGTCCAAGGGCAGATCCAGAACTAAATGACAGCAGGGAACAACGGCAGGGGGATATGGGAGTGGTCCTGGTCCTATACTTACTGCACCACTGTCAGATTGACCTTCTTCTGGATGCCGGCATCAGTATTCTGACCCCTGGCATCTTTGCCGCTGGTCATTCATATGCATCACATAATTAATAGCATAAAAAAAACTTTATTTGATATAGATTCACCTCTTGTGCGACTCAGGGATGTCTTAAAATTAGAGCGGGCCCCTGGGCAAAATAATTTGGGCCCCCACAAAATGTGCAGCAGCATCGATATTGGCAGCAGGGGCTGGAATCTTGTACCGCTATTTGCCGGGCGGAGGGGCGGGAAGCGCTGCTGATTTTGAAAAGACTGGCTGGATGCTGATTGCCTGAACGTTCAGTCAATCAGCGTCTGGCCAGTCTTTTAAAAATCAGCAGCGATTCCTGCCCTGCCGCCTGGGAAATAGTGCCACAAGCTTCCAGCCACCGCCGCCGCAGCAGCTCCCCGCGGCAGGGCCCTCTTCCCCATTGGGGTGAAAATACTGGCCGGACGCTGAGAGAGTTCAGCCAATCAGCGTCCAACCAGTCTTTTTAATATGTTTTCAAATTCAGCAGCGCTTCCCGTCCCGCCGGCAAATAGTGCTACAAGCTTCCAGCCGCCGCTGCCCAGATCCCTGCTGCCTGGACGACGCTGCCCAGACTCTGCAGTGGAATCCGGGCAGCAGCGGCTGGGAGCTTGAAGCACTATTTACTGGGTGGCTTGGGCTCCAACCCTGAAGGGGCACTTCCACTCCTTCACAATTCTTGCTGGCTCAGGCAGTAAGTATACCTGGGCCCCGTCACCTGCCGCAGATTGCAGCGCAGAGAGTGATAGACAGCCGCTGGCGCTGTAGAGCAATGCTGGACTGCCAGTAGCTGTCAAATGGAATGTGAATCCGCAGCCTGCCGCTCAATGACAGGATGGCGTGCCGCTCAATGAAGGAGTGGGTGGTGGCGTGCTGCTCAATGAAGGAGTGGGTGGTGTGGCTTGCAAGCTGTAGGGAAGAAGCGGGAAGTGTGTCGTGCAGGCTGCAGGGAAGTAGCAGGCGATGAGGACATAGCGCACAGTGCAGACTGATTGTAGGGGTGGAGAAGAAAGGGGTGGGGGTTCCAAAACCTATCTTCTCTCTGGGCAACTTTCATGAAGTTACACCACTGGAGGGAAGGTTAGGGTTAAGCACTTAGAATGGAGGTTAGGGTTAGATTGTAGGGAGGTAGGGAAAGATAGGGTTAGGCTTTGGGGAGAAAGGGTTAGGGTTAGGCACTTATATGTGTGTTAGGATGCAGGGAGGAAGAGTTAGGCATTTAGAAGGAGGCTTAGGGTTAGACTGCATGGTTTGGGGTAGGATTAGGCTGTGAAGGCTAGGGTTAGACGGTGGGGTACGTGGTTAGGATTAGACACTAGCAGGGAGCTAGGGTCAGGGTTTGGGGTAGTTAGGATTAGTCTGCCGGGAGGGAAGGTAAGGGATCATGGGGGGCGGGGGTTAAGTTTACTTACTTGACCTCTGTCAGGATTTGATCATTTGTGTTGTTGATTATTACCCATGGCTGTAGATTTCAAGGTTTAATAATCGCATACAGGTATATGGGTGATGCTTTGCTATGTAAATACAATTAGGTGTGTAGTTAATTGTAAAGTGTCTTTTACTTGGCAGTGTTAGCGCTAATACTAATGATCAGTACCCAATACATTGGATCCCCGGAACTTACATTACAAGAGGGTTATCCTCTTTGCTGGTGACAGTTTCTACTACTGCAGCATCTACCTATGCTGCCTGTATTCTGTTCTGTATATGCTATTTATTTGACCTTGACTTTGTTTATTTTCTATGATTGTATGCTACCTGCCCTGACCTTTGGATTTGTTATTAGATACTCTATTGGTCAAAAACATTGCAGTTTCTATTAGAATCATTACTCTCATTCGCTGTCTATACTGTGCAATATATTAATATTTTTTCTACAGTATTATCTCATCTCCACCAGAGGAAGGTTGTTCGGTCTTCCAGAGGGTTTTGGTACAAAGGGTCAACAGTATCTAGGTCTACACCAGGAGGTCCACATGCACAAGGTCGACATGAGAAAAGGTCGACACCTCAAAGTTTTGGTGACAATTTGTAGATTTCATTACGTGGACTCCAAATTAGTTGAGTAAAACTGAAAAATAGATTTAACCAAACCTCAGTTTTTTTTGTATCAACCAAGACTGAATCTGTTGATTTTAAGCACCATCTACCATTTACCTGTCGACCTTTTAAACCTGTCAACTTAATGAATGTCAACCAGATGGGGTCAACCTATTGATTATCTAGACATTGAGTGGTTTATTTACAAAGATGGGACTTTTATTGAAGATGGGATGCTGCCAGCGACGTAACTCAATAATCAGCGCCCCCCCCTCCCCCGGAATTTCAGCAGGCAGCCCCCCCTCCCCCGGAATTTCGGGCAGCAGACAAGCAGTCCCCCCCCACCCAGAATTTCAGGAGGCAGCCCACCCCTGCATTGCCTTACCCCCCGCTGCCGCCGGGTCTGTGGCCGGGACCCGCAGATCTACTTTTATGCGGTCCCGGCACTCCTTCTGGACTGCCTCCTAATGAAAAAGGACCTTCACAAAATGGCTGCCCCTAACAGCAGATCTTTATTACGGTGTCTGCTGTAAGAGGGCGGACATTTTGTGAGCAGAAGCCACTAGGAGTGCCGGGATCTGCGGGTCCCGTTGACAGCAGCGGCAGGGGGAGTAAGACAGGTCCCAGCGGCAATGTAGCACAGAGATAGCCCTGCAGACCCCCGGCACCCTCATTGTACTCAGCACCTCTCCTCCACCGTGGGGTCTGCAGGGCTATCGTTACGCCACTAGATGCTGCTGTTAGCAACTAATCAGATTCTATCTATTATTTTCTAGAAAGTGCTAAATAAATAAGTAGATTCTGATTGGTTGCTATGGGCAACATCCCATCTTCAATAGAACACCCACCCTAGTCAATATACCCCTAGGAGCAGTGTGACAGGTTGTCTCCCAAACTTCTGACCACACATGGAACAGTATGGACCAAGGGTGGGAGATGGAGATCAAAAAACTGGACTGTTCCGTTGGCATCAGGTTGGTATGCCCAGACTGCTACTGTATATGTGCTTCTCACCTCATCCACAGCATTGATCTAGGTAGTGCCCAACAGGGCAACCGAGAGGGGGGGGGTACTAATTACCCGGGCCCAGGCTTGCTGGAGGGGCCCGGCGGGAGCCCTCATCCACCCCTCCCTTTTCCCCTCCGTCCCTCCCGGGCAGCAGCAGCACACACCTACAGCATGTGCTGACAGCAGGCTCAGCATGAGCAGCTCACTGACAGCGTGAGAGTTCATGCTGAGCCTGCTGTCAGCACATCACATGCTGTAGGTGTGCTGCTGCTGCTGAGGGGGGGGGGGAACAATAACACTCCCCCCCCTTGATTTTAGATTTAGTGGCCATGCCTCCTGTGGTAAGGTCACACCCCCAAAATTTTACCGGGCCCCGGCGTACCTCTCGGCGGCCCTGGTGCCGATGCCATGGAGTCTTCACTGTGAGGAAGTCACATGACAGAGATAATCAGCGAGGGAAGATGAGCATGCTGGCTATTAGGTAATCATGTTTATTTCACAAGTTTAGCGATCGCGACTTTGATAATTCAGCTATTACTGGGCACAGATCCCTACAGATGCCACAATGCTCCATGTACTCAATGCTCATTTTCCCAATGCAGCTACTTATAAACAGACCTCTCCATGCTTTATATACAGAGGCACCCTTCAGCCGTATCCCACATTTGGTAGAGAAAGGTCCCTTCCCGATTTCATGACCCCAAAGTGCTGAGAAGTCACATCCAACCCCCTTCCAGCAAGTGTGATGTCCAGCTCCGAGCCGATGCACAAGGGACCACGCATTGGATCAGATGTCACATGCTATGTGGGCCGATTTCACCAGATTTCTCAACCCAATCTGCCAGAATCTGGTCAATTCGGGCCCAAATCGCATAATGTATGGGCGCCTTAAGCCACACACAATCTGCACACAATGTAATTATTTTCAGTGGAATTAGATACCGTAAAATACTGTACTCTACGTAAAAAACAAGATCTCATTTAATTGATGTCTCCCAAAACACAACCACATGCAATCACTGACACTGTTCAAGCTGGTGATTTTTTTTTTTAAATTGAGCGATGTTGTGATGGTCCCTTCCAGTGGGTGGCAGGCAAAAAGTACACTGTCCCTGGCCTGCAGGGTCACAGCCATGTACGGCTTAAAGTGGTTCTGTAGAGGTGGTGGAATTCCTTTCACCTAACACCGAGCCCTCCTTCACATTAGGGGTGTGGTCACACAATAGTAACTCCAATTAAAATGACAACACACAGTAACACGGTCATATACACATTACACCGCCCTTGATTCATATTCAAACACACAGTAGTGCCCCTTATACACATAGGGGGAAATTCACTAAAGGAAATTTGTAAAAAAATAGGTGTATTTGTATCCAGAAATACACTTATTTCTGACATTTACTATCCCGAAAATATGGCAATTCGTAGTTGTATTGATGTGCTATCAATAAGAATACGAATTGCCGCATTTTCGGGATAGTAAATGTCAAAAATAAGTGTATTTCTAAATACAAATACACCTATTTGTTACAAATTTCCTTTAGTAAATTTCCCCCATAATGTCCACAATTACTGCTTATACACATCTGTCTCTGTCACTTCAGCAGCTCACTGTCCATGTCCCTGAGCAGCTCCATGAACTGTGTCCCTCGAGCAGCTTCCCCACCTCTGAGTCCCTCCGGCTCCCTCTCACCCTGTCTTCACAGAGCCTGCTCCTCTTACTGGCTCTTCTTCACTTACACTATGACAGAAGAAGCTGCTGGGACAGGGACTTCTGTTGGAATTCTGTTCAGGGCTGTTGTAAAGGTGCTCAGTTCCCCCTACCATTAGAGGTGGTAGAACTCAGTTCCACCCTGTCACCCCCTCACTTTAACCCCGGTAGCCATGCCCCCAAGAGGGGCTCATCACTCCCACTAGTTGACCATACCACTATATACAGATGGAGCTGGGCTCCCTCTTGCTGGCGAATCGCCAGAACGTCACCGGTGGCAATCCGCCAGCAGCCCGGCATCCAACTGACTGAGACGGGTGTGCGTCTCACGCGCACGCACGTCTCAGTTTCCGGGTGGCGGGGCGCCGGGAACCCTGTCCGTCTCCGTTTCAGGGAGATGGACAGGGTTAGGGGGGTGCGGGGAGGCGGTGGGGACCCCGGGTGACCGCCGACAAGCCGGCGGGGACCCGGGGGAAGCCGTCGGAAGGGGACGCGCGCGCATCTCGTGCACGCGCGTCCCCTTTCGCAGATACAGATGGCAGGTGGTGGAGGATGGCGGCTGGCATCGCCATCGCCATCCCCTGCAAAGAAGAGACCCGCTCCATTTGTATTTCAGGACCCAATGTTTCTCATACTATCCCTAGTTCCCCATATATATAACCCTTCCATTCTTCCAAAACATCATAATGAAAAGAACATAAGGACGGATACAGACATTACCCCAAGGTATTTTTAAAAAAAAGTCTGCTTTAAAAAATAGTTCAGCTTCTGACCGTATCACTGGACTGTCTTGATGATGGGAACAATTTCTTATTTTATATGTCCCACCTAATTTCTCATGAAGCCTAGTTTTTAGTTGTGGATGAGATGTTCCTTTAAGTGCGCTGTAGAGAATCCTGTGGATATTGCATTACATCCACATATGATTAGTCTTCTTCCACTCATAACATTTAACATATCCTCTAGTTTTCTTACACAACCTTTATTGCTCATTTAGTGTATTTCATCATAACACCCCCGGTCATCTTGCAGTTGCTATTTTTATTAAGGTGCTATTTATTCAATATCTTCTTCATTTGATGTGCATTGTCACAGGCAAACGTGGAGGGGGCGGGGGGGGGGGGGGGTCTGATTTCCCTGAAACCACCCTCCTCTTGGAAAGTGCCTTAAATTGTGACAACAATAGCGCTGGTATATAATACTAGGTGATTCATCGCGCCCTACGGGCGCTCTTCACACCGTCGTAAGGGGCTGCGCCCCCTTAATTTGTGAACGTTTGTATATGAGAAATATGGTTAGAATTGTATGAAAGATGCCTGTATTGCAACTTAGGTGTCCGCGAATCGCGGGAGGGGGGGTCGCGAAGGGTGCCGCGAATTGTAGGAGGGGGGGTCGCGGGGGGTGCCGCGAATTGCAGGAGGGGGGGTTGTGGGGGGGTGGATGCTGCGAATCGCGGGAGGGGAGGGATTGCAGAGAATCGTGGGAGGGGGGTCGCGGGGTGGGTTGCCGCAAATCGCGGGAGGGGGGTTACGGGGACGGGGGTTGCGGCGAATCATGGTAGGGGGGTCGCGGGGGGTGTGCCGTGAATCATGGGAGGGGGGGTCACGGGGTGGGGTGCCGAGAATCACGGGGGGGAGTGTGTGTGCCGTGAATCGCGGGAGTGGGGGTTGCGGGGGGGGTGGGGGGGGGTGTGACGCGAATCGCCACAAGAAAAAATCAACACAGAAAGGTCAACACATGTAAATGTTGACATAAGTGTGGCACTTCATTGGTGTCCATGTGGACACATGAGAATGAATATGAAAACATTCAAAAAATGAAAAAAAAAACTTCAAAAACTCATGTTAACCTTTTTCATTGTCGACCATAGCCATGTCAGTGTTTTCCATGTGCAATTTAATTCTGGAGCTGCCGCGAATTGCGGGAGGGGGGGTCGCGGGGGTGGGTCCCGCGAATCGCGGGAGGGGGGGTTATGGGGCGGGGGTTGCGGCGAATCATGGGAGGGGGGGTCGCGGGGGTGTGCCGTGAATCACGGGAGGGGGGGTCACGGGGTGGGGTGCCGAGAATCGCGGGGGTGGTGTGTGTGTGTGCCGTGAATCGCGGGAGTGGGGGTTGTGGGGGGGGGGGGGTGTGACGCAAATCGCCACAAGAAAAAATCAACACAGAAAGGTCAACACATGTAAATGTTCACATAAGTGTGGCACTTCATTGGTGTCCATGTCGACACATGAGAATGAATATGAAAATATTCAAAAAATGAAAATAAAAAATTCAAAAACTCATGTCAACCTTTTTCATTGTCGACCATAGCCGTGCCAGTGTTTTGCATGTGCCATTTAATCCTGGGGCTGCCGCGAATCACGGGGGGGGGGGGTGCCGCGAATTGCGGGAGGGGGGGGTCGCAGGGTTGGGTGCCGCGAATCGCGGGAGGGCGGGGTTCACAGGGGTTCCGGTGGGGGTTTGCCGCGAATTGCGGGAGGGGGGGGTCGCAGGGTTGGGTGCCGCGAATCGCGGGAGGGCGGGGTTCACAGGGGTTCCAGTGGGGGTTTGCCGCGAATCGCGGGAGGGGGGGTTGCGGGGGGGTGTGACGCGAATCGCCACAAGAAAAAATCAACACAGAAAGGTCAACACATGTAAATGTTGACATAAGTGTGCCACTTCATTGGTGTCCATGTTGACACATGACAATGAATATGAAAACATTCAAAAAATGAAATAAATCTTCAAAAACTCATGTCAACCTTTTTCATTGTCGACCATAGCCGTGCCAGTGTTTTGCATGTGCCATTTAATCCTGGGGCTGCCGCGAATCGCGGGGGGTGCCGTGATTTGCGGGAGGGGGGGGGGTTGTGGGGGGTGGGTGCCGCGAATCGTGGGAGAGTGGGGTTCATGGGGGTTCCGGTGGGGGGTTGCCGCGGATTGCGGGAGGGGGGGGGGTCGCGGGGGGGTGCCGGGGTGCCGCAAATCGCCGGAGGGGGGGTTGCGGGGGGTGTGACGCGAATCGCCACAAGAAAAAAATCAACACAGAAAGGTCAACACATGTAAATGTTGACATAAGTGTGGCACTTCATTGGTGTCCATGTCGACACATGAGAATGAATATGAAAATATTCAAAAAATGACAAAAAAAACCGTCAAAAACTCATGTCAACCTTTTACATTGTCGACCATAGCCATGCCAGTGTTTTCCATGTGCAATTTAATTCTGGAGCTACCGCGAATCACGGGGGGGGGGGGGGTGCCGCGAATTGCGGGAGGGGGGGTCGCGGGGGTGGGTGCCGCGAATCGCGGGAGGGCGGGGTTCCGGTGGGGGGTTGCCGCGAATTGCGGGAGGTAGGGGGTCACGTGGGGTGCCGCGAATCGCGGGAGGGGGGGTTGCGGGGGGGTGTGACGCGAATCGCCACAAGAAAAAATCAACACAGAAAGGTCAACACATGTAAATGTTGACATAAGTGTGCCACTTCATTGGTGTCCATGTCGACACATGACAATGAATATGAAAAAATTAAAAAAATAAATCTTCAAAAACTCATGTCAACCTTTTTCATTGTCGACCATAGCCATGTCAGTGTTTTGCATGTGCCATTTAATCCTGGGGCTGCTGCGAATTGCGGGGGGGGGGGGGGGGTGCCGCGAATCGCGCGGGGGGGGGGGGCGCGGAGGGAGGTTTTGCCGCAAATCGCGGGAGGGGGGGCGCTCACCTGGTGGCTGTGGAGTAGCAGTGCTGGGCAACATGGGAAGGCAGTGGGTGTCTGGCACTGTCTGTGGGCTCACTGGGCTGGTTCTCTGTCACATACCTCCCAACATGACCCAATGCTCTGTTTCTAGACTTCCCCTTAATGTATGATTGCCATCACCTGTTTTAAACAGGTTAATTTCTCAGAAAGGTGTTCAGCACAGATGAAGGCAATCACACATTAAGAGGAAAGTCCAGGAACAGAGCGTTATAGACACAGACACCCACTTTGAGTGACAGATGTAGCCAAATATATAGGAGATGATCAAAAGAGCTGCCACCACATCATGCAGTGTAAGGGACAGAGCAGAGCTGCTGCACATGCCCAGTGTACCAGCTTCTTCTACCACATACAGTATGCGTGGATCTAAACCCTCAAACATCGCAAAACGAAAAACGAGGACCTGTTTGGCCACCCTTGCTATAGATCAACTGTAGTGGGCGTGGGGTGGATGTGAAAGACAATTTCCATAGGGTGTGGACTTTGATAGGATGCCTGTTTCAGATGGATCTTTTGACATACGTCTCAATGTGTTTCCATGACCTTCAAGGCCCTCACATTACAGTAGGCTTGTGTACCAGAAAAGGGGGAGTGGTCTGGGTGATAGGGTGGGGCCTTAGACAGATGGGGGTGGAGTTTTGCAACATAACCCTGTTTTCTCAAGCCTTGGATTCTAGAAAAGTTAAATCATTTTTTTCTCTTTCATTATATATGTATTATATGTATTATATTACAGTATGTAATGTTACTTTATTATTTGTTACTAACACTGTCATAGAGTACCTTACCATATCTTTGTGCTATCATTAGCCTATGTATAACTGACAAACTGCTGGCCCATATCATATTTTTGAATGTATGCCTTTGTCACGCAAGGGTAACATATAAGCACATACATCTTCAAACACATCACACACAAAGATTGTGTACTTGATTTAATTATAAGAATACAAAACAAACACTGGACTCTGCTGATCCACTCTGCTAGTTCCGTCATTGGTTGCCTGTATTTTACCGTATTCAATATAACATACTTCTACTCACATATAAAGCTATTAACCATACTGCACCAGCATATATTTCTTTACTTATCACAAAATACCTCCCATCTCGCTCTCTCCGCTCTGCGCAAGATCTACTTCTCTTTTCTGCACGGATCACCAGCTCCCATTCACTATTACAGGACTTTCATCGGGCTGCTCCCACCCTATGGAATGCCCTTCCACGCACAATAATACTCTCCACTAGCCTCCAAACTATCAAGCGTTCCCTGAAAACTCACCTCTTTAGGCAAGCCTATCCTATTTAGGTACCACCCACCTAACTCTCTGAGGCACTTATGTATTATATAGCTTCCCTTCTGGACCTACAAGCTATGCTTTTACTGGTGCCTGTCCTTGTGTTTCTCTCCTATGTCCCTATAGATTGAGCTTGCAGCAGGGCCCTCCTACCTCCAAGTCTGTCTGTTGTTACCCAGTTTGTTTTATCGTTGTCTACAAATGTAAAGCGCAAAAATCACTGCCTTGGGGTCAGGCAGCGGGGTCCGGGGACTGGAGAAGGTTAACTCCAGCTCCTAGCGCTGCCGGGCGGTGGGCGGGAGGCAGATTTTGAAAAGACTTGCCGGACGCTGATTGGCTGAATTCAGCCAATCAGCGTCCGGCAAGTCTTTTCAAAATCATCAGCGCTTCCCGCCGCCAGGCAAATAGCGAACGGCTGTGTATGTGAAAGCTGCCGCTACACCAGTCCCTGGACCCCCGCTGCCAACATACCTGTGTGTAGCGTCCAGGGGTCCAGGGACTGGTGTAGCGGCAGCCTTCACTCACTCCGTCTCCTAGCGCTATCTGCCTGGCGGCGGGAAGCGCTGATGGCTTTGAAAAGACTTGCCGGACGCTGATTGGCTGAATTCAGCCAATCAGCGTCCGGCAAGTTTTTTCAAAACCTGCCTCCCGCCCACCGTCCGGCAGCGCTAGGAGCCGGAGTTAACCTACCAGTCCCCGGGACCCCGCTAGGACCTGGCGTTAACCCACCAGTCCCCGGACCCACGCTGCTCATCCCAGGGACCACGCTGACGGAACACCAAACTAGCGCCCCCACCCTCCAGCGCCCGGTGCGCGTGACCCCCTAGCCCCCCCCCCTAGTTACGGCCCTGACTATATGAGAAACTGTAAATAAATAAATCTGTCAGGGCCAGTGTTCTCCGGTGAGAACACTGGCCCGGACTGGCAATCTTACTAGATTTATCCTGCATGCGGGACCTTAGTCGCCAGGCAATAGCGATGCATGGGAGCCGCACATAGCTGGTAGGAAGCGATGCAGGGGCATTTTCGAAGCGTCAGATCACTTAGAAAATACCCTGAAATCCCCCCATGTTTAGGCCCTAGAAAGGTGATAAGAAATAAACCAACAGTTGAGGTCAAATAAGGAAACATTTATGACCATTACTTAATCATGGATATGAGCAGTGGTGGCTCCTGCTATAGGGCTGCAGGACTGCAGCCCCTCCAGTTAAAATCACAACACCAGAGAGACACAGACAGACAGAACCAGAGCTCCGGTGCTCTCCCCTGCGGGCACCCTCCCCTACCTCCAGAGCTCTGGTTCCGGCTGTCTGTGTCTCTGACACGCTGGTAACCTCCTCTCACCAGGCTCCATGAAGCAGCAGGGCAGACACAGCAACAGCCCAACCCTGTGGGCAGCATGTAGTAGGTTCCTATTGGAAGCTGCTACTGCTCATCATACACAGAGCTGGAAACTCCTCCCCATCTTGGTCTGCCAGTACATGGAGCGATGACAGCAATAGCTTCCAACAGGAAACCATTCTGTGCACATCTCCAGAGCTACAGTGCTTCTATGGGCTGCTGCCTGTGCAGCCCAGAAGCAATTCTCTGTAGTGAGCATGCCCAGACTTCAGTGAGTCACTCATTGTGATGCAGCTGAAGGAAGGTATGCATTGCACCAGAGAGGTGCATGGAAGTTTATTTTATTTTAAAAATATTTGTGTGTAGATCTTTATTAAGAGTATCATTTTGTGTACTTTAATTAATATTAAAGTTATTAAAAGTGTGTATTTTGCTCTGTACCTGTGTTTATTTGCATATGAGTACATCATTTATTTACAGTAAATGCATACGAACATTAGTACAGCGCACATCAAACTAATAACCTGCAAATAATGAATGACTGTTTGCAACAAGCAGTACCCAGGAAATTAAGTCTAAAGGCAGGAGCCGCCACTGGATATGAGGACAGATGTGCAGGACAGTAACTCAATATATTTACCCGGTGGTTTCCCTGTGAGTATTTCCAAGTTTGCTCTTGTACTAATATGCAAACACTGCAAGGAGAGAGTGTGGCCAGGCAGATGGGGAATTAATGACATGGCCATGTTAGTGTTGGCTAAGCTTACAATTTGTAAACCACAATAGGTCTATTTAAAATTTTTTTTAAAAGGATTGTTTTATATTACATAGTTACATAGTATGTAAGGCCGAAAAAAGACTTGCGTCCATCTAGTTCAACCTGGTATAGATATCCATTGCTTATTTGGTAGGTTCTGATATTTTACAGACAGATTATATTTCTTATTTGTACCCATGGATGTTTTTATCCAGTAAATGTTTGTCCAACTTTGCCTTGAATGCATTTAATGGGCCAGCCGTTACCACCTCTCTGGGAAGAGAGTTCCAGAGTTTGACTGTTCTGACCGTAAATAAATTCTTTCTACTAGCTGAATGAAATCTTTTTTCTTCTAATCTATACTCATGCCCTCGTGTCCTAGATTCCTTTCTAGTAGAAAAGAGGGTGTGTGACAGTTCCTTATATTGGCCCTTGATATACTTGTACATGTTGAGCATGTCCCCCCTTAAACGTCTCTTTTCCAATGTAAATAGTCCCAAATTGTTTAATCTCTCCCCGTAGCTTAAATTCTCCATTCCCCTAATAAGCTTTGTTGCTCGCCTTTGGACTTTTTCTAATTCTATGATGTCCTTTTTATAGTGTGGGGCCCAGAACTGCACTCCGTACTCGAGGTGAGGTCTCACCAATGCTTTATACAGTGGCATAATTACCCTTGAGTCCTTAAGGCCCCCATACACTAGCCGATTTTGGTCAGATTTCAGCCAGATCAGTCGGATCTGGCCGAAATCGGACCAAAATCGGCTAGTTTTGATGTCCCCTCAGATCCGATGCGCGGTCCCGTGCGCATCGGATCTGCGTTGGGTGGTTGGACCTGCTGCACGTCCGACCACCCGACTTGGGACCTAGTGGGGCGGTGGAGGGAGCAGGGGAGCTGGGGACGCTGCGGGGGACACGTCTGTGTCCCCCGCTGCTGGAGACGCTGCGGGGGACAGCGTCTGTGCGGCGAGAAGGTAGAGGGAGCAGGGGGGGCTGGAGACGCTGCGGGGGACACAGGCGGCATAGAGCCGGGCAGGGGGAGCCGGCCGGGAGCTGTCAGTAATGAATAAAAAAAAAAGCCCATACAATGAATGGGCGGCCTGTGATTGGCTGAGCGCTCTCTCAGCCAGTCAGCAATTGGCTGAGAGAGCGCTCAGCAGCCAATCACAGGCTGCCCATTCATTGTATGGGCTTTTTTTTTTTATTCATTACTGACAGCTCCCGGCCGGCTCCCCCTGCCCGGCTCTATGCAGCCTGTGTCCCCCGCAGCGTCTCCAGCCCCCCCTGCTCCCTCTACCTTCTCGCCGCACAGACGCTGTCCCCAGCAGCGGGGGACACAGACGTGTCCCCCGCAGCGTCCCCAGCCCCCCTGCTCCCACCAGCTCCCACCAGCTCCCACCTCTTAGCCCCCCCCCCCCCCCCCCTGCTCCCCGGGTTTTTTACATGTGATAAATCGAGACGATTTATCACATGTAAAAAATGGCACATCAAGTGCCAATCTAATCAAGCTCCCCCGGGGAGCAGCCGGGGAAGCTCAGGGGGAAGTCGGGGGCGACTTGTCCTAAGGACAAGTCACCCTAGTGTATGGGGGCCTTTAGTTTCCATTCCCCTCTTAATACATGCCAGAATTTTGTTGGCCTTTTTTGTAGCTACATTACAATGGGCACTACATCCCAGTTTGCTGTCTATTTGGACTCTTAGATCCTTTTCAAGTATGGAATTACCCAGTTCCTCCCCGCTAAGGTTGTAAATTGCACACTGGTTGTGTCTCCCAAGGTGCATAACCTTACATTTATCTACATTGAACCTCATCTTCCATTTTTTTGCCCACTCATCTAGAATTGCAAGATCATTTTGAAGCATGGTGACATCTTCTGATGATTTGATAAACTTTGCTAAGTTTTGTATCGTCCGCAAAGATGGATACATTGCTGAGTAACCCTATGCCAATATCGTTAATAAAAATGTTAAACAGAATGGGCCCCAAAACCGAACTTTTCTAAAATTATATACATCAAATCAAATACAAAGAGAATCATCAGCAATATATAGTGTTCTTGACATAATATCATAAAGATAATCTTAAATTCCAAATGTTTTTATTTTTTGTTTATTATTTTAATACACCAGAAAGACCTTTTGTAGGACCTTCTGTAATAGCAGTAACAATTTTCTGCATGGCTTAAAATGCGACTCATATAAAGACAACATTGCAAGTTACTGGTGATATCACTATATGGAGTAAACAATGATACTAAGGGTTGTCCTTATTTCTGTATTCAAAACAGCGAAATATTCCGAAAACCGTGGTTTTTCAGTATATTTTGGGGGGTTTTGTTCATTTTTTCCCCCAAGACCCTTTTTTTCATACTTACCTCATCCCCCAAAGTCCACGTTGGCCTCCTGGATCCTCTTCAGCAGCATCTCCAGTCCCAGGGGTGCATTGGGCAAATGCGCGGGCACGCCGGTGTTGTTGTCCATGGACGCTGGGGGACGCCGGGGGACACCGTGGCTGTCAGGGGAACATTGGGGCACAACCAGGGGACCAGGTAAGTATGAAAAAAAAATATATTCCAAAATCCCAAACAATCCCTTATCCAAAATTCTTATGGTCCCAAACATTTTAGATAAGGGATACTCAACCTGTAAACCCAGATACTAGTATATAATTTAAAAAATCTATACTTTTATGTCTCTCCATTGATATCATCACCAGGCATGATGATCTCATTCAGTCAGTTGGGGTTGAATACTGCAAATAGTTGCAGAGAAGGTAACAGTGAATGAAGGGGAAAGCCATGGCCAGATTAAGGTAGGCGCACAGGTCATACTGTTCCCAGGGCCCCCCTTTGCCAGGGGGCCCCCTAACCAGAACACACCGATGTCACAAGCTGTCGCTCTTATGCCGCAGCATAACCAGGCAGTCAGAATGCAATTACATGCCCGGACCGAGGAGTATCAGGTTTTCTTGAGAGAGCTGTAAGTGACACAAGGACTCCATGTTTTCTTAGTCCCCACTTGGGTGTCTGGGCATAATTAAACTAGCAAATTAAAAGTAATATGCACCATTGGTTTGAATTTAATAAACACAATCCTTACATACCATCATAACCTATAACAGGAGGGACAAAATGCATTATATCTAGACTTTCCCTCTTAAATTATAATTGCATTCACCTGTGGTGTAACACCTTCCTTATCAATTAAATAGCTCAACACAGTTGAGGCCAATCATCTATTAAGAATGAAGTCCAGCTAGAGTGCATGGGTACCTCCTTGAATGGGTTATGTTGGGACATATGTATAATCTAACATAATCCCCCACCCCCGCCTTCCACTCAGGCACCCCTGAGGCTTAATCTGGCTCTTGAGAAAGATAGAGGATGTAGCTGAGATAGTGCTGTATTCCTTTTAGTCTCTACTAAATTGGCATTAGGTAACCATAACTCCTAACATGACCCATTCCAAGAGGGTCAACATTTTATGTTCCTTGACATCCTTGCCAGTGGCAGTTGCAGAATCGGGGCTACAGCGTAGTCAAAAATTCAAATAAAGGAGCCCCATATGCAAATGCAACCAGCCCTAAAATGATGTCATCACAAAATCCCTCACCGACAAAGCTCTACATTGAAGATCATGGGCTTAGCATTAGCCACCCCACATGCAAGATCCAAAAACATATGCTTCTTGGAACTCGTTAAATACCCCCAAAAAAATGGCTGTGGGCTACTTTATTTCCAGCATTCTTTATTATTAAAAATCAGCAAACTTGAACTAGACACCTCCCATTTGGCAGCGCAAGATATGCTCCTCCAGCGCACCCTAATACAATGTGCTTTGTACACCTATGACCAATGGATACATATGATGATAGTCATTGTGGGACTGGCCAGTTGGTACTTCTGACAAATACCAAAAGGACCAATGGCCTGATGGGCTGGCTCAGCTATGTATAGGCCTGTCTGAACAGCTCCACCTCCCAGCATTCTGCTCTGCTGAATGAAGGCGTGAGCGGGGGTGTGGCCTGCACTCGGAGGGGGCGACACCAATGTGAAGGCTCTTCTGTGGTGACAGAAGTCCGGTGCTGTAGTGTGATATTCTCCTGCAGCACTCAGCTTCTATCACAGAGGAACAGCCGGCAGTACAGTAAAGCCAGTCTTCCTGGTCAGACAGCATCTCCAGGGATGCTCAACATGCCCACTGAGTGACATAATAGGGATTCCTGCTATACCCCACCTCTGTATATTAGGCCACACAGTTTTTTGGGTGGGTAGACCTCAGGAGCAGGGAGCAATATATAGTGTGCATATGTCACATCCAGTGACACCTCTGCGTCCCCATGACTCATGGTGTGACCCCGAGATGTTGGCCATGACCCCTGAAACCAGAAAATTACTGTGCTGACAAAATCTGTGGGTATGTAGCCTGGTAAGTCAAAGACTGGTGCACTCATCAGTATGTTTAACTTATTCTATTCAAATGAAGAATGAATATACAAATTAAAATGCATTAATAAACCGCCCCATGTGGTATATATTGTACATAGTGAACATTAAAAACAAATAACTGCTCGTAGGAAAATACACAAACTTTGGTGCGTTGTGGTTGTGCTACAGGTTATAGATCTGCAACAGGATACAGCAGGCACACAGTGGTTTGGGCTTCGGCAGGTGAGCCACCTGTAGCTGTATGTGTTCTGGTAGTCAGGTCGGTGCCGGGAGTCTGTGTGGCGGCACAGCAGACACTGGATCTAGCAGGTGAGGCTCTCACAGCTGTATGTATAAAATGTCCCTAATTAATGAAGGGCATAAATTTGCAGCTGTATGTATAAAGAAGGAGTCAGGGAACCCCCAGAAATTGATTATATATCCTGCTAGTACGGTATACAGCCAATATTTGTACCACACACAGCAGTACATGGTAACCATCATCATCATCAATGGCTGCCAGGCTGTGTGTGGTATAGCCATTGATAACGTGATGTCCAGGCAACTATTAGTGTCAGTATTACAAGATGATATAGTGACAGTCTGTGCACATTATTTCCCCTAGACTAGAGATGGGTATACCTTGATAGGAGCCTATAACCAGGCAACCAACTTGCAGCTGTATGTGAAGGGTTTCCTGATAACCAGTGTCGGGGTTATACAAGGCAGTATCTCATGGAGGTCAAGGAGGAATGTGATTAGTGCTTCTCCAAAGCAATACTGTGCATAGGACGGCATCGTGTGACACTTCTTTCATGTTACTTGGAGCTGATGGACTCCACATGTTAATACCTCATCTTTAATAATTATGTATGATGCACCCATCTCTACACTCACCCCTCCCTACATTCAAGCAGGTAATACCGCCTCATTATGCTCTAACTAAGATCATCCCTTCCTCTCTTCACTCTAACTCAAGTCTAGCGCACTCACATTAAACCCGGGTCGTCCATTATACAGAGGGCAGTACGGATGGTGTAATGGTTAGCATTACTGCATCACAGTGCTGAGGTCATGGGTTTGATTCCCACCATGGCCCTAACTGTGTGGAGTTTGTATATTCTACCCTATGCTTGCATGGGTTTTCTTCTGGTACTCCGGATTCCTCCAACAATCCAAAAATATACTGGTAGGCTAATTGGCTCTCAGCAAAATATTAACCCTAGAATGTGTGTGTGTGTGTGTGTGTGTACATGTGGTAGGGAATATAGATTGTAAGCTCCACTGGGGCAGGGACTGATGTGAATGTTCAAATATTCTCTGTAAAACGCTGAGGAATATGTGTGCGCTATATAAGAAACTGTTAATAAATAAATAGGGTGATACAGGATTAAACCTTCTTATAACACAGGTCAAATTGCCGAGTTGTTCAACCTGGGTTATAAGCTTTCACACCGCAAATCAACCCATGTTGATGTGTCAGCAACCTGGCAATTACCTGGGTCTGAGGTGCGGTGTGATAAGGGGTAATAAGATCACTCTAACTCCCGTCATGTCTCCCCTCTACACTCTAACTCCAGTCATGTCTCCCGTCTACACTCTAACTCCAGTCATGTCTCCTATATACACTCTAACTCCAGTCATGTCTCCCCTCTACACTCCGGTCATGTCTCCCGTCTACACTCTAACTCTGGCCATGTCTCCCGTCTACACTCTAACTCCGGTCATGTCTCCCATCTACACTCTAACTCCGGTCATGTCTCCCCTCTACACTCTAACTCCGGTCGTGTCTCCCCTCTACACTCTAACTCCAGTCATGTCTCCTTTCTACACTCTAACTCTAGTCATGCCCCCTCTCTACACTCTAACTCCAGTCATGTCTCCCCTCTACACTTTAACTCCAGTCATGTCTCCCCTCTACACTCTAACTCCAGTCATGTCTCCTTTCTACACTCTAACTCCAGTCATGCCCCCTCTACACTCTAACTCCGGTCATGTCTCCCCTCTACACTCTATCTCCGGTCATACCCCCTCTCTACACTCTAAGATCAAGGTCTTCAGCAATATGCCCAATAGCACATATGAATATGTTATAGGCAAAAAGTATTGTAAGAATAATGGGGCACATCAAGGCGTTCACATTGCCAGGGGCGTCCGGACCCCTACGTACAGTCTTTTGTATACAAGTTAGTTCTGGGAATACATCCCTTTTCATCGTGTCATTTCCCATCTATTACAATAAGCTCCCTGTAATTGTTGCATTCTTTGACCTGGTGTATTCAGCTTACTGTATGTATTTGTATTGAGCAACGTACGTATTGCCTCTGGCCCCCTGCGACTGGCTCACATCACTTCTGCTCAGCCGGCAGCTGGGATTTCCAGGAGAAGTTGTATACCTTCAGGCAAGGGGTGGATATAATTACATCTAATGACTTGTCTATGAGCAAGGAGGGGAATTTCTCTACCAAACACAGTTTCATGCTTCCCGTTGCCAAACTAAATGTTGTGCTCTCTGTGCATGGGAATAGACACAGTAGCCGCTGTATGTAACAGAAGACAACCAAAATATGATGTTAGCCGCATCAATAGTGACTCATTAACACTGACTTTGTGCTATTGCTGATACATCGATGAAATGCTTTCTTTATTCCATTCAATATTATTTAAGTTGCCGAATTTAGAGTTTTTCTGAGAAAATGCTGGAAATGCCCGGGGGTGTTTTACTGGCTGCAAATCAGCCACAAGGGCTAACCACTGGATCAAAATGAATTTATTAACTATTTCGCTGCTGGATTTTCCAAGGTTAAAATGTTTTTTGTAAAAAACTACAGCAGAGAACACCGCTGCAAATCTACAAACATCCCTTGAATTTAACTTAACCCTTTGAGCAGGGGCGGATTTAGGGGTGATGACACCCCTAGGCACATCAATAACGACTGCCCCCCCCCCCCCCCCCCGCCTAATTGTATTATTGGTACTTGTGTATTATCACGGCTCCCACGATTTCCAACTTATGGGATCTTATACAATTTAAAATTGTATACCATTGTATATGGCATACAATGGCATACGATGAGATGAGATGAGATTTTAAATTGTATAAGCACACTAATGGGTGCTTTCAAGGTCAATTGGCCCCCCTATAACATTTTTAATTGTATAAGCACCCTAATGGGTGCTTACAATGTTAAATGCACCCCCACGCCACCCCCACTATCAACGCCAACCCGAAGAGTGGCGAGCGCAGCGAGCCCGCGAGGGGCGGCGGTACGCGTCCTCCGACCTTTTCATACCCCCACTATCCATGTCGGCGTGGAGTTGATTTTATATAGTGTGGCGAGCGCAGCGAGCCCCGCGAGGGGACGCGTAATACATGCAAAGTATTACGAGTCCCCTTGCATGGATAGTGGGGGTATGAAAAGGTCGGAGGACGCGTACCGCCGCCCCTCGCGGGCTCGCTGCGCTCGCCACGCTTCGGGTTGGCGTTGATAGTGGGGGTGGCGTGGGGGTGCATTTAACATTGTAAGCACCCATTAGGATGCTTGTACAATTAAAAATGTTATAGGGGGGCCAATTGACCTTGAAAGCACCCATTAGTGTGCTTATACAATTTAAAATCTCATCTCATCTCATCTCATCGTATGCCATATACAATGGTATACAATTTTAAATTGTATAAGATCGAGTCCCATCACAGCACATCTCATCTCATTGCATACCATTTTAATGGTGTGTACACACGGTCGACATGCTGCCGTGCGATGCGAGTCCCGATGCGATCTGATGGCATCGGGACTCGCATCGCACGGCAGCATGTCGACCGTGTAAGAACATGAAGGAGAGCAGAGGACAGTACCTGTCACCAGGGTGCCGGGATGTCAGCGTGCTGCGACACCCGGGGCCGCAGCACATCAAACAGCTTCCCCCCCGCCGTGCAGACATCAGGCCACACCCCCCGCCCTCCTCTTTAGGCGGACTTCTTCCGGGTCATCAGCCCTGCAGCGCAGCACCAGGAGAAGCCCCTCTCCCTCTGGCCGCCGGAGCTATAGTGAGTATTCAGGCACAAAGACTATATAGTGCAGATCTGCACTATATAGTCTTGCCTGCCCTCACTATGTCGCTGCCGATTTGCGCTCACTGTATTCAAGATGGAATATGGTACAGTACAGTGGATATTTTGCAGTTAATGGTACATTTCATGCTGACAGTACTATCACAGGCATCCAAGTGCCGCCCCCAAACATGTGCCGCCCCTAGGCACGTGCCTCACGTGCCTAATGGGAAATTCGGCACTGCCTTTGAGTGCCAAGGCTGCTGTGAGAGATCCTAAAAATATCCGCTAAAGATGCCAGCACCGCTCACAGCGACTGTACTTTTAGTATAAATAAATACAAATACGGACAAGTCAAGTACTTGAAGTTTAGTTAAATATTGCATCCAAAAAAAGAACAGTCGCTGTGAGTTAGGTGACTCCCGAAACAAAAAAACCCTAAAAAAATGGCAATGGTGCAGCGGAATTAGCGCTCTTGTATGGTCACCCATAACTGTTAAAGACCGGACAATGGGTTTTGTGATTTCCAAGTAAAAATCACAAAAGGTCAATTAAAGGTACAGTAAGTGGGAACAGACCCCTCTCTAGAGACCATTTGCCAGTGTAATGGCCTGGATGTAAATAATGTTGTGGAAGCATATGGTGGGGGAATCACAGTGGACAAGGGAGCGATGGGACTTGTAAAGTGCATGTGTAACATCATCAGCTAGAGGACAAGGAACTACCCATTGAAGGGGCTCACATCCCCAGCACCAAGAAAACTGACAAGTGTAGCTTGGCCAGCCGGAGGACAGGCTTGTGCAAATGTACGAGCAGGAAATAATAAAGTTGGACGGCGCAAGTGCTGAGGGGTTATAAAAAGCAGGACAGGAGACGTTAGAAAGAACGGTTGCAGAGAGGGGAGGGAGAGAGAAGTGATACGGCGCCGGGAAGCGGAAGAGGTGACGCAGCTGTATTTTACCTGGATACGGAGCTCCCGGTCTATCTCCTGCTGCCACGGTGACCGGCGCTGGAAGAAATAGCGTTGGTCCACCCACAGGTGTGACGCCATTGTGGGCGGTCCCGGAGGCGGCGGTGTAAGATGGAGTAGGCGGGGTCCCGGAGGACGGCCTACTGGAAGCCGGTGAGCAGCGATTGGAAGATGGCGCCGGGTGGAAGAGAGGCGCGGCTAGTGACCAGAGTGACGGAGTGAAGTCAGCTGTGCCCTCGGCGCTAAGGGAGACCTCCAACAGCTGATGCGCAGAGAGAGAGACGGCCTAATCTTGGCGGCAGAAGAACGGGAGACGGCAGTGACACCCTCAGGAACTCATCACCGTGAGTAGCCTTGGGAGGGCCTCTAAGAGGTCTAAACCCGGCAGTAGCAGGGGCACAGCATTGAGCAGCATAGGGACAGGACCAGTATATCGTGAGGGACAGCCTATTACCCCGAATCCATATGACATATAACTCCATTCCCGGTGATGCCAGCCAAGTGATTACCCTGCAGTTACCTACCAGCTACAGCGTTTAGCCAGTCAGACCCCACAAGTGGTTACCCTGCAGTTACCTACCAGCTACAGCGTTTAGCCAGTCAGACTCCATAAGTGGGGAAAGGAGTGGAAGCAGCACGTATAGTACAGTGATTCCAAGTACAGATATAGACAGTGCAATAACCAGGGATCCTTATGTATATTTCTACAGTCTAGCGATCAGTAGCATCAGGAACTTACCTGGATACGTGCAGATAACTGCTGTCACGCGCAGTAAGGAGGAATCTCTGTGAAATAGAGATAATACCATTAGTTATCATTTGCCTGTCGGAACAGACTACGGTTATGCATACCGCTTGTTTGTAAAAGAAACATCAGATTGTACTCTCAGGGAACTGGACACAAAACGCTATTTTAGTGCACATATTATCTAATTTGCCCATCAGGGCGCGTTTATAAGTCATTAGATCTCAGTGAATTAGCGTAGTGTAAACATATTATTGTAGAACAGATGGTCTCTCTGCGAAGAGGCAAAAACAAGCTTTGTTGAATCAACTGTATATCTTAAGGTACAATTATCATATTGTTGGCATTAATAGCCAGTGGTTAGCATAAAAGTAAAGAAACGTGCGTAAGCAATAAGTAGTATAACAAAAGAAAACATTCATTAGTATAATATAAATAGTTAATCCATGCAGTGTTTACTGTAAAGTTATATAAGCGGTGAGAGTATTTAAGGATTGATTTACATGTCTGTTCCTGAATAGTATTGTACCACATTTAACAAGTTGGGACATTGTCTTTGTTTGACCTATATACCTGATACCAGAATGTTGTAGACTACCTTTTCAAAAGATAAACCTCAGTATTGTTTCTACGTTATTTGTGCCAAAGAAGAAAGAATCTGCAAATAAAGAAATACTTACCGACCTTGAATATCTGTTCCTTGAGTCGTCTGGATCTGGGGGAAAGAGAACGCGGGTTCAGAAGAGAATAGTACTATCGCATAAAGTTAGTACACCAGTTTAGTGGCTCAATAAGATAGTGATATACAAAGGTGTCCTCATACACGTAGCCTCAATACACCAACCAGCGTCACTACGCATGGTGTAGCATCTTGTACTTTCTTTTTCTTTGAATTTTGCATCTTATTTACATAACAGTTGCAGCACAACACCATTCAAAGTGCAATACAGGCGCACTACTGATGCACTACTTATGCACTTCAGACGCCCTACTGATGCACCACAGATGCACTACAGATGTACTACAGGCGCACTACAGAAGCACTACAGATGTACTACAGGCGCACTACAGAAGCACTACAGATGCACACAAATTAGTTTAAGCAAGCATGTAAAAAGTCACAGGTTCAGCAGAACTTGGTACGAGAAAAAGATGCAGCCGCTTCATCTTACCCAGATTCAGACTCACTCCGCAACACACAGATATACAAATGTCGCACATCAACTTGGCTGGTGTAATTTAGCAATGTAGTTTTGTCACTTCCAGGTTTAGTTATTATTATTATTTTATTTATAAGGTGCCACAAGTGTTTTGCAGCGCCGTACAAAGGAACAGTACAGGGAAACAAAACAGTATTACATTGAATAAATAACAAAAATAGAGTACAAATAAAGAGCGCCACAGTTCTATACACATTACAGCTTAAATATAAATAGTTATGCAAATAAGATGCACTTTTTATAAAAAACAGAAACAACACGGCAGAGCGGTCCGTGATCTGGTCACATAGAGGGTTGTTAGGCGTAAATTAAACCACTTTGTTTGAGGACTTGGGGGGGGGGGGGGGGGGGGATCAGCACCGCTCGCTTAGCAGTGGTTGTTTGCTGCTTAGCAAGCGGTCTCCCGGCTGAACGCAAAGTTAAAAAAACTCACTTGCCTCACGCCCAGCCGTAACCTGCAAATGAATAGGAAAACCCAGTGGCTGTGGGAAAAAACTCACACTTACAGGCAAGGGGCCTGCTTCTGCTATAACTTGTTACCGCTTACAAAAAATGTACAGTGTATATTATATTGGTCTCAGCAGCTTGTTTGATAAAAAGGCATGGTTATAGAACACTTGCAGGATAGCCACTGAAATCATTGATTTTCTGGGAGTACCTACAAATACTAAGGATCCATCCTCTGAATGTAAAGAGGAGGGATCTACTATATCTGCCACCAAGCCCCCGTTTCCACTTACACAAGCCATGATAGGTTTTTTTTTTCAATATTGCATTTTTATTGAACTCCTATAGGTTTCTATACATTAAGCAAGTAATAGATCAATATTATATTCATTAACATGAATCAGGCCTATCATCAGCGCAATATAAAGGAAATACGGCACTCCAAGCTTCTCATTTGGTTTATTAGCAACAAAAAAGCAATGTTTCAGACCTCTGTGCTCCTCTATCAATCTCTACAGACACGTAATGATGGAAAGAAGTAACATTTAGATGATAAAATGGGGCTTACAAAAAAAATCCAAATTGATGTAATAGTGGCATAATACTGAGTTAAAGAAAATGTTACTTTCTCATGGCACACAACCTATTTTTACTACATGGATCCAGTCCAGGTTTTGATTGAGGCCAGAAATGAACTGCAGGCAAGTTGATTAGTCATACCTCCCAACTTTTGACCTGAAAAAATAAGGACACTCGCGCGGCGTATGCAAATGAAGACGCGGCTTATGCTAATTAGCCGCAACCTCATTTTCATACGAGAATAGACGCTGTGCACATGCGCACAGCGTCTATTCTACTAGATTGGGGGGTCTCCCAACTGCCACACCCAGCAGCGGGACAATGCCTGCCGCGGGTGGGACAGCGGGACAGGACCCGAAAATCGGGACTGTCCCTCTAAAATCGTGACAGTTGGGAGGTATGGATTAGTAGCACCTGTTAGCTGCCTTTAAGAATTGTGTCTGTAACAGCATGGTTAGAAAAGGCACAGATTAGATAGGCCAAATGGTTCTTTTTGTCGTCAAACTCTTTATTTCTATGTTTCTAACTCCTAGGTTCAGTAGGGGGCCTTTAAATCACATGTCATGAAAATACTATTTACTGCTAACTGTCCAGGTTTGGTGGAACAGTCCCTTTGTACAGGTGCAGTACCACTCGGGAAGGGAAAAGGATGGTAGGGAACATTATCTCCTGCTGCTCTACATTACAGCTTGGAAAGTGGTGAGCAAACCGCCAGTGCAGTGTGATGTGTAATGGGGACGTGGTGCTTGGCCACGCCCCTAAAATGATGCACAATGGGGTGTGGCATACACAGAGCTCCCTCCTCCCAATTGTCAGAAGGCAGGCTTATTATTGTAGAGTAGTAGAATGGTATAATATCAGTATTGGTACCAACATTTTCTCTTCCTATAACTGTGCACAATGTAGTAACACTATTACCCTTACTAGTTGGCACTGGTTAATATCACCACAACCACACATCATTCACAGTCAGCTGATTAATGTTGAGATCACAGTTTTCTTTGGACCACAAACTAAAAGGACATTTCATCAGATTGTATCCTTCCTCAATATTTATTAACGTTATGTAAGTATGAGAACAATGCAATAAAAACCGTGGGTAACTATGTGATCATTTCCCTTTAATGTTGGATGAATACAACTCTTAAAGCATGTGAACTAATAGAGTAAACCACAGCTTAAGATACCCTATAGTGATGTCACATACTAATGTTCTCCTATCCTGGTCTCCTAACCACAGGGCTATTTTTCAGCAGGCTCCAGCAGGAACTGAGGCCCTTATTCTAGTTCACTCTTCTGACAAAATATTTCTTAGATGGACAAAAACCATGTGCACTGCAGGTGAGGCAGGTGTTACTTGTGCAGAGATAATTAGATTTGGATGGGGTTTTACACCTGCCTCACCTGCAGTGCACATGGTTTTGTCCATCTTTAATATTTTGTCAGAAAGAGTGAACTAGAATAAGGGCCTCAGTTCCTGCTGGAGCCTGTTGAAAAATAGCCCTGCCTAACCATATATAGTTGTATTGATGTGCATTACTTTTTCGATTAGGTAACCGGAGGGCTGTTGTTAATTTCGACTTTGATAGATGTTTCATTAGTCTAATGGAAAATGGCTATACACAAATATAGTATTTACTTAGATCACTACTGCAGTGAGTTTGGACTTCTTGGATGCCCAAAGTCCACCCCAATCTTGGAGTAATCAGGCAGAGGTGGCCTGAGGCCTAGGCAGTATAGGCAGGTGCACAGGGCTCTGCAACACTGGGGCTCCTGACAGTCGGACAGGCAGACTTCAGCAGATTGCATCACTGGAGGGATGCTGCAACTCACTGTGCTTTCAATAAAATGGCCACAGATTTATTAAAGATTAACAATAGAATTACAGATATGTAGATGCAGAGCCAACAATTCCATGTTGACCTAATTATGTAGGCCAGACAGAAATACATCTAAACCAGTAATACGTGAGTGGAAGACATCTCTATACATGTGAAATGGACAATGATGGACACCTTGCTGCTGAGTAACCAGTACTGTCTAACATTGGACCACAGAGAGCAATCTCCAACCAAATTATCCAAAATCTTGAAAAATACAGACTCTAAACTGCCCTGGCCTTCTCTTATCAGCTCTGTGTATGCCACACCCCATTGTCCATCACATTAGGGTTGTGGCCAAGCATTACACCGCCATTACACATCACAATGGCGTTGTGGTCAACACTTTCGCAGGTGGGTGGCAACTAAATCGGCTGATCAAATTCTCTGCTTCTGAACATTCATAGAGAAAGGCAACTAAAACCATCCATAAGAGCTGAATGGAGTCCTGCCTAAAGTAAAACTTAGAAACTTAGACTTTGATGGGAGATAAGAACCACATGGCAGTAGGAACGACTAATCTTCCACTTATTTAAGCGTATTGTCATCTCAAACCAGTGGCATCAATACAAAGGGTGTGGGAGATGCAAGCTATAGGGCCTGGCTGATTAGAGGTCTCAAAGGCCCAGAAAGCCACCTCACTACACTGTTTTCATTACAAATCAGGAAACATGCCCGCGGCAGTAGAGCAGCTGGCAAATATGATCAAGCATGGAGCGCCACACAGCCCCAACTCCTTCTGATAGTGAGCATATATTCGTGGGCAGAGGAGTAGCTAGGAGACATGGTGCCCAGAGCAACGGTATTTTTTGGTGCCCCCCTAGTCATCTTTCCTTCTTATAGTACTGCTCCTTACACATTATGCCACAAAAACTTTAATGGTCATTACAGAGTATGACCCATACCATAATGCCTAGTAGACATTATGCTACAAACCATTTGTCACATCCTCCATGGCTCTCACCCAAATCCCTTGTGCTGTGCCCAGCCCTAGGCTCTCTAACCGCATGTCTAATACTATGGCGCTCACCTCCGCTTGTGTCCCTGGTCCTGGTGGGGTACATGTGTCCACGCTGTCGCCGCGTGGTGACAGTGGTGCTGTGTGCTCCGGTGCCATGCTGGGCATGAGTGGCATGAGACCTGAACTGCCATGTGTGTTTGTGCCTGGTTAGGCCTCTGTCTGAATGCCGGCAATTGCGCAGCTGCGCACTCTCACTGCCGGCTGAAACCTGTCGCCCCTCTGGCGGCCACCATCTTTCCGGTTACCTCAGCCTGTCCTGTGCGGCTCCGCCTCTCCTGTCAATAGGCTTACCAATAGCCGCACAGCTAACCTGTTAAGTACTGACTGGCCGGGTTAGACCGGCAGTCAGTACAATGATGTCTCTGCCTAAGCATCATTGCTCCGGTCTGGCTCTGTAGTTCCTACTACAAACTCTCGTGTCTTCAAGTGAAGTTATTCTCCTGCTGATCGTCCACTGCTCTTCTCGTGCACCACGGACTCCACTGCCGCCAATGCGGACTGAGTAAGGTTAGCCCCCCAAAGGGGTATTATCTTACTTATCTTTCCCGACGGTTATTATCCACGGTCACCTCTGATTGCAGCCACGATCCAATCCAGCAAGGACAGACTTCTTCATTATTATTCTTTATTCATCCAATCTTCAACCAATCATCCAATCTTTCAACCAATCATCCAATCTTCCAACCAATCATCCAATCTTCCAATCAATCATCCAATCTTCCAAACCAACCATCCAATCTTTCAGTTAATTCTCCAGTCTTCATTCAAACATCCAATCCTTCAGCCAATTATTCAATTACCCAATCAAACTTTCCCTTCTTCAGTTATTCTTCAATTCTTCAATCAACACTCTAATATTCTTTCCAAGTACCAAGCATCATCATATTCTACAATAACGTATTGGACTATTGACTTTTACTATTGCATAACTTACAGTATATTATTTGTGCCATCAGTATCAACTTGTATTGCAGTATCTTTATTAAACCAGTTTCATTTTATCCTATTGCTTCACTCCCTTCTGTCGTTGATGCAACAACTTTACATTAAAGCACCCAGCCTCCGTTACACTCCAGCTGGTGCTTCTAAGAACGTGACACCATTATGTTTCAGTAACTTTATGCCACACACCGTAATACCCATTGCACATGCCACACACACCATAAACCTTAATTCACTTTTATGCCACACACCATAATACTTCAGGGTAATGCTTTACACGCAATGGCGTAATTATAACTTTTGGTGTAGTTGCTCCTTAGCCGCTCCGCCTACAGCCACTTCTGCCAACATGGCACCGTGAACGCCCCTCCCGAAGGAGGTGATCGGTACGGCTGATGTTCGCTCCATTGCTGACGCAGGTGGGTCGTGGCTTCCATCCCAAATGTCCTCTCCTGAAGACCGAGCTACGTTCGGGATGGTACGGCCAGTTCCCGCTGAGATCTCAGGAGAAACACACACAGGATTAATTACATAGGATAACCCCTGTGGAACCTCCGGGTTTACCCGGCGGGACAGTTCTCTGTTATCCAACCCGCGTGCAGAAGGAGGGGTCTGGGGAGTGAAACCTGAGGGATGGTTTGGGGCTGCAGGATGGGAAAACCCACCCCCAGTATATCCTGAGGGAGGGCCTGCCTGCCAATATGATGCCTGTGGAAAGGTGGCCCCAGACCAACTTTGCCCACATGGGGCCCACATCGGCCCCATGGGAGGCGTGTAATATGGGAAAGCCAGTGTCTGGCCCGCAAAAGATTGCTGGCCAAAATGTTGCCGGCCGGTATGGTATGCTGGGTGACCAGCGGTCAGCGGCGTGGTGAATGACCACGTCGTCTGTGCCTGGTGCATGATGGGGGGCTGAAACATGGCTGGCAAGCCAGTGCCAAAAGCAGGCGGCAAGAAACCCTGGGAAACCGGCTGCATAACTGGGTTCTGCCCATGCCGGGCTGTGAAGCTGCCGTGTGCATAGAGCCCTTCTGCGACCACAGGGACAGGCGTGCCTGCATCAGGTGTATGGAGGCAGGTATGCACTGGGCGAGGGCACCCTACATCAAAGGAAAGAGTATTGGATCGGTAGGAAAATTATGGGTATAATTAAGGTGTGTATGGTGTGTAACCACAGTCGACAGACGTGCTATTCGATCCCAATTCGATCCCGAATCGCACGGCAAGCCTAAAAGACACGCATGCACTTTTGACTAGATAGTACAGATCTGTACTATCTAGTCAGCGCAACCCTGTCTATCTGGCTTTGATTTGTGCTGTACGGGATCGAATCGGGATCGAAAGGTTAAAAAACCTTTTCGATCTCCATAAGATCCCAATGCAATTTTGAGTAGTCAAAATTGTTGGCAAAATTGTACCGTGTGTACATGCCATTACACAAGGGAATAACTACCATAGGTGCAAGGGGTGCAGCTGCTATGGGGCCCAGAGCTGAAGGGGGCCCATCTTTGCTGTCTTAAATAATAGACTGAAACGTTGAATGTTGCCTTCAGTGGTGTAGAAGTATGGAGGAAATAATCCGCGTCTCTCCAGGGGACTTAGGTATGGTAATAAAGAATCTTTATAGTATCATAACAAGCATATGTCAAATGTGTTAACGTTTCAATACACCTATATGGAATAAAGTATTTTTCTTGACAACACATGCTCAGAAATACATGACTCGCACGGCGGCGAGATAACATATGAGCGCTCGGCGGCGCACACACAAACAATTATACTCACCAGTGTGTGTGTGCCGCCGAGCGCTCATATGTTATCTCGCCGCCGTGCGACATAGCCAGCAGCTCAGAGAGCCACTAGCCATGCCCCCACAGCTGCGAAAATCAGGTGCCCCCCCGGGGCTGCTTCAACATATTTCCCGGGCTGCTTTTAATTCCCAATCCACCCCTGCACAGAATATTGCTGCAATTACTAACCGTTAACCACTCTCACCATAGGAGCTGTGGAGTATATAATAGGGAAATTTATATTTTAGTTGTATTGTTTTTTTCAGTTTTGTTTGTTATTATTGTTGACCACATTGTGTTTTAATTAGCATTAAATAATTTGTATTATTCTGGACAGCGCGGTTCTTCCACTCCATTTCTTTGCTTGCTTTGTACCCTAAGGGTTTGGTAATCCCCCTTCTTGAAGCAGCTGCAGTGCAGAAATGTGTACCAATCAGCGCTCAAAATCATGTTTGGTTCGGTTTATCATGGGGTAACTTCCATTTAATACATAGCATTTATTTCATAGAAATGTTGAGTATTTTCCCTTCCTTTTATGCAGCAAATGCCGATACTGATAGAGTCATTGGCTGCCATTCCTTGATTAAAGTGCCTTTTGTAAAGTACATTTTGTCATTCTCTGTAAATAAACTATTTCCATCAATTTAATTTCCGCTGTTCTCCTCGTCACTCCGTTCTAACACATTTAAATGAAATACAAAGGTGTAGTACAGTACGGAGAAGGGTATTTTGCAATGAGAAAAATGCAGTTTAAAAGCGAAAACAACTTGTAATTGATTTCCAGATATAAAATGAGGTTTCAATTATGTATTATTTTTATAATGAAACAAGAACTGTCTATTGAAATATCAGCAACTAAAGCCGGTACACGTTAGCCGATATCATCCATGAACGATATTGTTACCGTTTTCCCTTGAACTGGCGGAAACTCCCTAAGCAAACATTCTAGTGCATACACATTAATCAAATGGTCTGATTCAGACCTGATCACATGATTGCTAATTTGCAGTGGTCTGCGACCAGGTCAGTGGCGTAACTACGTTTTGGGCGCCCCCCAGCCGTTAGGGGGGGGGGGCGCCCCCCCCACCGCCGCCGCCCCGCCAAGCACCCCCAATCCCCCGCCGCCCATGCAAACCCCCCCCCCCAATCCCCTGCAGCCTTACCTATCGCGCTGGTCCCGACGGCTCCGTTCTTCTTCTTCTGCTGAGGACCACCACAAAATGGCCACCCCCATACAGCAGACAGTTTCAGAGAACAGTGCGCAATATGGGGGCGGCCATTTTGTGGTGGTCCTCAGCAGAAGAACGGAGCCGCCTGGACCAGCGAGATAGGTAAGTCTGCGGGGGATTGGGGGGGGTGTAACTATAGCACCGCAGCCCCCGGCGCCCCCACATGCACAGCGCCCCCCTGCGGTGGCGGGGGCTGCGGTGCTATAGTTATGCCGCTGGACCTGGTAAATTCAGCCCCGCCAGAATGAAATCCTGCCTTGCGAACAGATGTGCATGGCTTGCAAATCTATTCGCAGTTGTGAAAATAATTCCAAATCCAATCGCAATCCGCTCATCATCAAATGATTTCACAGTGTGTGCAGGCTCTGAGCGGCCCTGGACTTACTTGGGGTGCAGGATGACTCTCCAACAATCGTTTCTCTGACATCGGATTCCCGACTGCTAAATGCCTGACTGTCGGGATCCCAACTGCCGAGGGCTATTTTCCCTCATGGGGGTCCACAACTAAAGTACAGGTTGAATACAATGTGAGTTACAGTGCTGGTTGGATACAGTGAAGGTTGGATACAGTGTGGGTTGGATATACCAATAGTGCACTTACTGTGACAGCAGTTTATACAGAGCACTCACAATGATTGTTGTGCTTGGCTGGTGCAGCAGCAGTAGCCTGTGGGTGGGTGGGCGAAGCAGCAGGGATACGTTGGCTGGGAGCGTGACAGATGGCTCTCTCAGTCAATCAGCAGTCAGTCAATTGATTTCAATGGAACTTTTGAAATTGTCATCCAAATCCAAAACCTGCAAATCTAACAGTGGGAGGATGAAGCTTTGCCTCATTTTGTAATCTGATGCATGCAGGCAGGTCCAAGCCCCGTCCGGGATTTCCTCAGATCCTGAAAGTTTAGGTGAGCTTGGTTCTCTGAGAACTAAGCCAAATCACTAGCCCACAAACACAAACACATATATATTTGTGGAGCATTTGCACTCATGGCCAACCTCTGTCATCAAATGGGTGCTCAACTAGAGTGACACTGTACATGTCCCAATCATAGTATAGGTGTAGGATAATTAATCCAAGAAGAGCACTCACCAGTAAAACAGCATATCTTTTAATTGTACTTTTCAAGTAAATGTCATCTTACTTTTTGGATCTAACGATCCTGGTAGTTGACATTCCGGCCACTAGAGGGCCTTTATCAAGAAAGCTCACTGCATACAACCTCACATACAACCGTACTTGGATTCCTTGAGCTGTGAGGTTGTATGCAGTGAGCTGTCTTGATAAAGGCCCTCTAGTGGCCTTGCACATGGTTATTGAGGGCAATGCACTTGTGCAGTTGCCCGAACATCGGCCAGCATCCGAATTCAGCTGCTGTTCCATTTTTCCAGAAATTTGCACATGTGCAGTAGGGTTTGAGCGCTCCTGTGCTCAGACTCTTCTGCGCTCCGCTAGTCCCAGCAGAGAGGAGGGGGCCCGGCTGAAGGAACATAACCTGGTTCCAACTCAGCAATCTACAAAGGATACGGAGAAGCCTATTGGTGAGCACCTGTGGGATTAGCTGCATACAGGAGCTGGGTTGTGTTTATGGACAGCCCTGCGGAATGGAGCATGGGCATCTCTAGGTCTCTTGGTGAGCCCAATGGTAGTGTCAGTTGGCAATTAAAAAGCTGCTCAACCATAGATCCTGATCTGCCTCTCCGGTGACAGTGGATTGGTAGATCCAAGTTGGAGAAAGGACTTTTCACGCCCTGAAGGAGGAGCAAAGCCAGTGACCTGGCACTGTCATTATCCATGCATTATGTAATGTCAGAAGATAACTGCACAGTTGTACAGTATATAACATTTGCAATGGAAAGGGTATTACCGTATGTAGAATGTGGTACTGACATATCCAAACCTATCCTTAAGCCCCGTACACACTGGGCGATAAAATGAGCGATATCGCTAATTTTATCCCTTCTGAGCGATATTGCTCATATAATCCTCCTCCCACCATCGATAGTCAGCCACAGGCATCAGCAAGTGTGTATGCACTTACTGATTCTGGATCCCCACTGCCGCTGACATCATATACAATGGGGATAGCCCTGTGTGTACGCACCTTTACTATATATATATATTTGGTGTATTGCAGACAAATACCAATGATATAGCTTAAAACCACACGTTAAGTCCCTAAATAATGCTCTAATACTATTGAATCCATTATAATTGGATACCCTCAAAGTGCCTATTACCCTTTTAAGAGTCAAATCAGTGTAATAAATTCCAACAACATGCGCACTCCCTATTTTAATAGGTGGCAGCTGGACATCAGTAGAGTGTATGTTACACTAAATAGTGGTGGAATAAAAAAATTGTACAGTACGAATAAAAAAAACTTTATTAATAATTAGTATAATATATTACGATATATATGATATATTACATACATAAGATAAATTACATATATCAACAATTATCCAAAACATGTGTTCTGCCTCATTATTCACAAAATAAATATATAGACTGTTTTATGGCTCAGTTACAGTTTTTGGGCATCTAACACCCCAGCCAGCTGTTGATGTTAAGAACTCTTTGGATTCTCTTTGACTCAATGCTGTATTCATACTGAGTTGTTCCTTGAAAGAAGTAAAGTGCACCTGGGAAATAAAAGAGATGTTGGGATTAGTAAAATTGCATGAGAATATGGAATGTTCAACAGATAATTCACCGAGGACTGAAAAAGGCCCAAAACAGTCCATATTTGGGGTTCACTCTGTCCTAGCAATTAGTAAGTAAAGTCCTAATGAATTGTGCCACAAAAACAACTACTTTTTGATACAATTTACCCAAAAAATATTGTAGCGGCGCTATACTCTGCTACCACGGTGATACTGGGCGGGAGCCCTAGGGATTAATTTACTTTACTGGGCCAGGCTGTGCAGATATATGCAAAAAAGGTTAATAAATTGATAAGTTATTTTTAAAAAAATATATACATATCTTAGTATAGTGATAATAGAATAAACATGATACAAAAAGACCTCTTATGCATGAAAAGTAAAATTCTATAGGCACGTATACAGGGAAATAAAAGAAAATACCCTACCGCCAAGAAAAACCGAGCAGCCCCGATGTGGTAATAAAAAAAAAGCAGCATATGCAGTACTTCTTGTGGCCATTTGGTGGCAGTATAGAGAATATTTTACATTGCTAATTTATTAGGCTTTTCCAGTCATTTGGATTGAGTTGTAATCTGTTTAGGTCAATATGAATATAAATCTATGGTGTGTTTGCACAGTATTATATAAATGTCAGTAACTTTTTGATAAATTGTGTTTGCCCAGCCATAACCTGGCATCAGTCCTGCTGGTGGTTAGATTTACCTCTGTAATAAACCGCTGCATCAATGTTTGGACTCATTCCCGGAAACCCTTTGGCAATAAACTTTGGAAATCCTTTATCCATTGCTTGTTTGTCTTCATCATAACTGAGAATGAAGATAATATCAATATTACATTACAGACGACAATAAGCGTATGACACGTTGTGGTTTATTGTAGGTGTTCTGTACATGGCAGCCTGTCCATCGTCATCAGCTATTCTGTCTATTTGTACATGTGTTACTGTATAGAATACTTGTATACAGGGGCGGTGCTGGGAAATGTCCAATTTGTATGCCCAAATGGGTGTCTTTTCTTGTCTTTTAACTGGCTACCCCCCAAAAGATGTGTGCGTTCCCATCGGTAAGAAATATTTATTACTCGGGTGCCGGGATGGGTGCCCTACATTTTAATCCCCCCCATTAATTAATTTATTACTGAAAGGCACAAGTGATAGGCACAGAATTAAACAAGATATAAAGCAATATATTGGTTTGAAGGTGAAAAACCTGCTGATTTTATTGATAAAAAAATTGATGGCAGATAGAGATCTCTTGTCCCATCCAGTCTGCCCATGTACACGCACACATACTAGGGTTCATTTTTCAGTCAGTTTACCTACTAGTATATTTTTGGATTGTGGGTGGAAACTGGAGTCCCCAGAGGAAACTCACCCAAGCAAAGGGAGAAAATACAAACTATACACAGTTAGGACTGTGGTGGGAACCTATGTTCTCAGTGCTGTGAGGCAGTAATGCTAACCCTTACACTAGAACCCCTATGGGTGTCACACTTACCTATAATACTTATTCTTCACAAAGAAGTAGGTTTTCCCCAGGTGCTCTATGTGGACAGCTGCATCAATTTGTTTCACATTTTTGGGAAATCCCAGCTTGGTGATGCTTTGGCCTCCTCGTGTAACATCAAAGCCCTCAAGAGTCCAATATTTGGTCCCTGAATGCAATAAAAAGACAATATTAGGAGTCTAGTAGAAAAATAGTTATACAAAACAGACTCCACATTCCACTGCCACAATAATAGAAGACATGCCAACACAACACAAGTACATGTAAGTCTACCTAAACCATTTATATTGTTGCACCCACTGGAGATGAAAGAAAACCTGTCTTGTACCTTTAAAGACCAGAATCTCCCCGGTCAGTGGATTTTCGTAGGCAGCATCAATGTCATTTGGTAAAGATTCCCACAATGTCTGGATGAACAGCAGTTCCGCTTCATCTATTTGAGGATGCTTGCGCCATATAAACCTATAAATACGGTTTGGTTAGTAATCACACACATAAACGTCAGGCCTCAGTTCATCCTTTCTACAGTGATTATTGTCTTGCTCCTAATAGAGGATCACTTTATTTGGCTTTGTATTATGTTAAGTGTCTTGGGTCAACTCCTGCCTCACAAAGCAAATTTTATGTAAGGAATCAAGAGCATATGTATAGTTGTAGCCATACTTGCCCTCTAAGAAGATGAGGGTTCAGTTGCATCCTCTGCCTTACTCAGCAGAATACCTCGAAAATACCTCGAAAATTCCTGATGGGTTAATCTGCTGAAAGGCCAAAGTCCTCTACCCCCACACCCACGGTATGTGTCTTATCTTCGTGATAGTTACTATGTTGGAAGGAAGGACGAATGACCCAGTTGAAGTGACTGGGGTATTCCTAGTCCTTCTGCCCCCTCTAGTGACTGCGCTCCAAGTTAGCCCATTACACCCCTAGTCATGCTGCTGTGTCATTGGCCCGCTCTTGCTTGCCACTTGGCCAGACTTCAACTGCTGTCTGGAACATTGTTCCTTTCAGTTGAGTGATATGGAAAGCTTAGTGTTAAACAATGAGAAGATCCATTGGGCAAGGCTACATTGTACATCACGTAAGAAGGTGAAAACAGATGAAGACGGTGAACATAGCACCCAATAATGTTCTAGCTATAATCTAATAGAGTGTAGTTGATAAATATTAGCTAGGAGCTGATTGGTTGATAGGAGCAACTTCTCAATTCTATATTTCCAGGTCACTCAGCTTATTGGGAACATTCCTCTCTAGGGTTTGCTGTGTCTCCGCAATGTGGCATCATTTACCTGTTTACAAAGAAAAACAGTTCTCCGCGAAGGGTGGTCACAGCATCGTAGACAATGTTGGGGTCACACTTAGAGGGAGTGCTAGGTCCTGTTGGTTGAACGGCATCGTCTGACTTTCCTACAAAGAAAGTTATAGATTGGCTATTAATTATAACTGCATGAATATTGGTCCTCAGTGTAGGAGCAAAGGAAAAGTAAAGGCAAGTAATTATTCCGTGTTACCGCGTAGCTCCCTGCCCTCCACCCTGTTCCAGCATGGAGTAACATATTAAGTGAGGTTCTTACCATATAGGGACTGTATGGCATTTATATCATCTTGGGGAAGTCGGAATTGGTTGGGATCAGTGTTTGGGTAATTGGGATACATTAAGGCGCCAGGATCACTGGAATGGTGCAGACCGAGGGAATGCCCGAATTCATGGGCAGCCACCAGAAACAAATTGTACTCTGCAAAGGAACAGTCACATAAGTAATGCATGGATTTATGTTATAGTAAAATTCATTTCAAATTGGAACTTATCTAACTAAATTAGTTAACAATTTTTTAATTTTTTTTATATATATATATATATATAAATATATACACAATTAGCTTTTAACAGTAAATAAATAAATATGTAAAGAGGATTTACATTACAAATTTAAAACTGCAATAAGATTAATAACCAGTGGTAGCTGCAGAGGTGGGGCTGCAGCCCAAAATACAAATCTGGGAACCACACCAGCAGCCGGTTGGTTAGCAGGACTCCTCTTTTTCAAATGTATCCAAATAATGTTTACAGGCTAATAAGGAAATAACCATTGGCAACACTTGAAATGATTTTGAGGCCATTCCTGATAGCTCTATTGTTACATCTAGGACTTACGTTGGCTGTTTTTTGTGAACGTCTCATCATCGTCAAAATGAGCATCTCCACCAATCCCACTACCAGGTTGGAAGGCATGGGCTAAAAGTCCATTAGGTCCATCAAATGGAGAGTTGTCGTTGTGATCTATAAGAAGAGAAACGCTAGTATCGGAGACACTACTAAGTAGCGATCACATTGATAGATACTCATATTAGATCTTACCTCCAACTACAAATTTGATTTCAATATCACAATCTCCTTGGTAGACCCTGGTGAAGGTCAGCGTGGTCACATCGCTCCAGATTTTGAAAGCCCTCTTGATGGAATACTCCACATCTGCCTGCGCCATGTCAGGGGTGAAGTTCACAATTCTGGAAGGAAGAGATAACTATTTCAGTAACATAAATCCAAAGATAAGTTAATAAAATGTATTGCAGATAAGAATCTGTGAGGTTATATGTAATGCTAATTACTAGGATAAAACATGCCATACTTTAAGTGATAAAAATATAATAGAAGTCACTGAAATTCTCATTGACCATATAGCGGTCATTGACATATCAAGGAATTCCTTATAGCCATCGTTTTTTAGTTGGTATTATGTTATTCCTCATAGTACATACACATTTTACCTGTTGCCTGCTTAGAGCTAACATTTGAATGTATTATTTATAAATAGAGAGTAGTTCCAACCAATCAGCTTCTAAATGTTATTTATCTAGCACATGATAAAATTACAAAAGCTGATTGGGTGCTTTGGGAAAAAAATGTCACTTTATCTTTCTTGAAAGCTTGATACATACTACCCTAAATACCAAATAATAATATTAATAATAATAAAATAATAATAATGATAAAAAAGTATTATTATTATTATTATTATTATTATTATTATTATTATTATTATTATTATAACTACTATCCAGAAAGCACAGTGTTTGCCTAACTGTGTGTATTAGTAAGTTGTGTACCTGTAGGTGAGATCTGTTTTGGGCCAGGCAGCACTTTTTGGCACTGTATTGTACTCCCCAATATCATTCACGCCACAGCGGGGCTTCTGCATCACTTCCACGGTCTTGGGGTCCAGTTTCCCTGTTACCTTCAGTCCAAAAAACTTCTGCATTTGTTGAAGCTTTTCCACGTAAGGATTGTTGACCTTTCTGCCGACTGGTCCCCCGGTTTTGAGATTGTAAAACCGCTTTAGATATTTCTGAGATGCAAAAAAAAGAAAAGAAATGTATATTCATTTAATTATATTAATGGGAACCATTGACAATGACATTTATTTGCAAAGGAAATAAGCATAATTATTTTTTCTTTTCTTCATGTAAATATACTGAACTAACGTTGGTGTGGTATTGATCATTCGTGCTGAATATATACTGTAATGTATAGTGTTAGTTGTTTATTTTACTATACACACATTTTACTGGGGCAGCACAGATGGTCTAAAGGTAAGCATTACTGCCTCACAGCACTGAGGTGCCCCCGTGCTTGCGTGGGTTTCCTCCACATACTCCGGTTTCCTCCCACAGCCAAAAATATACTGGTAGGCTAATTGGCTCCCAACAAATTAACCCTAGAATGTCTGTGTGTGCGTGTATATGTGGTAGGGAATATAGATTGTAAGCTCCACTGGGGCAGGGACTGATGTGAATGTTCAAATATCCTCTCTAAAGCGCTGTGGAATATGTGTGCGCTATATAAGAAACTGTTAATAAATAAAATAAATATATAAGAAACTGTTAATAAATAAATAAATCACGGACACACGTATTCCTCATTGTGGTCATTCACTACATTTTTAGCTATAGGTTTCATAACTGTCAAACCAGTTATATTGCTGCACAGATGCCGCAACCTTCCGCAATACAGTGATCCCCACTGCCGATGGTCCGAAACAACAGAACAGCAGGAAATGATTTACATGCTTGCAGATCCTCTTGTCCTCGTTAATGGGATATATTTAAATACTGTAATATTCTGCCAGCTGCACATTCCCCTACTATTCATCCCAGAATATGTGTATTTATTCGGCAGCATCTGTTACCCACATTGGAAAATACAGTATATTTAAACACACTGCAAGTTAATACTGTAGTTCATGTATACTCACAGTAAATATAGTATAATATAAAACAAAACATTCTGTTACTATATCAGTTCTCTATAGATGCGCATTGTTACCTCTGCCATTTCTCCATAGTTGCCCTCTTGGTCACCCTGCTGTGAGGCTGGGAAGGCAGTAGAGAGCACAGCGCAGGACAGCAGCAGGACCACAAGACCGTTCATCCTCCTGCTGGTGGAGTGTCCCAGGTTGTAAGATAATCCCCAGTCATTGAGGCTTGCCTTTATATAGTCCTAGTATGTCTCATATAAGTATGACTCACATAAGGTTTCTTTAGCTAGAGTGGATGTGATCCAACAATGTGACACAACTAGAGTTATGTAATACTACAAAATTCCTGAATACAACGTACATGTAAAATAAAAACACAGAGCCCCAGGGCTTCCAGGTACTGTAATTATGTCAAACTGCTAACCAGGCAGATTTTATTATAACATACGCGTACAGCTACAGAATGTGTTATGTTTGGGAAGACTTTAGATTTTCATGGAGATTGCCAAAATGACGACCTAGCAATGAGCCAGCTACGAGCGTCACTTGGGAAAAACCCTTAGTTGGGCACGAACCAACGAACAACATAAATGGTTAGTTTAATCACTGTCTGGCGTCAAAGTTACATCCTGATGCAAGAAGTAAACTGGGCTTGTTCAGTTTTAACATATATGTAGAATCTGATTGGTTAGAATACACAAATGGTCAGTGGTGTACTTGGGAATAACCCTACATTTCACCAGATTTGCCTTTTTCCAGCCACAACTGAAATTCAGTCCATTATCTCAATGTTTTCTAAAGTGATGGGTTGTGCTATCTTCCCATGGGGTAACTATGGGGAACCAGCAAACACCACAGTGCATTTATAAAGATCCCAAAAGTCTCCTCTTACGCCTTAATGAGCTTTACATGTAGGTCTAACCTCAATCTGCCATGTACTTTATTTCCAGGTCATCTGGTCCTATGTACGGCTCTTAATGGAAATGTCCAGAAAGAACCACAGATGATGAATGGCCTTGGAACCACCAGATGATTATTGCATGGATTCTCCTGGAACAAATAATCAATGCAGAACAGTACTATATTTTGGGGGGGAATATTGGGTTGGAGTGGAGACCTTGTGTGCTACTGTAGGTCATGGTGGGATGTTTGCAATAAATGTTAATGCCACCGACACATCCTTTCATCATGTTACAAATGTGGGAGGCGCAAAGAGGGTATTCTCCACTTCTAACACCTCAGCAGTCAGTATGATGGGTGCCGGCCTCAGAACGTCTAGCTACAGAGGAAAGTGATCCAACACGTTGACAGGTCTTATAACACCATTGTCATCTCTGTTTAATATGCATTGTATCCTCAGGCCAACAATCAGGCGTACTGGAGCTACATCATTGGATCTTATGCATAGTTCAGGCCCATGAGTGGACATAGCCCTCTGCTATCGAATTTCCATCATTTGCTTCTCTGCTAGAAATACAGAAAAATAGAAGCGCTAAGCAATAATACGTTTTAAAAAACATATAATTTAATAACATTTGGATAAAATGCATATACTGTACAATTTAAAATTATATAGCACAGGCACCTGAGTACTATCAGGATTACTACTTGGAGTGGAGGGTCCATTCCTGGTATACCGCCATAAGTCTTTGCATAAAGTATCCGGAGAAAACACTGTCTCTAGTGACCGCAATGGATGTCCAAATGAGGAATTAATCCGTGTAGGATAGCATAACAGCAGAGTCCTCCAAATGGAGATGCAGAATCACTTTAGAGTTCCATAAATTAGAGGCTGTGGTAGCAAACTCCTGTGGCAGCAATGGCAAAATTGGTAGCAGGTAGGTAGCCAATGTGCTTGAGACTGATGCGTTTCGCTGTAGCCAGGTACAGCTTTATCAAAGTTCTCTGTGAGTGCAAGGTTTAACAATCAAAAATCTTACGGACCTCGTGCCCAATTTTACAGAGCTACAGTAAGTGGAACATGGGCACCTATTGTGGACCAAGATATGGATTAAGTAACGTATTGCGATTCCTAAATACAGTAACCGGTTACAAGGAATAAAATGTTTTACATGGAAATGGATCATTAATTAAGAGGCTCATCCTGATACAGTAAGCATAGGAGGGCGTTATACATTTTATTATATGAATGGTAATGTGATGCATACTAGGTGACTTGGCCCCTTCGCACGTTGGTGGTGCGATGCACCAGAATTGGGAATTGCAGAAGCATGATGATGAAATTGCACCCATTAAACAATGGCATGATTACTGGCACTGTGAAATGGGACCGGTGCCAAACTGATTAAATTCAATGTAAAGTCATCGCCTGCCCAATTCTCTCGGGAAGTGGACAGCTAGGCAGCTCTGGGAGACTTTCCCTCTCCTCCAGGCATTCAGCAGCGACACCTGATTTTCTAGAGCATCATCGATGATGAGGGAAAGTAGGCAAGTGTGACATACGGTATGGCTTCTATATATTGGAAGTAATGCAGAGCAGAGGTGCACCAACAGGCTGCATCTACTGTATATGACTGGAGAAAAGGGTTGTGGGTTCTGATTTCTGGGCTGCTGAGTACAGTAAGGGCCTGCCTGCATTATTAGGGGAGTTTCAGTTTTTTTTGTAATTCTTATTCATCATATATTTTTAGCTATCAATACAAATGAGTTAGTCCTAAAGTGTGAGCGAATCTGATGGTTGCCTGACGTACGCTGGAGTACCTGCAACTGGTGCAGACCTGCACCTATTATATGTATGCCGTTGCAATAAGGAGTCCATGACACAGGTTCTCAAACTTGGTCCCCAGGACTCCACACAGTGCCGCTGAGTTCCGTGTGCTGAGCAGGGGAGAGAAGCAGCTGCAGCTCCAGCCTGTCTTCTCTCTACCCGATCAAGTGTCGCACCCGCCGGACCCCATATATACACACATACACACACATACGTATACACACACTCTACATATGTAGAGATAATTACTGTACAGCTAAGTGAGGATGAATACAGAGTTGCATTGCACATTGTTGCATAAATTCTTGAATCACGTTTCCCCTTATCATAGTATCCTGTTGTGAAATGTATTTGATGAAGAGCTGGTGTGTACACAGTGTTTTGCAGCTGTGATCAGGGATAGACTAGCCCACAGGGGCATACGGGAAACCTCCCTGATGGGCCCCACTACCTGCCCCCCCACCCCATCTCCTTCTCAGGTTATTCATATGTTACCTTAACCAGCACAGGACTAAGGTGCATTTTCTACAGTACATTGCTGTTATTAATGTGGTGTATTATCAAGCATGCACTGGCAGTGCTTACTTTATTTATATTTATCAAGGGACCCACCCCATGCACTCTCTAAAGGGCCCCATACATTACTACGGCCTCCGAGGGGAGAAGTCACAGCCTATCTCCCTTGACCCGCCCAGGACCTTCCCGGGTGGCAGTATTACATGTAAAATATCACATGCGGTTCTTTTTGCATGCAATATATCGCATGAGATCCCACTCCTGTCCGTGCCATGGGGCGGTGCTTTGGATCAGATCAGATGTCAAACATCCAATATGACCACTTTTCATTCTATTACTAGAGTCAATTCGTCGGAAATGGAATTGTGTGAAAATCGGACAATTGTATGGCCAGCTTATTGGTTCTGCAAACCAATGTGATGTCTGGCCACACCCCCTCTGGAGACTACTACCCGTAAACATGGGCCTCTAACTCTGCATTTCCCTGGTGGGCCCTTCATGCCCCATTCCAACACTGGCTGTGGTAGACCACAATCTACCTTGTATACATACATACTCATTGTACATGGACATATTTTTTATGCTTGTTGAACCTTTTTTATAATTACTGTACTTCATAAAGGTGCAGATAACACTAATATATTATAATGGTCATTTACAGTATAAAATGAATTAAATCATCCCTAAGGAGCATTGTAGTGACAATGGGGAGAGGGGGACCATACGGGCACAGACCTGGCTGCCGATCCATTGCCTAGCAGATTACTGATGTATTTATTTAGTACATTAAATGGTTCCCTGCTCCCTGCGCAGCTGCAGCAGCCTCCCTTGCAAGAGGCTGGCTGCTAGTAAGGGGAGCCTCCTCTCAGGCTGCTGCTCTCACGTGGTTCTATGTAAGAGGTGTATGGAGAAGCGCTCCCCATTGACTGGCCAAGCATAGTGAGTACCGGGGGGAGGGGGTGTTTGTGTGTGTAAGTAGGAATATGGGGGGGAGAGGCAGATAGTTTGCCTAAGGTGCTGAGATACCTTGCTCCAATCCTGGTGCCTACCTGCTCTTTACAGGAAACCGCTACATGAAAACCAAGTGGGTGAGTGTGTAGTGGGTGTTTATTGGACAGCCATATGGGAGGGGGCCATGTTTAATGCTCAGCCATATGGGAGGGGGCTATGTATAATGCACAGCCATATGGGAGGGGGCTATGTTTAATGCACAGCCATATGGGAGGGGGCTATGTATAATGCACAGTGATATGGGAGGGGGCTATGTATAATGCACAGTGATATTGGAGGGGGCTATGTATAATGCACAGTCATATGGGAGGGGGCTATGTATAATGCACAGTCATATGGGGGGAGGACTGTGTATAATGCACAGCCATATAGGGGGGGGGGGGGCTGTGTATAATGCACTGTGTTACTGTGTGTAATATAGGGGGGGTGGATGTGTATAATGTACTGGGTGTAATATGGGGGAGGTGTGTCTGTGTATAAAGTGATGTAATATGTAGTTGTGTGTACTGGATGTAATATGGGGGGGAGCTGTGCATAATGTACTGGGTGTACCATGGGGTAGGAAGGGGGTCTGTGTATAAAGTAATGTAATATGTAGTTGTGTGTACTGGGTGTAATATGGGGGGAGCTGTGTATAATGTACTGGGTGTAACATGGGATAGGAAGGGGGTCTGTGTATAAATTAATGCAATATGTAGTTGTGTGTACTGGGTGTTATAAGGGGGGGAGCTGTGTATAATGTACTGGGTGTAATATGGGATAGGAAGGGGGTCTGTGTATAATGTAATGTAATATGTAGCTGTGTGTACTGTGTGTACTGGGTGTAATATGAGGGAAAGGGCTGTGTATAATATAACGTGCTGCAGTGCTGTGTGGGGATGTGTTTACAATGCCGGCAACTGGTATGCATGCATGTAGCCGAAAACCTGGTCTTGGGATCCCAACTGGCAGCCATAACACTGCCACCGGGATCCCGACCCCCCGAGTGACTATAGGTGAAGCTAGACACTCCCTTTGGGTGGAGCATGACATGCGCCTCAACGGCTTCGTACCATGCTTTATGTTAATAGCTCGAATTTTCCTGAAAGTAGTTTTGGAAAGTAGCAACGTATGATTAAACCATAGAGTAACTGCTCATCTCTAATTAGAGTGAGGGTCTGGGAGGGAGGGAAGCTTCAATAATGACCCTTTAACCCCTTCAGTAGTGTTTTTTTTTAGGGAGCGCTGGGCATTTTTCTGGGGTGCGCTCCCTAAAAAAAAACAAAAAAACACAACTGTGTCCCTGGGTCCGGGCAGTGCCGCTGGACCATCTGTCAGCCACTGCCTGTCCCTGTGCCCCGGCCCTGCATATGGCAACCCAGCTTGTCATAAGCCGGCGCCGCAGGCTGTAATACAACAGCCAAGGGGGCGGGGTGAGGCGGAGGCGCAGTGGAGGAGAGGGAGCCAGGCAGAGCTGAGTTCAGTGATGAACTCAGCAGCGCTGCCCGGCGCTAAACACTGGCAATCCCAAGAATTTTCCAGGCTTGCTGGTCTGGGCATTAAAGCATAGCCTGGAAAATTCTCTGGATTGCCAGTGAAGGGGTTAAAGTGGCATATTTTGTGGCATCTTCTTGCTGTATGTATTTGCACCCCAGTTATTGTAATGATCTGGGAAGTCATCTGAGCAGGAATAAGGACTGTCCTAATTTTTTTTGTATGATCCCAGCAGCATCTTGTTATTATGGGTTGAGTATTAAGAAATAAGTCTATTTATCATTATACTGTATATACACATCGTTGTAAACTCATAAGTGATATGTAATGTTGTTTATGTAAACAGTCTTAGTCTGCTTCCTGTCACCCACCCACACTTGGTTAACCAAAATAAATAAAACAAATATATCTGTTTTTCCTAGAAAACTAAAATTGCATATAAGTCGACATAAGACAAATAGATAGATAGTAACAGCAAAGTCAAAGATAGATAAATGACTGATTCTCAGAAAGGTAAGGAAGGGCAAACAAACCTAAAAGTGTGAAATATATATATATATATATATATATATATATATATATTATCCTTATGCTGATCATGTTTACCTACCTACCAACATTTAAAACCTCAGGATCAGGGCGCTCGCGTGGCAGAGTAGGCATGCCAGAAAAGGGGCGTGGCCTATCCCAGAGTTTTCCATCACTTCGGGAACATGGCCAGCACTGTGTAAGCTGCTGGCCATGCCCCCAGCCCCTCTGCCTCTCCGAAAAGACACAGAGCCAGATATATCAAGCTTCAAAAGTGAAAAAATGTTCAGTGATAAACAGACAGCCAATCAGCTCCTACCTGTCATGTTACAGGCTGGGTTTGAAAAATAAAAGGGAGGAGCTTATTGGCTGGCTGTTTATCACTCTCAATTTTATCACTTTTGAAGCTTGATACATCTGGCCCACAGTGTGCATGTGCATGTGCACAGCATCTATTCCCTGCAGATCAGTGGTGGGCAACAGGGACTCACAACTATGTCCGTCGGATACAGTGAGGGATATAGTGTGTCAGCCAGTGCAGGTCAGATACAGTGTGGGGCATAGAGTGGTTTGGATATAGTGCAGGTTGGTGTCTTTCAGATATAGGGCATGATTTAGACCCTTTCATGGGCTGAGAATCAGCAGCCCTGACAATTATCGGCCTGGTTCGTGGGTGCATTCGCGGCAGAAAAAGGCGGCGGTAGAGCAGGAGAGCTGGCTGTGTTAAAAGTACAGGTGTGCTGGTGGTGTACTCAGTTCGAGGAGTGCCAACGGTGTAGGCATTACGAGGGTGGCTTATTATGATGTGGGTGGCTGTGTCAGGACTGCCTGTGGTATTCTTAATGAGTTGCTGCCAGCAGAGTCAGCAGCAGTGCCAGATTAAGCCTTCGGGGGGGGCCCGGGGTACTTTAGCCAGGGGGGCCCCCTTGCACTTGTCATTACTGGCCGCACACTGCATGGGAGAATATTACACTGTCAAAACACAGAGTAAAGGCAGTATAAACTTGGGCAATGGGTAACTGCATATATATATATATATATATATATATATACATGCACACACACACACACACACACACACACACACACACACACATAAATACATACCATATGAAAAGCCTGTGTTTGTCCCTCTGCACCTTACTCTGTAGTAGACCTCACAGTCCTAGTGCTGCCTTTGATTAAAAACCCTCCCATGACTAAGCTGCTGCTGCTGTTCTTCATGGGCATGTAATGAGCTCCACCAATTAGAGCTCAGCACAAACCTCTCAGCCTCTGCCCTCTGGTTTAAAGTGTCATGGGACTTAGTCAACTCCCAGTAATGTATTGCACACTTGTGCATTCAGTGTGTATTGGCTCCTGATGCTCAGCACCATTAATCATTGTCACATTGGCAGATAGGTGAAGCTGCAGCACTACCCCACTCCCATGCACAAAACCTTTAGCTAAAAAAATAAATACATGCCAACCACAGGGGGCCCCTAGCTAGTGGGGGGCCCAGGGGCACTGACCCCTTGTGCCTCCATTATAATCCGGCCCTGGTCAGCAGCATGGGGGTGACTGCAGCGCAGTCCTCAGTGCAAGGGGGGAGGGTGGTGCTATCCTGCTGCTACTGGCTACTGTGAGGAGAGAGACCGAAGAGCAGAGCAACAGCGCCAGATGGGAACAGGCAGCTGCAGTGGGGGGCAGGCAGGAGATTTAAAAAATCCCATTGAATCAATGAGTGGCCACTGATAGGCTGAGAGAGCTGTCTGTCATGGTTCTCGGTCAACTAGCGGTTTTCCCATTGAAGAGCTGTGACAGATAGCTGCTCATTGATTCAATGGGATCTTTGCCCTTAGCAACCAATCAGTTTCTGTCTAACATTTTCTAGAATGCAATATAGAAATGATAGATACTGTAGAAGCTCATTGGTTGCTATGGGTAAATTTACCCCAAAATATCTAACCTATTTAAAAAAAACTTGCAAAACGCCAACACCATAATGTGATTTATAAAATGAGTTTATTTTTTCAAAACAATTTCAAAATAGTAATTTAATGCAAATTTACTGAAATTGAACAGTTGTGTTTTGAATCCTTTTTTTTTTTAAAGTATTTTACCTAGAACCTGGTTATGAGCACAAACACAACATCGGCTCGTGCAGCTGACTTTGCCGTCAGTGCCTTGTCAATCTCTCTTCCGCTGCTGTCTGATTTATAGAGTCATTAAGGATGCGGTTAGTTCCAGTTTTACTGCAGGGCAATGTTATTAGCATCTGGTGGACTAGGATGGGATGGGAGGAAAGTCCTTTGTGTCACAAGTGTGAATATCAGTTTTTGGTATTTAAACTATTTTCTCGACAAGAAAGAACTTTCAGTAGGCAGTGAGATCGCTCTGTGAGATATCCAGGTACTAACGCTGTGATGATGCAGGGCATCCACACTTACAGCCGTAACTAGGCAATTCTATGAGCCTGGAAGCAATACACATCTGTCCACATACCATAAGATTACCCTCCCTCCAGGCTACAGATAAGTAAATAATTACTGGTATGTACTAGTGATTTACAGTGGCTGTACTCTGATTACTAAACATGTTCAACCAAACAAGTTCTTTACATTTATTCACCCAACTGCATCATACCCTCCAACATTTGAGGAGTAAAAATCGGTACAACCGCAGAAAAGGTGCGTGGCCACGAGTAAAGGGGGTGTGTCCAAGACCCCTAAACTTAAAAAAAAAACACTGCATCATGCACTTACTTAGGCTCCGGGTCACCAGGGGTCCCACTCAGTAGTCCACTCCAGATAGATCCCCCCGTCATACGCGCCCCAGCTCTTGCTGCTACACCAGACCGCGCACTCAGTCACTGACGCCCGCCTCTGCCTCACTTCCCTTTCGCGCCCTGAGTCTGCGCATGTGCAGACAGTGAGGCAGGACAGTACTTGGTCTCCCATCCGTCCCCTGAGCGCCAGACTGTGCGCAGGGTGCAGCGCTGGTGCGGCAGTGACGTCATGACGTCATGCAATGCCCGCCGGCACCGCAAGGGACCTTTGGGAACGGGACCAGGGAGGGGAGAACAAGGCAGCTTCAAAAAATCGGTAAATCGGTACAAAATGATTTTGCCGGTACAGTACTGTTAAAAAACGGTACTGTACAGGCAAAATCGGTACAGTTGGAGGGTATGCTGCATACCTCCCAGCATTGAACGGGAGGGAAGAGGGACGCTTCGCACATCGGAGGTGTGTGCCCAAAATTTTATGGAGTGACCTCGTGGAAAGGGGGCATGGCCTATTGCCGCGAGGCCATGACCCTGTTTTCGCCGCTGTGGGGGCATGGCTAGTGGATATGTCCCCATCCGCAGAGTGTCTATTCACCGGGGACACTGCTGGCCACGGGCAGGAAGCGGGAACATCCCAAAAAACTGGGATGTTCCAGTGCAAAGCGGGACAGTTGGGAGGTATGCAACTGCCCAACATTCCTTTAGCAGACTGCCATGGATACGGTTGCTAGGGCGACACTATGGAGGTCAACATACATGATAGATCGCTCAGAATGCTCAGCAAGATCGCTCAGTACACAGCAATGTGTCAGCGCTGTGAGCTGAGCGATCTGTCGGGGCCATATTAATCGCCGGGCGCTAGCAACGCATGGGCCATGCATCGGTATGGCCCCTACACAGAGAAATGTAGGGGCATTTTCTAAGTGAGATCGCTTAGAAAATGCCCGTAAATTGTGTGTTGGCCCCATTACATCACCCCTCTGCGAGGTCAAGGAGAAGAGATCAAGCATTGTTGTAGCCCACCCATCCTCCGCTGCTCGGGATCCGGTCAATTGGTCAACAGTAGTTGGGTCAACAGTCAATAGTTCAACAGGCAAAGAATCAACATGGTCAAAAGGTCAACAAAAGCAATAGGTCAACATGGCAATGTCGCATACAGATGTACAAATGTCACAATCTAAGAGGATCAGTATACCCCAGCAATGCCATTAAGCCGCTCCCATGGGTTTTCATTATGGAGATAAAATGCATATTTTGAGTACAAATACTCAGAGTGGCCGAGTGGCACGGGTGCTGAGGTGCTGAGAGCAGCTATTGGGTGCGACTATAGCAGCAGTAAGAAAGGCAGCACCTGTAACCCATCACTTCCTGCCTTATCAGCCACTGTGAAGGCACGCGACTTTGGTCACCACCTTTGTACGGCGAAAATAACAGCAGCACTCCCTCAGCTCTCCCCTCCTTGTAAAGCACACAAAGCAAATTCTCTTCCCCACAGACACAAGCTTGAACCTGATACTTCGTGTATTATTTGCAAACCCTTTTTTAACAGCTCCATAAAAGCCTACATGTGTCATTTCTAGTAGGTGACCCCGAGGTCTGAGTAACCAGGAGTGGAGTGTGCTATCACCATGGCTTAAAGTGGTGGAACTAATTTCCCTCTGCCACCTAATCCCCCCCCCTCTCCTCGCCCCATTAGGCAGAGACAGGACCAGTGGTACGATTTTTGGCACCCCAATGCAATCAACAATGTTTTTTCTGTTAGAATTCATGTGCAGAGGTTGAGGTTGAACTACCGTAGTTCCACTTTACCATTACATGTGGTGGAACTTAGTTCTACCCGGTACCTCTCCACTTATACCCCTGGATGTCACCCATGGTCTGTGATATTTCAGTGCAAACTTCATGTTGGTTCCTTTGAGGACAATTCATTCGCTAATCAAGATGGCCCCCGAACCTAGCACTGTGCAGTGTCATCTTGTCACTGTGGGCCTTATTCTGATCGGTGCGGCCCGATCAGAAATATGCGGTCATGTCCGTGCAGGCGAATCCCCGCCTTCCATACGAATCGCCACCTCCGTCCGTACGCGGATATGTGGCGATCCGCATGAAATTGGACGGGGATACGCCTCCTCCGTCTTGGGAGCAGCCCCTGCATTCGATGGTCGCCGAACATCGAATGCAGGGCCGCACGCTCCACCAGGTCCCGCCACACAAGACCACACGGACACTTGTCCGTGTGAAATCATGTATGGGGGCGGGCAGCTGACATCCGGCGATGTCAGATGCCCGCCCCCTGCACACGCGTCACGGCCTCATTACCATGCATACGCCCCGCGTTTGCATGGGAACGCCCATGAAACGCGGGGCGTATGCATAGGGTAATGAGGCTAAGTAGCCCCTCACGCCCCTCTACGCCCCCTGTGCGGCGTATAAAGAATACGTGCGGCGAAATCGCCTGCACATGCGCAGAGTGACCTCTGCACATGCGCAGACGATCAACATCGGCGGGACGTCCGCATGCGGTAAAATCCGCACCGATCAGAATAAGGGCCTGTGTAATGATGTCCAAACATGGTTTGACAGATAGGTGTGATGCCATGCGTGCACCCACGCACATCAAATTGCACAGCACTTAAATGATGTGCTGCTCTTACTTTTTTAACTAGATTGCATCTGTATCTCCCATCATGTTTTGGATCTGGATAGGTTTTGGCAAAACCACCCTCTGTGTTTTGGTTTTGGATATGTATTTTTTCTTTAAAAAACAAACAAACATAAAAACAGTTAAAATCACAGAATGTGGGTGGTTTTTATGTTCCTAAGCTATTACTAAACTCAGTAACATTAATTTCCACTCATTTACAGTCTATTATGAACACCTCACAATATTGTTTTTAGGCCAATAGGTTGCACCAGGGTAGCTGGATAACTATGCAAAGTGACAGAAGTGTGCGGCACAAACACATGGCTTATCTAGCAGTGACATTGGACTGACAGACAGGATGGCAGTTTTAAAAACTAGGTTCCAAAGAGCACACAATGCAAACAAAAAAAATAGGCGCAAGATGGAATTGTCCATGGGCCCTCCCACCCACCCTTATGTTATGTAAATAGGACAAGCACACTTTAACAAAATAATCAATTTAGCAACAGGTCCTGCCACACTGAAAGGATTGGTTTGTTTGGGCCCCCACAAAACAAGCTGGCTACACATAATGGCTCTACAGAGGCAAGATGCCTCATCTTCCTCCTCCGATTCCTCACCCCCTTCAATGTGCGCATCCTCATCCTCACAGAGGCCCTTATTCTGATCGGTGCGGCCGGATCCGATTATGCAGCCAGGACCGTGCGTGCGAAACCCCGCCTTCCATACGGATCGCCAACTCCGTCCGTACGCGGTAAGAAGCTGGCCGAACGGACCGCACGTGTATTTTTCACGGAATACGCCTCCTCCATCTAAGGGAACCTCCCCCATCATTCGATGGTCGCAGACCATCTAATGCAGGACCGAGTGCTCCACCAGCTCCCGCAACCTCAGACCACACGGACATTTTTCCGTGCAAAAGCAGGGATCTGGGCGGGCAGCTGACATCCGCCGATGTCATATGTCCGCCCCCTACACGTGCGTCACGGCCGCATTACTATACGTACGCCCAGCGTTTGCATGGGAACGCCCATGAAACGCGGGGCGTATGCATATGGTAATGAGCCCAAATAGCCCTTCACGCCCCTCTCCACCCCCTGTTCGGAGTGTTCACATATCATGCGGGATTTGGCCGTACGCCCTGCTCGCACATGCGCAGAGACGCCTCTGCACATGCGCAGATACAAAACATCAGCGGCCCGAACGCACGCGGATATATGCGCACCGACCAGAATAAGGGCCCGAGTATTTATTTGTCCCTGCTGAAATCCACCATCACAGATGTCTCTGGAGGCAATTGACGGTCTTTGGTGAAGAATTGATCATTTATTTTGATGAACATCATCAACCTCCTATGCCGCTCACTGACCAGGTTCCCCGCTGCACTAAAAACTCTTTCAGAGTACACACTGGAGGGGTGACAACTCTGGTAAAAGAGAGCTAGTTTGTACAGGGGCTTCCAAATTGCCTCTTTTTCCTGCCAGTACGGGTATGGACTGTCTGACATGTCTACTTGGATGCTATCACCAATGTAATCCTCCACTATTTTTTCAATGCTGACAGCATCATATGCAGTGACAGACATGTCAGCAATTGTTGGTAGGTCCTTCAGTCTGGACCAGATGTCTAAACTTGTTAGAAAATCTGAGTTGTTTCCTCGCAGCCAAAGTTGTGGGAGAAAATGAAGGAGGAGCGGTTGCCGTGTCATGTTCTGCTTCAGATGACAATCTCCTGACCAGTGCATCACTGTAGACTTTTGTCTACTGGAAATAGAGATACAACATATGCTTTAACTAAGGGTCGAGTACGGTGGCCAAAATGTAGTGGTCTGTTTCAACAAATTGGCCACCCTCATATCCTGGCAAAGTGAATGAGGGAGTTCATCCACAAGACCTACATACTTTGAGGAATCACTCCGCTTTAGGTCCTCCTTTACTTTCTCCAGCTGTTTCTGCAACAGCCTGATCAGGGGAATGACCTGACTCAAGCTGGCAGTGTCTAAACCAGGCATGTCCAACGTTGGCCCTCCAGATGTTTTGAAACTACACATCCCAGCATGCTTTGCAATAGTTTTAGCATTCTCTAATAGCAAAACTGTGGCAAAGCATGCTGGGATGTGTAGTTTCACAACATCTGGAAGGCCAACGTTGGACATGCCTGCTCTAAACTGACTTCATGTGTGGCAAGTTCAAACAGCTGGAGATCCTTGCACAACACGGAAATCATTCTCCACTGTGCTTGAGTCAGGTGCATCCCTCCTTTTACTATGTCATAGGTGACTGTGTAAGCTTGAATGGCCTTCTGCTGCTCCTCCATCCTCTGCAGATAATATATATGGTGTAGAGTTCCACTGTGTCACAACCTCTTGATTAAGGTGATTGCGGTGCAGGTTTAGATGGGTTTGCTGGTGCTCCAGTCTTTGGCAGACAGTAGAAGAATGGCAAAAGTGGCCTGAAATTTGCGGGCCAGTGCACGCAGCTCCTGCATACCCCGGCCACTTTTCAGGAAATGCTGCACCACCAAATTTATTGTGTGGCAAAACATGGGACATGCTGGAATTTGCCCACATGTAATGCCCGCACAATGTTCATGGCATTGTCACCAACAAATCCCACAAATCCCTTGGAGAGTCTAAGGAGGTTATTCTGATCGGAGCGGCCAAACATGCGTACGTTCGCTATTAACGTACGCTCTCCGTACGCGGCCGTTGGGGTTAAGTCCACCCACAAGTCAGCCGCATACGTACGGCCAGAAACAACGTCAAAGGGGAGTGGCGTACAATTGAGCGTACGCCAACGTACACGGACGGGCCAGCCCTTACACTCCGACAACTGGCGTACAATTGCGCGTACGCCACCGTTTACGGACGTCTCTCGTCCGTCTTCCCACCGACTTCTTGCGGCTATCTGAGCGTACGCCAGCTTGCATGGACGGGTCCCTATTGTTTTCAATAGAATACTCAGCTTATGTCACCGCTCGTGAGAGTGAGCGTACGTCCGTGTATGCTGGCATACCCTTCACATATATGGACCTGCAAATCTTGCCTTTGAACTATAATTATGAAAATTAATTAATTGATTGAATTAATTAATGTGCAAAATAGTGGCCATGGGCTTAAAACATTGCTGAAACATCCTTTGTAGGTGTTAGATGTGGTTTATGTTATTGTATCATAAATACAAAACCTATGTTTGTATTAGAGTGAACACGTTGACACATGTCGACTTGCGTAGATTGAGTGTGCTACTGTGTAAAGTCTATGAAAGCACGTAGTGAATGTGTATAACTGTTTAGCAAATACCTACCTTAGCATATATAAGCAGGTCTTAAAAAGATTCTTACCTTAAATTAAACAAACCTTTAAATGTAGAGAAGTATAGAAAGATAAGCTTCCAATGTGTTTGAGTGCTGTGTGTGGCTTGCAGGTAGTGAAATCATGGTTTTGACTTAATAGACTGCAGCATTGGTTATTACATTCAGGTGTATGTGTTTGAGTAGTAATCAGCGTAAATTAGCAAACCCAGGCGCACGCTGGCATGCGGTATCTGTAGGGGTGGTCTGAGATGGCGGTTGGCGGCCGCCTGTTTTGTGTCCGAAATGAACGGTGCTTTAGTCGATCGTGCGGTAGTAGCACCGCTCATTTTTGGTGCACACCCCCGTGTACGCCCATGTTTACGCCCATTTTCCCACATTATTTCGGCCGCTCCCCTCAACACGCCCCTATGCCGCCCCCAATGCCCGTACACTCGCGTACAGGTTTTTTCGCACGTAGAGACCCGTCCGTAAGCGTTGTGGAGTGTTCGCGCCTGCGCATTAGCGAATGTACGCATGCGCAGATCATAAAAAACCCCGGGACGAACGCGTACGGCCCGGCCGCACCAACCAGAATAAGGCCCTAAGTGGGGTAAGCCACTGTGCAATGAATTCCCTCAGTTACTTTAAGAGGTTCTTTACATTGTGCCTCTTAGTGAATCTGGTGATACACAGCGTAGCCTGCCTTGGAAGGATCTGGTGTGCAGGAGATGCTGCTGATGATGTTGCTGCGGAAGGTGATGCATCTACCCAGTGGGCTGTCACAGTCATATAGTCCTTAATTTGCCCTGTATCACTTGTCCACATGTCCATGGATAAGTGGACAGTGGGGACAATTGCATTATTTAGGATACTGAGGACACTTCTCTGTACATACGTGAAGTGGGATCTAGATGGGATTTTGTACCGGGGACACACTGCCTCCATCAATTGTCTAAATCCCACTGCACGTCTCCTGATTATTAGTTATTGACCTAGGCTATCTCCTTGACTTATCTTCTGCCTAATCCTCTGTACGGCGTATCGTGACCACCCGTATATGACCCATCCTGAATGTGACCTTCCTACATTTGCTCCTTTGGTACCTGTTTGACTTCCGATCTGCCTGGATGACTATGAGACTTCCTATGCTTCCGTTTTACCCTATCAGGGTATACTGTCTCCAAGAGGGGAACCTGGACAGAGGGCCACAACCAGCGTGTCGGTTGCAGCGAAGCCCCAGTCACTGGAGGGGTCACTGGTGATTGCCACTGACACAATAAGATCCCGCACCTATGTAGAAGGTGCCACCAATCCCCATCTTAGTACTCTTAACGCAGGTCCATAAATTGTGACACTCTTTTACCCTTACTAGTTGCCACTGGTTAATATCACCACAACCACATATTATTCACAGACAGCTGATTAATGTTGATCTCACATAATATGACAGTTTTCTTTGAAGCACAAACTAAAAGGAAATTTCAACAGATTGTATCCTTCCTCAATATTTATTAATGCAAGTATGAGAACAATGCAATCAAACTGGTTAATTATGTGATCATTTCCCTTTAATGTTGGATGTATAGAATTCTTAAAGCAGGGATTCCCAAACTGTGTGCCTAGACCTCCTTGGGTGCCTCGGGTCGTTGGGTTCATGAATAAAACAAATTATTTATGCTCAAAGTGAGAGGCGTAGCCAGTTCTGGTGGCTGCCAATCATGAAATGTATGGACAATTAGAACCACAGCTATGTTCCCAACCACATAACTGAACCTGAGGGTAATAGTTAAGCACAATTTACTTTTTTTATTTATCCATAAGAAACTTTTTGACTAGGGATGCCTGAAAAAATGCGGATATTCTAGGGCACCCTGGTCAAGAACGTTAGTGATGTAACATCAGTATGCTGTCCTATACTAGTCTCCTAACAATGACAATGGGTTTCAAGGAAGCTACAGTAAATTCCTTCTTTAATGATATTGTGTATTATAGCATATTTAACTTTTAATGCACCATAACCAGGGCCAGATTGAGACTGGTGAGGGCCCTTACAAGTGAAATTGCTGGCAAAGCCCCCCCCTTCCTGTGTGCCAATCGGAGATTCCCTGTAGCGGCAGCCTGCACGCCCAGACAGTGACTGAGTAGCAGGCTGCTGCTTCACATACTATTGAGTAGCTGAGCTGCTCGGCTGCCCTGTTATGCCGGCGAGAGATGCCGACGCTCGCGGCTCCCCTCTGCAATGACTGACAGCTGAGCCGCCGTATAGGATAGAATAGAATAGGGCAGCAGCCCACTGCTCAGTCACTGGCTGAGCGCTCAGGCTACAGGGAAACTCCTGCGGCGTGGTCTTTGAGTATGTGGAGGCCCTTCATTTGTGCGCGCTCCAGAGCGGCTTCCCCTATCACCCCTTCCTGAATCTGGCCCTGCCCATAACAATTTTGGGCCATGTTTGCACTCAGAAGTTTCACTACAATGGAGTTGGCTACAGATTTAATCAAGATTAACAATAGAGAAATGGTTTTTGAGATGCTGATCAGTGCCAACAATTCCCTGTTGATCTAATTATGCAGGCCAAACAAAAAAACATCTACAAACATGTGAAATGGACAATGACGGACACCTGACTTTTTTGTTTGTTTTTTAGATGAATTTCAAAACAAACCATTTGCAAAAAATATCACAAGACCAGGGGTTCTCAAATAATTTTGCTCTGGGACCCCATCAGACAATAAAAATAATGACAGGACCCCAACAAGTTACTGCAGAGGGTCCTCACATCACATGTGTAGTCAGCAGACAGCACATACATGGCAGCATTGTGGAGCCACAAAATGATGGGAGGAGCTTGAAATAACAGACAGTTCAACAGATTTTGCAGACTCCTTGAATCACTGACTGAGATTAGAAAAGTCATCAGCCTGATGGTCAGCAACATGGAGTCGCGACCCCATGCTGAGAAGGTCGGGACCTACAGTTTGAGAACCACTGACATGAGTAATAATAAAATACAGTATAAGTAGTGTGTATTATAGAACAATTAAATGTGCATTGAAAACAGTATTATTTCCAATGGAGAAGATCAGTAAAAGTACAAACACAACAGAATAATCATTTTGACTGTCTGTAAATACCATTTGTTGTATCACTGTCTCCTTTGTAAAGCGTAACAGAATATGCTGCGCTATATAAGAAACTGTTAATAAGTGGTACTTGTTTCCTAGCACGGCGACCCAGATTTCCTACGTACGGCACCGTAGGGAAATCGCATCGCACGGCCCATTATAGCGGCATGCAATGCAATTTTTTTATGTAATTTTTTCTATGGCCATTGTACCCCACTACATCGCATGTCATCGCATCGCATGATCGCATGCGATTTTATAGGGTGTGCAATGCCATGACATTAGGTATACAATAATATGATTGTATGTCCCAAAAATAGGTTTAACGCACCCCTTCACTATCCACGCCACCTCGAAGCCTGGCGAGCGCAGCGCGCCCCGCATGGGGTGGCAGAACACATCCTCCGACTTTTTCATTACCCCACTATCCACGTCGACGTGGCGAGCGCAGCGAGCCCTGCTAGGGGACGCGGATTACTTTACATGTATTCCACCGCCGCTCGCCACACTTCGGGCTCGGTGGCTCGCTGCGCTCGCCACACTGTATGTAGGAGGTGCGATGCGATGCGATTGCCTGGGGACATAAAAGCAGTGAATAAATTAACCTAAAAAAATTGCATTGCATCACATCACATGCCACTAAAATGGCATGCGATGCGATTTTTTACGCAGAATAGCCCTCTATGCAATTAACGTAGTGGGCGCCGTGCTAGGAAACAAGTACCAAATAAATAATAATATACAATTAATGAATCATAATGTGGGGAAAAAAGAGAAAGAAAGAGTGGTAGAAAATGAAAGAATGAAGAGATAAAAGAGAGAAAAAGGGGGAGAAGGAGGTTAGATAGGATATACAGTATAGTGCAGTGGTCGATGCCTACCAGACCCGAAAAAATAAATCATAATGATTATGGGGTAGTCAACATTTCTCCAGAGAGAATGTGGTTTGTCCATGGTGAAACTTTATAACTTTATTAATAAACTTTATTAATAATTAGCATAATATACAATATATATATATATATATATATATATATATATATATGCTATATAATTACATAAATAAGATAAATTACATATATCACCAATCACATATATCCAAAACATGTATTCTGCCTCATTATTCACAAAATAAATATTTTAATTAATAGCTAAATATTTAAATATTTATGGGGATATTCAATCCCAGCTGCTACTGTATTTCCGATGGGGGAAATAGCGGCGGGCACCTATTCAATGCTGTCTTGCCGAACAGCATTGAAGAGGCAGATCGACAGAACGGGCCCATTTTGCCGAGCACAGCCGTGAATTGACGCGATCATGACCGGATCTCGACAATCTCTGGCCGTTTATGCGGACACTCCCCCCGACGATCGGCAGGCAGGACATTGAATCTCGTCTGCCGATATGAAAACGGGCCAGGGTCACGGCTGTCGGGACGTACCGACAGTCGTGACCCGGGATTTAATACCCCCCCCCCCCATTGACTCAGTTACAGTTTTTGGGCCTCTAACACCCCAGCCAGCTGTTGATGTTAAGAACTCTTCGGATTCTCTTTGACTCGATGCTGTATTCATATTGTGTTGTTCCTTGAAAGAAGTAAAGTGCACCTGGGAAAAAAAATAGAGATATTGGGATTAATAAAATTGCATATTATGGAATGTTCAACATATCTTTATATAATGAGACACACCCAATGGGCGGTATTAGAAATGCCCATAGGGTGGTGCTAGACACACCCCTTCAACGGAGCTTCCCCTCATAAAATGTGCTGCACACACCTAAGTATGTATATATTAATGCATATATATATAATCTTGGTATAGTGATATTAGAATAAATATGATACAAACAGACCTGTTATGCAGGTAAATTAAAGTGAAAACCCTATAAGGTATACATAAACAACCCCAATGTGGTGAAAGAAAAAATGTGAAACATCTGTAGTACTTCTTGTGGCCATCTGGTGGCAGTATACAGCCAAAATATTTTACATTGCTAATTTATTAGGTTTTCCATTAATTTGTATTGAGTTATAATCTGTTAAAGTCAATATGAATATAATCCAGTCACGTGCGGATGGCGCCGTGGGAGGCATCTCCCACTTCTGCCTCGGCAGCCAATCTCTCACGTCGGAATCCTTTGTCCTGCTCCTGGGCTCCACCATGCCACTGCCCATTGCCACCCCCCCTCCCCCCCCACCACCACCACCACCGACACCCCTCCACACCCCAGTGGGAAATAAATAAATACTCACCAGGGGCAGCAAAATGGGAGAGGGGAGAAACTGAAAAAATCTGCACTTCTAGAAACTTAATTTACAGGGACTGCTGTGATTGGACAGCAGCTGGATCTGCTGTCCAATCATAGAAGCCCCTGTCAAAGAAGCACTTTTAGAAGTGCTGCTTTTGCCATTTTTTAATGGACTTTTTTAGCCCACATCTTAGCCCAGCCCTCCCGGCACTTCATTCCCTTACACATGTTTGGGAGGCACACATCGGTGCCTCCCAAACTAATTTAAATGGGAAAAATAACTAAAATAATATAAAGAAAATACTTATGTGACATCATTGGTATACTTTATTCTTTGTATTATTTTAAACAAACTTACAGGGGAAGCACTGCCTCCCCTGACTGCACGCCCCTGATATAAACCTACTGTGTGTTTGCACAGTATTATATAAATGACAGTAACTTTTTGAGTAATTGTGTTTGCCCAGCCATAACCTGGCATCAGTCCTGCTGGTGGTTAGATTTACCTCTGTAATAAACCGCTGCCTCAATCTTTGGACTCATTCCCGGAAACCCTTTGGCAATAGACTTTGGAAATCCGTTATCCATTGTTTGCTTGTCTTCATCATAACTGAGAATGAAGATAATATCAATATTAATTACACTACAGACGACAATAAGGGTATGACACGTTGTGGTTTATTGTAGGTGTACTGTAGATGGCAGCCTGTCCATCATCGTATAATCAGTGCTGTCAGATAGTCTGCCTATTTGTTCATGTGTTCAGTGGAGTAGCAATGGGTCCGCAGACCCCGCAATGGCTTGTGGGAGCAGCACTGACAGAGTCTGCGGGAAGCGCCGGGTCCGACCAGCAGTCGCAGGTGCTGCTGTCTGTTTAAATAGCAGATACCGGCCCCTGTAGCCTGGGCTGGCATGGCCATTACTTGGGCCCGCGGCGGACTATGGCCCTAAAGAGATGAGGCCGCCAGGCGGTTGAGCACACAGGCAGTGTTAAGGGATTAGGGTATTTTCAAAAGCGGCACTGGAAGCTACAATTATATGGGGTCACTGATTCTCTATTAAATGGCGTCGCTGATGCTTTTTTTATGTGTTATCGAGTGTAATAATGTTTAAAGTTATCTCTTGTAACTGTATATGATAATTCTGTAATTGGCATTAAGGTGTGTGGTATAAAGTGCATTGGGCATTACAGTGTGGCATAATGTGTTATGGGCATTAAAGTGTGTAGCATAATGTGTTATTGGCATTACAGTGTGTAGCATAATGTGTTATGGGCATTTCAGTGTGTGGCATAATATGTTATGGACATTACAGTGTGGTATATTGTGTAATGGACATTACGGTATGTGGTTTAATGTGTAATGGACATTATGGTGTGTGGCATATTGTCTAATGAGTATTACAGTGTGTGGCACTGGCAAGGTCACACTCTTTTTTTTGGAATGGGGAAGCCATAGGTTACAATAAGAAATATACCTAATAGTTGTACTGTAGTTAATTAATGTGAATACACGTGATATGTGTTCATTCCCCACAATAAGGATTACTTTCATTAAGAAATGCCTTTCGTGTCACCTTTACGGACAGAATACTGATTAATTATTCTAGCTTCTTTCTGGGTTTTTCATTTATGCTTTTATATTATGTAGTTGCACACTTTTTGCTACTGTCAATTTGGTGTGTTCTATTGATTCTTTAGCATGTACTGTATGTGTGTACTGTGCGTGTGTGCATACATATATTTATATATATATATATATATATATATATGTAGGTAGTAATGAGCGTCACTCCAGAGGGCTTTGTTGAGAAGTATATATTATACTTATACTTCTCAACAAAGCCCTCTGGAGTGACGCTCATTACTACCTACCTGTTCTACATCAGTGAAGGCACCCGGGGTATCTGTTTATTGTAAGCAAGAGTGCCGATTCTTCTGCTCCTTCTATATATATATATATATATATATATATATATATATATATATATATATATATGTATATATATATACATACTGTAGGGCAGTATGGATGGTGTAATGGCTAGCATTACTGCCTCACAGCACTGATGTCATGGGTTCAATACCCACCATGGCTCTAACTGTGCGGAGTTTGTATATTCTCCCCGTGCTTGCGTGGGTTTCCTCCGGGTACTCCTGTTTCCTCCTACAATCCAAATATATATAGGTAGGCTAATTGGCTCCCAACAAAATGAACCCTAGAATGTCTGTGTGTGTGTGTGTGTACATGTGGTAGGGAATATAGATTGTAAGCTCCACTGGGGCAGGGACTGATGTGAATGTTCAACTATTCTCTGTACAGCGCTGCAGAATATGTGTGCGTTATATAAGAAACTGTTAATAAATAATAAATATATGACAGCACATATCTCCACATGAGAGTAAAGTGGAGGATCCAGACCAGGTTTTGGAGCAGTAGAAGAAGCCAGGTGTGTAATTAATTAGCAGCACCTGTGATCTCCTGATATAAGTGTTTCCAGGGCAAAGTGCAAATGTTCCTGATGGCGGATTAGCTATACTGTAGGCTGGGGTGTGTGTTTTGGTAGGGACCATTGGAGCTTTGCAAGAGTCTGTTTATGCTGTGATTACCTGTATTCTACTCCCTGTAACTATGCTTTCCCATACCTCAGAACATGACCCTCTCCATGAGGGACACAATGCTCTGCTTCTGGACTTCCCTGATAATGTATGACCATCACCTTTCTTATAAGTAAACCTGTTGAAATCAGGTGATGACAATCATACGTTAAGAGGAAAGTCCAGAAGCAGAGCATTGTGTCCCTCCTGGAGAGGGTTATGTTGGGAGGTATGGTTTTACAATATATTATTAGTGACTGTGAAAGGCAAGTGATAGGCACAGAATGCAGGGCCGTAACTAGGGGGTGGCTGGGGGGTCACGCGCACCGGGCGCTACATGGTCGGGGCGCTGTCGGGCCAGGCAACGGGGATCCGGGGACGATGGGAGTAACGTTCCCTTTGTGTTGGCGGCGGGAGTGATCTCAGCCTTCCCCTGCTGACGGGGAGCTGCACAGGAAACGGACACTGGGAGGAAGACGGAGCAGGTGATGAAAACCCGGAGACCTCGCTGTTGGAGCTTCCCCGCGTGCAGCCCGAGCCCGGAACATACCAACTGCTGCTCTCTCAGGGCGGGGGATCCCGCACGCACACGCCGCTCACTAGCCGGCTCCCTGAGGTACGTCGGCGTGTTGTGGGGATGTCCCAGAGCCGGCGCTGTGCACATCAGGTGATTGAGCTATACACAGGAGAAACTGTGGCAGACACAGCACCGACCCCCTGTATATCCCGTATTATGGACTACTCCGCAGTCCCCGGACCCCGCTGCACAACAGAGGTATGTGGGCGCAGGATTCGCTTAGCCTCCGGGGCCAGGGGCAAAGCAGTCATTTGCCCCCCCCCCCCCCAGTCAAGGGGGGGGGGGGCGCGCAAATGATTGCCTTGCCCCGGGCGCCGGAAACCCTAGTTTCGGCCCTGCAGAATGAAACAAGATTTAAAGCAATATATTTGGTAATTGTTACTGGAGGGCATGTAAAGGGCTGTGCGTTATGTTGTTTGAAGGTTAAAAACCTGCTTGGTTTATTGGCTGAAGTACGAAATGTACAATTTGACGGCAGATAGAAATCACTTGTCCCATCCAGTCTGCCCATGCACATGTTGTCAGTGACCAATTAACCATGGTTGCCTACAGTGGTTCTGAACCTCGGTCCTCAGGGTGCATGTTTTCCAGGTCACCAGGTCATCTGTGATACACAGGTGCCCATACCTCAGAACATGACCCTCTCCATGAGGGACACAATGCTCTGCTTCTGGCACATTTTAAAAGATCACAAGTGGAGCTAATTATTTCACCTGTGATTCTGTGTGGAGACCTGGTAAATATGCACTGTTGGGGGTCCCTGAGGACCGAGGTTGAGAGACACTGGCCTACATGACCCTCTCCATGAGGGAGAAAATGCTCTGTTCCTGGACTTCCCTGGTAATGTAGGATTGCCATCACCTGTGGGGAGCTAGGTAATTGATAAGAAAGGTGTTTCAGCACAGGTGATGGCAATCCTACATTACCAGGGAAGCCCAGGAGCAGAGCATTTTCTCCCTGAAGGAGAGGGTCAGATGGGCAACTGTGCAATGAACCTACCAATTAACCTACAAAAAAAAAATTAAATTATGGTTTGAAACTGGAGTCCACAGGGGAAACCTGCAGGGAGAAAATACAAACTCTACACAGTTAGGGCTGTGGTTGGAACCCATGTCCTCAGTAATGCTAACCATTACACTAGAACCCCTATGGGTGTCACACTTACCTATAATACTTATTCTTCACAAAAAAGTAGGTTTTCCCCAGGTGCTCTATATGGACAGCTGCATCAATTCTTTTCACATTTTGGGGAAATCCCAGCTTGGTGATGCTTCGGGCCCCGTGTGTCACCTCTAAGCCATCAAGAATCCAATATTTGGCCCCTGAATGCAAAATAAAAACATTAGGAGTCTGGTAGAAAAATAGTCATACAAAACAGACTCTACTTTCCTTTTACTGCCACAATAATAGAAGACATGCCAACACAACACAAGTACATGTAAGTCCACCTAAACCATGTATATTGTTGCACCCACTGGAGATGAAGGAAAACCTGTCTCGTACCTTTAAATACTAGAATCTCCCCGGTCAGTGGATTTTCGTAGGCAGCATCAATGTCATTTGGTAAAGATTCCCACAGTGTCTGGATGAACAGAAGTTCCGCTTCATCTATTTGAGGATGCTTGCGCCATATAAACCTATAAATACGGTTTGGTTAGTAATCACACACATAAACGTCAGGCCTCAGTTCATCCTTTCTACAGTGATTATTGTCTTGCTCCTAATAGAGGATCACTTTGCTTGACGTTATATTACAGATGGAGACGCTCTCTGCTAGTAGGGGTCTGGCGATCGGATCACCAACCGCCAGCCTCCACCAGCCGCCGAAAGGGGACGTGCGTGCGCAAGACGCACGAGCGTCCCCTTCCATCGGAGCTCCACGCCTGTTCCCACCGGTTCCTGACTATTGCCTCCACCTCCCCGCACCCCCTTCCTAACTCTGCCTGTCTCCCTGAAGCGGTGACAGGCAGGGTTCGTGTCCCCTGCCGCCCGGAAATTGGGAGACACTCGCGCGTCCCAGTCAGATGGAGGGCCAGCTCACCAGCGGGGGCATTCTGGCGAGCCCCGGCGCTGGCTGAGAGGCGCTCCATCTGTATGTTTAGTCTCTTGGGTCAACTTCTGCCTAATGAAGAAGATTTTCTGTAGGGATTCAAGATCATATGTATAGTGCTAGCCATACTTGTCCTCTAAGAAGATGAGGCTTTAGGGTTATTTACAGTCTCTGCCTTGATCCGCAGGATAGTTTGTCAGTGTAAGCAGGGTGGACTGAACACCTTGGATATTCCTGATGGGTTAATCTGCAAGCCCTGATGAAGAGACATGCTGTCTCGAAACATGTTGACTTGGATTTGAGTGTGCATAGACTGGAAGACTGCAACCAAGATCAGGTGAGTGTGTATGAACTGGTCCACTGCCATTTGGGTCCGGAATACCATTTGGTGGTGTTGATAGCACATTATCACCATCAGATTTAGGTTTGCTGTTCAGAACAGTCCCATTTTTTATATAGAAGTTTTTATTCTATTGTGTGGTTGTGTGTACAAATAAGAAGTTTACTTGAAGAATTCAAAGAAACCTTTATGAGCGTTATACCACCAATAACATCGTGAGTACGGGTGCGTGTCACCTAGTAGAAAGATACCCAGATATATGTGTTTAAGCACTCCCTATAGTGAGTTTTTTGATATCCAAAATTATTTTGGAGAAATAAATACAAAAAAGAGGTGAAAAAGATAAAAAGAAAGAAATAAAGAAGGACATGGACAGAAGGAGATACTGTCTCGACACTAAGGGAAGTATTCTCCATTTTTCTTGACACTCGGCACCCCCATATTCTATATCTTCAGATCTGATCTATGCCCATAGGGAGAGCACCTAGTATCTGAATCCCATTTGTATATATAATCGGCTAAAACACCCAGTCCTCTACCCCCACAATATGTGTTTTTTTCGGTACTTGTTTCCTAGCACGGCCACAACGATCATGATCGTGGGCATCGTGAGGAAAAATCGGGGGCGATGGTACCGACGCGATGCCCGCGATTTCCCCATAGGGAACAATGTTAAATGCCTCAATTTACCCGCGATGCCCCCGATTTCCCATAGGAAACAATGCTAAATGGCTCAATTTACCCAAATCATCATAGGGAACAATGGTAAATGGGCCAGAAACCCCCCAAAACACCCCTGAACAGTGAAATGTCCCCCCAAAAGTAGTTTATGCCACCCCACGATCAACGCGAACCCGAAGCGTGGCGAGCGGCGGCGGTACGCGTCCTCCGACCTTTTCATACCCCCACTATCCACGTTGGCGTGGAGTTGAGAATAGAATAGTGTGGCGAGCGCAGCGAGCCACCGAGCCCGAAGCGTGGCGAGCGCAGCGAGCCCCGCGAGGGGACGCGGATACGTGTGAAGCCCGCAAAGGGACGCGTTTACCTGTGAAGGTATCCGCGTCCGCTCGCCACGCTTCGGGCTCGGTGGCTCGCTGCGCTCGCCACACTATTCTATTCTCAACTCCACGCCGACGTGGATAGTGGGGGTATGAAAAGGTCGGAGGACGCGTACCGCCGCCCCCTTCGGGTTCGCGTTCATCGTGGGGTGGCGTAAACTACTTTTGGGGGGACATTTCACTGTTCAGGGGTGTTTTTGGGGGTTTCTGGCCCATTTACCATTGTTCCCTATGAGGATTTGGTGAAATTGAGGCATTTAACATTGTTTCCTATGGGAAATCGGGGGCATCGCGAGTAAATTGAGGCATTTAACATTGTTTCCTATGGGAAATCGGGAACATCGCGTCTGGACCATTTAAGCCTTTTTTAGCCGCATGCGACGCGACCGACGCGATTTTGACTTTTTTCAATGCATTTCAATGGGAAAATCGGGGGCATTGCGTCGGTCGCGTCGCAGACCACTAAAAATTACACCCGATGCCCGCGATTGTGGCCGTGCTAGGAAACAAGTACCGTTTTTTCTTCCCGATACTATGCAGGAATGTATAAAGAATCACCCAGTTGAGATAACGGGGTATTTCTAGTCCTTCCTCCCCTTCTAGAGACTGCCCTCCAAGTGAGCCTGTTATGCCCCTGGTCATTGGCCTGCTCTTGCTTTCCACCTGGACAGAATGTGACCAGACCGCAACTGCTGCCTGGAACATTGGCCTTTATTCAGATCAGATCTGATCACAGTACAAATTTGTTCTCAAAATGGGCAAAACCATGTGCACTGCAAGGGGGGCAAATGTAACATGTGAGTTACTATAAAATCGGGTGGGTAGTGTTGAAACTGAAATCTAAATTGCAGTGTAAAAATAATGCAGCCAGTATTTACCCTGCACAGAAACAAAATAACTCATCCAAATCTAACTCTCTCTGCACATGTTATATCTGCCCCACCTGCAGTGCACATGGTTTTACCCATTTTGAAAAAAAAAAATTTATACTGCGATCAGATCTGAATAAGGGCCATTGCTCCTTCAGGTTGAGTGAATGTTGAAGCATAATGTTAAACACTGAGAAGATCCAATGGGCAAGACTACACTATACAGTATTTAAGGGGTTATTTATCAAAGATAACAGATGGAGAAGGGAACCATAGCACCGGATCGTCTTCTAGCTTTCATCAAACTTTATGTACTTGATAAATGATAGCTAGGAGATTATAGTTGGTAGCAGAATTTTGTCTACTTCCATATATGGGGAGATTGTGAAGAAAGATTGTGAATGTGGCACCTAGAAGCGTTAGTGTGTGCACTGCTACATCTGAGAGGAATCTTGTAAAATGACTTATATCCAAATGTAGATGAGCCCCACAGAAGTTAGTAAGAGATACTATTCTTTGTAAAATGCTGGTAAATGGTGCTGATGATTCAATGGGGCAGATGTATTAAGCCTGGAGAAGAGATAAACTGGAGATAAAGTGGAGATAACTTCGAAGAGTTAACGCACCAGCCAATCAGCTGTGTTTGAAATATGACAGTTGGGATCTGATTGGCTGGTGCGTTATCTCCTTCCACTTTATCTCCAGTTTATCTCTTCACCAGGCTTAATACATCTGCCCCAATGTAACTGTATCTACAGTATCTATCATTCCTTTTCCCCAAAAAATGTAACAGTGTAATGTGGGCTAGGTGAAATGAGGGAGATTGCTAGACCAATGAGGGAGAGAGGGAGATTGCTGCTATTTCAGGAGTCTTCAGCAGAATGCAGGAGGGGAGGTAACTACGATGTAACAATGTAATGTGGGCTAGGTGAAATGAGGGAGATTGCTAGACTAATGAGGGAGAGAGGGAGATTGCTGCTATTTCAGGGAGTCTCCAGCAGAATGCAGGAGGGGAGGTAACTATTATATAACAGTGTAATATGGGCTAGGTGACATGAGTAGGGTTGCCACCTCTCCTGGATTTCCGGGATTCTCCCATTTTTGGTGGCAACCCTCCAGGAGGCTTTTCCTGTCACTCGGATTCCGGGATTCTCCCGGAATCCGGGTGACTGGAAAAGCTTCCTGGACAGCCTCACTCCCTCTCCCGCTGCATGTGGCTGCCGCTGTGCAGATTGCAGCCTGAGCGGGACCTGGTGCACTGCTGCTCGGGTCCGGATGGGGTGCGCGTGCGTGACATCAAGGCTAAGCTGGTGCACTGCTGCCGGGGTCCGGGTCGGGATGGGGTGCGCGCGCATGACGTCACGTGCGTGCATCTCATGTCTGTCTTTTTATTATGGCTAGAACTTGAAGTCGGCAGAAAAGCATGACGGGTGGGGCGGGGAGGCGTGGCCGCGTGGGTGACACACAGGAACGAGCAGGAGGCACAGCCGGACCGGTCACAGTCACACTCTCAGGTAACCACCACCTGTCTGTGTACACAGTAAAAATGTTAATTGTATTTATGTGCCTATTATTACATTTATTATATTCATACATGTCTCATCATGATGACATGCATGAATATAATAAATGTAATATTAGGCACATGAATACATGTCTATATTACAGAGACCACGCCCACATTTTAATATTAAGACACGCCTACTTTTTGCGAGGCCAAGTCCACTTACCCAGGAGCCTGCAGCGCGCGCATTAGGGTGGTGAGGGGGGTCTCCAGGAATGTATTATGTGTGAGGTGGCAACCCTAGACATGAGGAAGATTGCTAGACTAATCAGGGAGAGAGGGAGATTGCTTTTATTTCAGGGAGTCTCCTGCAGAATGCAGGAGGGGAGGTAACTATGATGTAACAGTGTAATGTGGGCTAGGTGACATGAGGGAGATTGCTAGACAAATCAGGGAGAGAGGGAGATTGCTGTTATGTCAGGGAGTCTCCTGCAGAATGCAGGAGGGTAGGCAACTATGCATTTACCTGTTTACAAAGAAAAACAGTTCTCCGCGAAGGGTGGTCACAGCATCAAAGACAATGTTGGGGTCACACTTAGTGGGAGTGATAGGTCCTGTTGGTTGTACGGCATTGTCTGTTTTTCCTACAAAGAAAGTTATATACTGGCTATTAATTATAACTGCAGGAATATTGCTCATCAGTGTAGCAGCAGAGGAGAAGTGAAGGCAAGTAGTGTAATTATTCCATGTTACCGCGTAGCCCCCTACCCTCCACCCTGTTCTAGCATGCAGTAACATATTAAGTGATGTTCTTACCATATAGAGACTGTATGGCATTTATATCATCTTGGGGAAGTCGGAAACTGTTGATATCAGTGATTTGGTAATGGGAATTCATTAAGGCGCCAAAATCCATGGAATGGTACAGACCGAGGGAATGTCCGAATTCATGGGCAGCCACCAGAAACAAATTGTACTCTGCAAAGGAAAAGTAACATAAGTAATGCATGGATTTGTGTTATGGTAATGTATAGTAGGATTTGTGTTACAGTAATGTATAGTAGGATTTGTGTTACAATAATGTATAGTAGGAGGCAAACTCATTGACAGTCTCTTAATATTTTCCAAAAAATAGAGCTACACACAATGACTCTTTTTGTTCAACTTGACACATGTTTGTTTAACAATATTGCTAGTTGTTATGCACAGCACCTATGTAAACTCTCTCCACTCTCTTCTATAGTAAACCGGTAGCACGGCCGGGACCAGTCTGCACTGAGCGGTGACACCAGTTGCCATGGTCACCAACAAGCTTGCGCTCCAAGAGCGCTCAACAGTAAATTCCGGCTTGCATCACTTCCGGTATACACAACTTCCAGTTTTTCGGCAGCAGTGTCCCGGCCAGTTCGAATGGCAGGGATAAGGGAGAGAGGATTTCTTCACTGTATAGAAGGTATGTTCACTTTTGTTACTGGTTTTTACACTATTTTCACCTTGAAAAAGGAGCGTTGCTGCTCCGAAACGTTGGTGTGCATATGAATATATTTTTCTGAAAAAAAACGTCCCTGGATTTCTTCAGTAAGTAAGTATGTAAAGAGGATTTACATTACAAATTTAAAACTGCAATTAGGGTAATAACTAGTGGTGGCTGCAGAGGTGGGGTTGCAGCCCAAAAGAATACAAATATGGGAACCACACCAGCAGCTAGTTGGAGGCCTCCTCTTTTCAAATGTATCCAAAAAATGTTTACAGGCTAATAAGGAAATAACCATTGGCAATGCTTGAAATGATTTTGAGGCCATTCCAAATAGCTTTATTGTTACATCTAGGACTTACGTTGGGTGGTTTTTGTGAACGTCTCATCATCATCGAAATGAACATCTCCACCAATCTCACTACCAGGCTGGAAGGCATGAGCTAAAAGGCCATTAGGTCCATCAAATGGAGAGTTGTCGTTGTGATCTATAAGAAGAGAAACGCTAGTATCGGAGACAATACTAAGTAGCGATAACATTGATAGATACTCATATTAGATCTTACCTCCAGTTACAAATTTGATTTCAATATCACAATCTCCTTGGTAGACCCTGGTGAAGGTCAGCGTGGTCACATCGCTCCAGATTTTGAAAGCCCTCTGGATGGAGTACTCCACATCTGCCTGCGCCATGTCAGGGGTGAAGTTCACAATTCTGGTAGGAAGAGATAACTATTTGAGTAACATAAATTCAAAGATAAGTTTATAAAATGAATTGCAGTTTATATGTAATGGTAATTACTAAGATAGAACATGTCATACTTTTAGTGATAAAGATATACTGTAAATTGAATTCACTGAAAAGTTCATTGATCATATAGTGGTCATCGACATACAAAGGAATTCCTTATAGCTTTAGTTTTAGTTGGGATTATATTATTCCTTATACAATTTACATGTTCCTGTGCTAGCTAACATTTGCATACATAATTAATAGCTAGAGAGTAGTTTCAACCAATCAGCTTCTAAATGTCATTTATCTAGTGCAGTCTGTAAAATGACAGAAGCTGATTGGGTGCTTCGGGAAACTCTATATTTCTAAAAGGCTTGATACATAAAACCCTAAATACTGAATAATAATAATAATAATTTGGTGGCCCCTGCGAAAAGTTCACATGCGCCTAAAATACAAATAATTTTATAGTGAGGTTGGTGGTTTGTAGTAGGGTGAAAGAAGAACCAGTTAATTTGTAGCCACTAGGAGTAGCCGAGCAAAACCAATCATCGTAAGAGGTCTACACATGGCGAGATTCTGAGGCATTCAGCAGAGAACTTAATCTGTAAATTGGTACCTCATTTATCGATTTTGGTTAAGTATGAAGAGAGAAAAAGGGATTGTTATTTTCGCACGGGCCACTTACTAGTTTTTATTTCTTTTTCTTTACATTTTAGGCATACCTAAGGAGGAGCCCTTCCCCTCTTATTATAGAAGAGGGGTCTGGGTCTCTGGGGAACCTGTCTGCAGAGACAGGGAAGGAGAAATCAGGGCCTGTGCATAGAGTCCTCTACTGCGATCCCCACTGCTGGCTGCACCTGAGGTCCGGAAAGTATGTAGCCTGTCTTACCGCTGCCTTTGTATGTATCTTAAGCTGGGTACACATCTATACAATCTCTGTTTCTTGCAACCGTTCGGCCGACCGTACTCCCGTCGGACCGTCCACAAACAACAGCCGATCACGCGTGTACACACCTGTACAATTTTACTTGCGACGTCCGATGTACTCCCGTCCAAACAGTCGCAATAAAAAGATTGTACCACCGTACACACTGTCTCGATTTGGGCTATTGACAAGTCACATGTGACCAAAATTATCATAATGGGCTGGGTTAGGGCATAATTATAGCAAACATTTTAGTCACCCTTTTACCTATTAAAAAAAAACGGCGTGGGGTCCCCCCCACAGCCGTAACCAGCACCAGACTGAAAGAGCCAGGGCTGGTATTAAAAAATCAGGAAACCCGACAAATAGGGCTTCGCTGATTTTTTAAAAACCAGCCCCAGGCTCCAGGTCCGGGGCTGGTTACCAAAATACGGGGGACAAAATGACTGGGGGTCCCCCGTATTTTAAGAACCAGCCCCAGGCCAAACCAGCCAGCAGGGTAATGCCACAGCCGGGGGACACTTATTATATAAGGTCCAGCGGCAAAAGCATTCGGAAGAACGGCCCGGCAATTGTATATATGTGTACCCAGCTTTAGTCCCGAGACGCAGCTTTGTAATCAGGGATGTGGCATGGGCAGCCGGTTCTTGAGTAAGTTATGCTAAAGATTGTGAAATCTTAAACTGTTTTTGAATGTTATTATGGTTATATTGTTTCCTCATGTTATGCAATGCATGGGGACATGCCTAATTCCAGCGGGGCTGTATGTGGTACCCCAACAACAAAATTAACATAGTTTGTAAACAAACGGTACAATGAGCAACTGTAAATTAACAATTTGTCAGAAAGTTAGAATGTAATCTTTTAAATTGTACCTCATTTATGATTAAGTATGAAGGGTGAAGTAGATGAACGGACTCTGTTTTAGATGTCAGGTGGCGTGGACCAAGACTGCACAGCAGTCTGGCGGCTGCAATGGTGGTAACATAGCAATCCTGCTAGTCTTATCAGTGTGTGGAATCCCCATGTTTTTCATACACTGATTGGATAGAGTGCAGCGGAAAAGTTGAGTGGGTAAACAGGATATTTTAAATTTTTTAACTTTGATTTGTAAACAAACTATACAATTTGCAATTGAAAATGATCAATTCTGTCAGAAGGGGAGAACATAATCTTTCAAATTGTACCTCATTTATCAATTTTGGTTAATTATGAGGGAGAAAAAGGGAGTGTCAGAAAAAAAATCATCTTTTAGTAATTATATATATTACAGGTTGAGTATCCCGTATCCGAATATCCGTTATCTGAATTATTCCGAAAACCATACTTTCCAGAAAGTGGAAAAAAAATTTTGTTTAGCTAAAAACTCACTGGGGACATATGTAACAGCACTACTGAGGACAAGATATGTAACTGGCACTATATATGTACAAGAAAATGATTGCTTGGCATTCAAATTCAATATCTGAGATAGTACACAAATTTTGTTTCATGTTTTGAAACCTTGTTTTTTGAACAAATAAAATATATTTGTGTGTATTTTATGTGGTAATAAAATATATTTGTGTTTATTTTATGTGTTTATACAGCATAAATGCAAGATACTTCAAAATACATCATTGAAATATTAAAATATTCCAAAATACGGAATAATCCGTTATCCAAAATTCTCCTGGTCCCGAGCATTTTGGATACGGGATACTCAACCTGTATTATTATTATTATTATTATTATTATTATTACTTGCCAGGAAGCAAAGTGTTGGCCTAACTGTGTGTATCAGTAAGTTGTGTACCTGTAGGTGAGATTTTTTTTGGGCCAGGCAGCACTTTTTGGCACTGTAGAATACTCCCCAATATCATTCACGCCACAGCGGGGCTTCTGCATCACTTCCACGGTCTTGGGCACCAGTGTCCCTGTTACCTTCAGTCCAAAAAACTTCTGCATTTTTTTAAGCTTTTCCACGTAAGGATTGCTGACCTTTCTGCCAACTGGACCCCCGGTTTTCAGATTGTAAAACCGCTTTAGGGATTTCTGAGAAGGAAAAAAAAAAGATATATATATATATATATATATTTGTTTAATGAGAACCATTGAGCATGGAAAATAGGCATAATTATGTGCTTTATTTTTTCATGTAAATATACTGCACTAAATCATGTTGGTGTGGTATTGATCATTCCTGCTGAATATAATGTATATTTTTAGTTGTTTATTTTACTATACACATGTTTTACTGTCATCATGGACACCTATATTCTTCATTGTGGTAATTTAGTACATTTTAAAAAGGTTAAATTAATAAACCCTTTAAAAATAATAAATAATAGTACAGTAAATAAATAGTTTATATTCATATATCTCTGAATATGTCATTACTGCTCCTTGACAAATGTAATTTCCAAATATATCTCATACTTTGAAGGATCCCCATTTTTTTCTCTTTACTTACTAAGCATAGTTAGCCCTTAATAGAACTTTTTTGTCCCTATATCTAATTTCATACATAAATACTTAATTGGAATAAAAAAAAAAAATTGTTCTAAAGAATTCAATACAATAATTAAAATCATCTAATAATATCAATTTATTTATTGTACTTTTCTAAGACTGTACTCGGGAGTCACTCAAATCTAGATGGAAACACATTATCGGCGCCACTTCCCTGGGGAAGTAGAGGGAAACGAGATGGGGCTCCAATCTCCCAGGATTCCAGGAGAATTCCTGGAAATTCCAGGAGAACATCTATGTATTCTGGATATTTAAGGAGAAACAGGTAAGTATGAATAATATCTGTAACTGTCCTGTGACAAAACAATACTGTAACTACCTTACGTGCATCCTTACACAAATGGGGCTTTATGACTGCATCGTACACTCAACAATGCATTTAATAAAAAAAAAATTGAAATGTAACCTCTGCTACATTATGGTGGAAGATATAAGCATATATTAGAGTGGTATTTCTGAAAGTTATAGGTTTTGCAACTGTCAAACCAATTAAATTGCTGCACAGATGCCGCAACCCTCCGCAATACAGTGATCCCTCACTGCCAATGGGCCGAAACAACAGCAGAAAATTATATAAATGTTTGCAGATCCTCTTTTCCTCATTATTGGGATATCATTAGATCCTGTAATGCCAGCTGCACATACCCCTACTATTCATCCCAGCATATATGCATTTATTGTACGGCATCTGTTACGCAAATTGTAAAATGCATTTAATCTCAATGCAAATTATTATTTTAGTTCATGTATACACACAGTAAATTTAGTTCAAGTATAATAATATAGAAAAAAAATCCAGTTACAATGTTACTATATTGGTTCTCTATAGATGCGCATTGTTACCTCTGCCATTTCTCCATAGTTGCCCTCTTGGTCACCCTGCTGTGAGGCCCGGAAGGCAGCAGAGAGCGCAGCGCAGGACAGCAGCAGGACAACAAGACCGTTCATCCTTCTGCTGGTGGAGTGTCCAAGGTTGTAAGATAATCCCATTCATTGAGGCTTGCCTTATATAGTCCTTGTATGTCTCATATAAGTATGACTCACATAAGGTTTCTTTACTTAGAGTGGATGTGATCTAAAAATGTGACACAACTAGTTCCGTTTTACTTCAAAATTCCTGAAAACAACCAGTGTCGTGCGGTGAGGTCAGTGGTTGGTGAGGCACTGGCAGCAGCATGATTTGGTGCAGGGGAACGGCGGGTCCTACAAACATCAAGGGCGCCATAGCAGCCGCATCCTCTGCACCTGTGGGAAATATGGCACTGCGCTCAACCTCCACATTTGTACCCTTATATGCAGTAGACAACAGTAATACGCCTTATACACAGAATGCCAACAGTAATACGCCTTATACACAGAATGCCACACTGTGGTGGTTTTTATTCATGTGCAGTGTGTAATTTGTGAGAGAGAGAGATAGAGCACTAAGAACAGGTGTAGGGAATAGGGAAAGTGAGTGTAGGGAGCAGTAAGAGCAGGTGTAGGGAGAGTGTGTGACTAACCTTAACATAGGAAAAAGCTATAAACCAAGCGCAGAAAAACAAATAGGGCTAGTGATTGTCCTTGCTGCTGTCCTAGAAGGGATACTCAGCCCTTCTTAAACTCAAAAAGCAAAAATACACACAAATAGACAGCGCAGACTGGACACTCAATAACCCAAGAAATTAAAATTTTAAATTTGTTTATTTGTGCAAATCTCTTAGAAATATAGACAAATTTTAAAAAAGAGGTCACCGGCCGGTGGGGTTCATACAATACATGGCATTTTACATAAAATAACAAAAATATAATGATAAAAATAAATAAATATTGGAGCAGCTTTCAATAATGCATAATTCCAGCTTGGTTAAGCATATATAGGGTTAATTGCTTTTTCTAGCAGGGTTAGATTGAAATCAAGCTTTTTGTCAGAAGGCTGTTAGTTGACAAATTATGCTGTGCTACCTGCACAGAACTTGCTTTCAGCAGTTTGTTAGAAGATTAGTCAATCAGCCATACTATTTAGAGTTAGTGACAATTTGGCACATATAAGCAGAAAGAAAGCAAATGGGTATACTTATGCTCTTGCTCTGCGGCTTGTGTGATGCTGTATAATTGTAATCCACTTTGGGGAGTATTTGCTGGCTCTGCCTTGAGTGTGTTCCCAGCTGATTTGGTGGAATTCTTTTCAGCTTTATCCAGAACGCTCCGGCTTCCAGGTCCCCCACAGCAGTGCCTTTCGTGCCTCTCGTGTGAACAAACAGGGGCTGATGACGCGTTTCCCCGCCTCTCCTTAGTCAGCGGCTTCCTCAGGATCTGAGGAAGCCGCTGACTAAGGAGAGGCGGGGAAACGCGTCATCAGCCCCTGTTTGTTCACACGAGAGGCACGAAAGGCACTGCTGTGGGGGACCTGGAAGCCGGAGCGTTCTGGATAAAGCTGAAAAGAATTCCACCAAATCAGCTGGGAACACACTCAAGGCAGAGCCAGCAAATACTCCCCAAAGTGGATTACAATTATACAGCATCACACAAGCCGCAGAGCAAGAGCATAAGTATACCCATTTGCTTTCTTTCTGCTTATATGTGCCAAATTGTCACTAACTCTAAATAGTATGGCTGATTGACTAATCTTCTAACAAACTGCTGAAAGCAAGTTCTGTGCAGGTAGCACAGCATAATTTGTCAACTAACAGCCTTCTGACAAAAAGCTTGATTTCAATCTAACCCTGCTAGAAAAAGCAATTAACCCTATATATGCTTAACCAAGCTGGAATTATGCATTATTGAAAGCTGCTCCAATATTTATTTATTTTTATCATTATATTTTTGTTATTTTATGTAAAATGCCATGTATTGTATGAACCCCACCGGCCGGTGACCTCTTTTTTAAAATTTGTCTATATTTCTAAGAGATTTGCACAAATAAACAAATTTAAAATTTTAATTTCTTGGGTTATTGAGTGTCCAGTCTGCGCTGTCTATTTGTGTGTATTTTAACCTTAACATAGTAACATAGTAATTAAGGCTGAAAAAAGACGTTAGTCCATCGAGTTCAACCTATCTAACTTGTAACTACTGACTTGATTTCAATTCATTAACAATAGTTGCTGTAACCACCCCCCACCGGCAATGAGTTTCAGAATTTTTCTGCTCTAATGGTGAAGGATCCTCTTTTTAATTCAGTTCGGAATATCTTTTTCTCGAGCCTCAGTACATGCCCGCATGCCCTAAGTAGAGGTCTGTTAGTAAACAAATAATCTCCATATGATTCCCAATTCTGTATTTGAACATACTAATCATATCACCTCTCAAACTCCGTTTCTAGTGATTGGAGACCTTTTACTAGCTTATTCGCCCTTCTCTGTACCTGTTCCAATTCATTTTTGTCCTTTTTAAGGTGCGGTGCCCAGAACTGAACACAATATTCCAAGTATGGTCTCACCAATTCCTTGTAAAGAGGCACTATAACATTGGCATCCCTCAAATCCATACCCCTTTTAATACATGCCACTGTATGATTTGCTTTTGCCGATGCACTTGAGCAGTATGCACTATTACCCAATTTTTCATCTATGATGACCCCCAAGTCCTTCTCTACAGCAGAATTCCCTATAATAACTCCATTTAGCCTATAAGTAGTTTGTTCATTTTTGTTCCCATAATGAATTACTTTACATTTTTCAATGTTAACCTGCATTTTCCACCTTTCCAGTTTAATTAAGTCACTTTGTAGTGTTTCCACATCCTCTCCTGAGTTTTACTCACTATGCCACTTCCAATATCATTAATGAATATATTAAACAAGGTGGGTACCAATATTGAACCTTGCGGGACTCCACTTTGGACCTTACCCCAGCTGGAATGTATGCCATTTACCACCACTCTCAGTCCCTGATTGTGCAACCAGTTTTTAATCCAATTACAAATTGTATCTCCTAACCCTAAATTACCTCCTTTTATTAATAACCTTTTATGATGCACCGTGTCAAAATCTTTAGCGAAATCAAGCAGTATTACATCAATAGAAGTCCAGCCCCCTGCTGACTTCCTCATAGAAGCTAATTAAATTAGTCTGACATTATCTATTTTTGATGAACCCATGCTCTCATTATTCCTTCTATTATTTTCCCCACAATGGATGTAAGGCTGACCGGCCTATAATTTTCAGGGTTAGTTTTGTTACTTTTCTTCTATATTGAAACTATGTTAACTATGCGCCAGTCCCTTGGTACTGTCCCCAGTTTATTGTTCCTCAGATATCAGATATCCTAGTGTGTTTTGTCTGGGCCAGGAGATTTGTTACTATTTATTTTCTGTAATCTATTCTTGACTATTTCCTCATGCAAACATACAGTTTGGGAGCAATCAAGAGCCGAGCATTTAATCTGTGGAAGATCTTCTGAAGCTTATTCCCTTGTAAATACCGAAGCAATAATTAATTGAATAATTCCGCTTTCTCTTTTCCTTCTGTTAGGAAGTACCCTGCTTATTTTTTAGTGGCCCAATATTTTCCTTACTTAACCATTTCCCGTTTATATAACTGTATAATTTTTTGGGATTAGGTTAGCTATCTGCAGCTATTTTATGTTCAGTCTCTAATTTTGCCATCTCGATTGTATTTTTACATTTCTTATTACATTCTTTATATGCGGCAGATGATTTGGGTGTCCCATCTTGTTTAATTGCTTTGAATGCCCTCCTTTTTTTTTTTTTTTAGCAATTTCCAATTTGACTTTGCTGTTTAGCCACATAGGTTTCCTTTTGACATTTGTTCTTTTATTTTCCTTAGGAATAAATTTATCAGTGCCCACCAGCAGTATTTTTTTAAAGTTTACCCCCTTTTAGTATTATCCATACCTCTAAATTATTCCTTTCTCTTTATATACTTTAAGGACTCCTCAAACTTACCAAAGTCTGCTTTTTGGAAATTTACGGACCTACTTGCTCCAATATATTTATCTTTGTTAAAATTTAAATCAAATGTGATCATATTGTGATCACTGTTCCCCAATGCCCCCCTTATGGTTATGTTAGTAACAATGTCCCCATTGTTGCTGATCAGGAGATCCAGGATATTGTTATTTCTGGTTGGACTTTCAATAAATTGATACAAATAGTGGTCATTTAGGGCACCCAATAAAACATATCCCTTAGTAGTACGAGTTGACTATATTTCCAATTTATTTCTGGGTAGTTAAAGTCACCCATAATAATAATGTCCCCTAAGCTGGCTGCTTTTCACCCCTGTAGCAAGAGGTATTTTTTCTCCTCCGTATTTATGTTGGGTGGTTTATAACATGTTCCTACTATAAGTTTTTTAACCTCTTTAGTATTACCTGTGATTTCTACCCATACCGATTCTATTGACTCCATTGTGCTCTCGTTTATGTCTTCCCTTATGTATGGTTTTAAGGATGGTTTAACATATAAACAAACCCCACCTCCCCTTCTACCTAAACTTTTTTCTAAACAGACTATAACCTTCTATGTTAGCCTCCCACTCATGTGATTCATCCCACCAAGTTTCAGTAATACCTATGAGCATAGGTGCCGATTTATGATTTTGCTGGTGGGTGCTCAAGCCAAAAATATAGAGGATTGGCTTCATGGGGAAGGGGTGTGGCCACAAAATAATACCAATTTATATTATGGAGCACAGTTGTCTCCAATATTCCCCCCACAGTGCAGGTACATAAATACCCCCACAGTGCAGGTACATAAATGCCCCCCACAGTGCAGGTACTCCGCGGACAGAATTCACTCTTCCCGGCATACTGTTTCCCAGATGACAGGTCCGGCGATGTGGGTGCTGCAGCCGCAAATTAGCAAGTTAATATGGCGGCCCAGCAGCGGGACTCGGGCATGTGGGTGCTCATCAATTTCCGTGGGTGCTTGGGACCTTGAGCACCCACAGAATTGGCACCTATACCTATGAGATCAAAATCCTCCTCCAAAACTAGGGTCTCTAGTTCCTCCATTTTACCAGTTAAACTCCTAGCATTCAGATAAAGGCATTTCAGATCTCGTTTTTCCTTTTCCCTTGTCATGTTACCTGTTACAGTTGCAGAAGGTTTCTGAAAATTCGTATCATCGACAATAATTGTATTTGGCTGTTTATGTCTCTCATACACTTTTTGTATACCTTTTACACTTTTTCCTTCCTTCCCCTTGCTTCCTCGACAATATAGCTGTCTTTGCCCTCTATTCTACACTCATTTATTGGTTTAAGGTTTCTTACTATACCCGCCTAGTTTAAAATCTCCACTGTAGAGAGTAGTGAGGGCAACTGTAGGGAGCAGTAAGAGTGAGTAATTGTAGGGACTAATGAGACTGGGTGTAGAAAGCAGTGAAGGCAAATGTAGGGAATAAGGAGAGTAAGTCAGTGTATGGAGCAGTGACAGTGAGTATATGGAGCAGTAAGGAGGATTGGTGTGGAGCATAGATTAAGGATGCCCTTTTCTACATTCCTCTGTTACTCAGAGGGGTGCAGAGTTCCGCTCTGGCGGGTGGGGAGAGGAAAGCAGAGGGTCTCCTGTTCTGTAGCAGGCATGTAGGGATAGGGGTGCAAAGATCCCCCGTTCTGCAGTCAGTGAGTCGGTAGAAGGGGGATCCACTGTGCAACTGCCAGATGTGTATGTGTGTGTGTGTGTGTGTGTGTGTGTGTGTGGGGGGGGGGGGGGGGGGTTTGTGGAGGTTCGTCCGTCATGCACCTGCCAAGAGAGGGGGAGGGAGGGATGTCTGAACATGAGTATCCCAGGGATGGTTAGGCAATGGGAGAGGGAGGGGGAGGATAGGATTAGGCAGTATAGGGAAGGTAAGAAGGGGTTAGGGTTGGTCACTAAGAAAGGAACACCGGGTGATGTGATTAGGCACTAAGGGGGTATTAGGGTTAGCCTGCTTGGGGGGGTTGTTAGACCACAGTTCCCCCCTCCAAGACTGATTGACACCACACCAGCATTACCATAGTTACCTCCTCAGGGACTGAGACACACACACCAGTGGCGTAACTATAGCACCGCAGCCCCCGCGGTTGCGGGGGGGGGGCGCTGTGCATGTGGGGGCGCCGGGGGGCTATAGTTAGCACCCTCCCGTACGCCCATCCACCGCTTGCCGCCCGCCCATCCGCCGCCCGCAGCCTTACCTGTCTTCAGTTCTTCTGCTAGTGAGACGGACCACAATAAAATGTCCGCACCATATAGCAGACAGTTCTCTGAAACTGTCTGCTGTATGGGGGCGGACATTTTGTGTTGGTCCGTCTGGATAGCAGAAGAATGAAGCCAGCAAGGGAGCTGGGACCAGCGGCAGCAAGACAGGTAAGGCTGCGGGTGGGGGATGGGGGAGGGGGGGTGCTGCGGAGGGGGGGGCGCCCCCCCATTAATGGCGGGGGCGCCCAATTCATAGTTACGCCACTGACACACACACACAAACACCCACCCACTCACCATTACCAGTTACTTCCCCCAGGTCAGTCACTGCAGTTATCTCCAATGAAATCAGGGGCGTGGTTTAGTCATGTATATACTGCAGGGCAGGCCAGGCGCTGTGAGAGCCCACTGCCCGACCAGCAAAAAGGTAGCAGCGGGTCTTCTTTAGAGGACGGCTCTGCGTGCACCTGCCGGGTTGGGAAGGGGGGGTGTGGAGGTCTCTGACCCATGCAGCTGTTGTGTTTGGAGGGAGGAGGTCTGTGCACCTGCCGGGTGGGGAAGGGGGGATGGATGTGGAGTTCTGTTCACCATCACATGCAGCTGCTGGTTGGACCCATTGTAAAGGGGGAGGGGGCCGCAGTCTCTGCTGTAATAGGCAGGTGCATAATCAACAGAGACCAATCACATCTCCCTCAGAGAAAGGGGCGTGCTTTCATATAGAACAGGGTAGGGCAGCAGTCAGCCCGCGGGCCACATTCGGTCCGCTAACAGCTCCTGACTGGACTGCCGCTTGGCGCTGCTGGATGTGTGTCCGATGGTGGCTGTGTGTGCACGCGGCATCCCGTGTAGCTGACGCTCAGTCTGTGCGTAGCAGGTGACAGACGCGGGCTAGCGCATGCACAAAGGGCCGCAGGACTACGCCGCACGCACACAAACACAGCCACCATCGGACACAAATACAGCAGCGCAGAGCCGCCCACCCCCGCATGTTACTACAGCTGCAGCGCCGCCGCTGAGGATGGGTGAGTCGCCGTAACTGAATGGGGCTGAAATCTGCGCCATTTTTCGAGGCTGGCACGCAGGTGTTTGGAATATCTAAAGAGGGGCAGGTGTCTGGCATTTTTAATAGGGGCAGGTGTGTGGAATAACTAAGGGGAGCTGGTGTGGGAAAATCTGAGGGGCATGTGCGCATAACTAATGGGGCAGATGTGTGGAATTACTAATGTCAGGGGCAAGTATAAGGGGCCTCCTATTGTGTTGCATGATGTGTAAAATGGGTAAATGGAGTGCTACAATACATTCAAAGACACACCCCCTTTTGAGTGACTACACCCCCTTGAATATCTGCTGGAAGTATTAAGTGGCCCCCAGCTGAAATAATTGCCCACCCCTGATATAGACAAAAAGCATGTTCCTGTCACTGAGGCACTTCTATAGGTGCCACTTATGCAGGTTTTTTATATGTTCTTTTGCAGCTTGCTATTTGGCCCCACCCACTGCTCGTCCACTGATTCTGTCCCTAAACATTGACAGCCGGAGGCACTGCTCTTGGAGCCTCTGTAAACAATAAAGAAAATATTATGGGGTAAAAATTATAAGAATATAAAACATATACTGTACTTATGACACATAATGGGGGTTATTCTGGTTGTCTCGCTATGTCATGAATCTCTGGGCCTGGCTCCGCATGCCCCACACACACCCCGCCCATAATCCTGGGTGCAAAAACCCTGTTCGCCATGTCCGCACGCACCCTGCGCCTGCACATGTGTAGACAACATCGCTCCGCGATGTGAATGGACCTAAATAAGGTCCAATACAGATGTAGCGGGATTCATCTTTGCAGGTGATGGCGATGGCATCGCCATCGCCATCCCCTGCCCCGCCGCCATCTGTATACCGGAAGGGGACGTGTGCGCACGAGGTGCTGCCCTCGGTCGCCCGGTGCCCACACCAGGCGACCGCACCCCCCGCAGCCTCCTCGGGTCCCCCCCAGCACTATCGAGCGGGAGGCGGACAGTATTGCGTCCGCCTCGCCGCCCCGCCGCCCGGATACTGAGACGCGCATGCGTGGGGGACGCACGCGCGTCTCAGTCAGCGCCATGTTGCTGGCGGTTCGCCAGCAAAGATAAAACCGGCCCCATCTGTATGTGTCATAAGTATTTTCTTTGTATTATTTTATTATGTTTATCATCACTAATGACAGGGGAGGCACTGCATCCCCTGCCTCCCCTAACTGCACATACCTGAATACAACGTACATGTTAAAAAACACAGAGCCCCAAGGCTTCTAGGTACTGTAATTATGTCAAACTGCTAACCAGGCAGATTTTACTATACTTTGCATACAGCTACAGAGGGTGAGCTTTAATAGGATAAGAGATTCAGAAAGTGAGAGATTTGGTGAGAAATCTCCAGTTTTTTTAAAGCTGCAATCATTTACACTGCTAAACCAGTTTGATTTTGCAGTGTAAATGATTGCCGCTTTAAAAAAAACCTGGAGATTTCTTACCAAATCTCTCACTTTCTGAATCTCTCATCCTATTAAAATCTCACCCAGAATGTGTTATGTTTGGGAAGACTAGATTTTCATGTAGATTGCCAAAATGACTACTAGCAAGCAATAAGCCAAAGCAAAGTGTCACTTGGGGAAAACCCTTAGTTGGGCATGAATCAATTTACAAAATTAATGTTTTTTTTTAATCACTGTCTGGCATCAAAGTCACATCCTGATGCAGGAAGTATACATAACCCTCTGAGGCACTTATGTATCATATAGCTTCCCTTCTGGACTTGTAATTTGGTGGGACTGCTATGCTATTACTGGTGCCTGTCCTTGTGTTTCCCTCCTATGTCCCTATAGATTGTAAGCTTGCAGCAGGGCCCTCCTGCCTCCAATTCTGTCTGTTGTTACCAAGTTTTCCCTCACTTTTAATTTGGAATCTGCTGCGCTATATAAGAAACTGTACATAAATAAATAAGAAGTAAAGTTTTTAAAAACATATATGTAGAATCTGATTGGTCAGAATACATAAAGAGTCAGTGGTCTCTGGAATAACCCTAAAATTCACCAGATTTTCATTTTTTTCAGATATAATTGAAATTTGGTCCATTCTCTCAATGTGTTCTAAACAGATGGGTGTTGCTGTCTGCCCGTGGGGTAACTACAGGGAACCAGCAAACACCACAGTGCATTTATATCCACTTACGTCTTAATGAGCTTTACATGTATATACAGGTATAACCTAAAATTTTAAATTTGCCAAGTACTGTATTTCCAGGTCATCTTTTCCTGGTCTCTCACCATGGAAATGTCCAAGAAATAACCACATGGATGATGTATGGCCTTGGTACCACCAGATGATTAATGCAAATACATGGATACTCCCGGAACAAATAATCAATGCAGAGCAGTACTATTTTTTTTTTTGGGGGGGGGGGGGGTTATTGGGGTGGAGTGAAGACCTGGTGTGTTACAGTAGGTCATGGTGGGATGTTTGCAATAAATGTTAATCCCACCAATTCATCCTTTCATCAAGGTATAAATGAAGGGGCCGTGGCTTCTGTGGGTTCTTAGTTGGCATGTGGGAGGGTATTCTTCACTTCTACCACCTCAACAGTCAGTATGATGGGTGCCGGTCTGGGAACTTCTAGTTACAGAGGAAAGTGAGCCAAGTCCCAACATGTTGACAGGTCTTATAACACCATTGTCATCTCTGTTTAAGAGGCATTATAGCCTCAGGCCAACAATCAGGCTTACTGGAGCTACGTCATTGGATCTTATGCATAGTTAAGGTCCATGAGTGGACATAGCCCTCTGCTATATAATTTACTTCTCTACACCTACTCATTTCCTCTACCTGTGAAGAGTTTATCACTTCCTCTCAAGCTAAGATCTTGCTCTGCAATCTCAGAGCCTTGGCAGTGATCTAGCAGAGATATGGCACCGGCTTCGGGGCATGCTAGGAGAATTCCGAGATGGTGTGCTCTGACAGCGACATGAGGAGTAGTCCGTAGAGCTGGCGTTACCCTTCGTGGTGGTGGCTCGTCAGAGGGTCTTTTGCGCATTGGGAAACGCCATAAAAACCAAGAAGATGGGGGTTTTAATGCATTTTCACTTTAGCACAACCCGCCTATAGAGAGCTAAGCTCATCGCCCTGCCTCCACTGCTTGTGTAATATACTGTACCCTTAGTATTTGCTCTGGTTGTCCGTATATTGTTTACCCAAGACATGTTTTTACAGGCCACACATGGACTCCCACACATGGAATACATTGTTACACATAGAAAAGCATTTATACCAGTATGTTACTTACAGGATATATGAAAAGGAGACACAGCAAGGCCTCATATTGGAAGACTTCTACGTTGTTAATTGATTAGCAAGTTCATAGTAAAACTCAAGTTGCTGACTGCTCTATGTCTGTGGCTTGGATGCCATATTGTTGTGGATTTTTGCATACTGTGCATGCGCCAGAGAAAGAACTCAGCTTCTGAGCATGCTCCAGTAATTATTTTTGCGTGCGTATTACATGTACCATGAAATGTACAATAGATGGAAATCTATTTCTGTGCTGCCAGTTGCCCTACACATGTGACCCGCCTAACTGGCTAATAATTGTTTCCAAGCTCATATATTGTCATGTTCTTATGATTGAATAATGTTTTTTATTTAAAACATATACAACACCATTTAATCTAAAAATATTGGTGAAAACATTAATGGTTTATATATCGGACCCTTGATGAGCAACCCATTGTGAAGGAATCTCAATTTTTCTCCATTTTTCATGACTATAAAGCAGCCAACGGAAGGCGAAGGGATTTTTTTTACATCTCCCCAGCAGGGTGGGGCGTGCCACCAGACTGCCCGGTCAGAAGTGATCAGCAGCCCAGCAAGTATTGGGAGCGGGATCCAGGAGACTGAAGCACCAGGAGGTGTGATAGGCTGGTTTCACACACTCCGGCTCCTGCCAGATGGTGAAATCCCGCACGGCCAGGGAGCCGTGCCACACACACTAGTTTATCATGAAAGGGATGGCCACAGCTGTCCCTTCCAGTGGCGGGATCCGGCTGCAGCCGTGCGGCCGGGCCGTGGCCGTCCCGTGTGAATGGACACAATAGTGTCAATTCACAACTAATGTGTGCGGCACGGCTCCCTGGCCGTGCGGGATTTCACCGTCCGGCAGGAGCCGGAGTATGTGAAACCGGCCTTAGAAGAGAGTCATCCCAGTACCTGGCAGATGAACTAGGCAACTACGCAATGTAGAGGCAGCTACTGAACTTTGCATTTCATTTAAGGTGTTTCAAATATATCCATCCTATACATAGGTTTGGCTGCCAGCCCAACAGTCCCGATTTTTCTAAATTTCGAATGCTGCATGGAATGTCCAGTAGCCATCAAAGAGCAGTAAAAATGGTTTGACCAGAATTTGGTGGATAGATGGGTGAATGGATCTAGACTAGACTTACACTGTCACTGCCCACGGAAAGAGGTGGGTGGGGGGGGGGGGGGGGAATCTATTCAGTGGTGAGTGCTTACAAATAGATTTTCCCCTATTCATGCGGCTGCGATGCCATTAGCAGCTGTGCACAGGGGCAAAATTGCATTCTGCCGGCAGTGTAGTCCTCAGTGCAAGTGGGGAGGGTGGTGCTATTCTGCTGCTGCCGGCAAATTGGAGGAGAGAGACCGGTGCAGAGGAGCAGTGCCGGATGGGAACAAGCAGCTGCAGTGGGGGGGGGGGGCAGCTGCTGGTTTGGCCAAGCTGCTGGTTTGGCCAAGAGAGCGGTTTGTGGGCAGCTGCTGGTTTGGCCAAGAGAGCGGTTTGTCATGGCTCTCAGTTAACCAGTAGTTCTCCCTTGGGAAAACTCTAATTGGCTAAGAGCCATGACAGACAGCCACCCATTGATTCAATGGTTTTTTTTAAAATCTCCTGCCCTCCACCACTGCCTGTTCCCAGCCGGTACCACTCCTCTGCTCCTCGGTGCCGGCCTCTCACAACAGCCATGCAGCAGCAGGAGGCAGAGCGGGGAGAGCGACTGTCCTGCCCGTCGTCTCCCACCTCTGAAGACTAGGTGGGTGCCAGCGATGTGGCCACAGTGCAGATACGCTGGGGGCAAGGTACCGCTGGCACACGACTAGTTACAGCCCTGTGACTCATAGGGGTAAAATTACTAAAACTTCTAAAAATTAAAAGAGATGATATTGGCCCTAGCAACTGATGAGTTTCTATCATTTTCAAGAATGCAATACAGAAATGATAGACTCTTATTGGTTGCTATAGGCAACATCACCTCTTTTTATTTTTAGAAACTTTAGTAAATTCACCACATAATATCTGAACTTGCAAAAGGCCAACACCATGATGTGATTTTATAAAATTATTTGGTACTCTTTACCTAGAAGGGCACCCATCGCGGACATCGCATGTACCAAAAAATCGCATGCGATGCGACCGACGCGATTACCGCGATTTCCCATAGGGAACAATGTTTAATGTCCCAATTGACCCGATACTCCATAGGGAAAAATGTTAAAAGGCCCACAGAGGCCAAATAGCCACCCTGAAGTGTGAAATGGCCCCCCCAATTGTTAACGCCACCCCCGATCAACGTCAACCCGAAGCGTGGCAAGCACAGCGAGCCCGCGAGGGGCGGCGGTACGCGTCCTACGACCTTTTCATACCCCCACTATCCAAGTCGGCGTGGAGTTGAGAATAGAAAGTGTGGCGAACGCAGCGAGCCACCGAGCCCGAAGCGTGGCGAGCGCAGCGCGCCCCGCGAGGGGACGCGGACACCTGTGAAGCCCGCGAGGGGACGCGTATACCTGTGAAGGTGTCCGCGTCCCCTCGCTGCGCTCGCCACATTTTCTATTCTCAACTCCACGCCGACGTGGATAGTGGGGGTATGAAAAGGTCGTAGGACGCGTACCGCTGCGCTCGCCACGCTTCGGGTTGACGTTGATCGTGGGGTAGCGTTAACAATTGGGGGGGCCATTTCACACTTCAGGGTGCCTATTTGGCCACTGTGGGCCATTTAACATTGTTCCCTATGGAAAATCGGGTCAATTGGGCCATTTAACATTGTTCCCTATGGGAAATCGCGGTATTCGCGTCGGTCGCATCGCATGCGATTTTTTTACCTTACGATACCCAAGATCAAAATCGTGGGCGCCCTTCTAGGTAAAGAGTACCAATGAGTTTATTTTTTTCCAAAACAATTTAACAATAATTTATTGCAAATTTACTGAATTTCAACAGTTGCGTTTTGAATATTTTTTTTAAGTACCTAAAATGGAAATGAGCACAAACACAACATCCGATCTGTGCAGCTGACTTTGCCGTCAGTGCTTTGTCAATCCCACTTCCGCTGCTGTCTGATTTATAGAGTCATTAAGGATGCGGTTAGTTCCAGTATTACTGCAGGGAAATATTATTGGCCCCGAGTGGACTAGGATGTAGGAGCCGGACTGGAGGCAAAGCCTGGGGGTAGGCTCCCCTGACAGGGTTTGTAGGGAGCTGACTAGCTGGACAGTCATAGAAGGGGTGTCTAAGGAGAGGGTCATAGGGGGAGGGGCTTAACGGGGTGTAGTAAGGGTATATAAGCAGGATGCAGGCAGGAAATAGGGGTCACTGGGAGATTTTTCTGAACAGCTCCCACCCACCCTCCCTAATTTTATAAATTTTAGGAAGAATTATTGATAGGTTGTCTTTTGTCACAGTGGCCTGTGCGGAGGGGGGTCCTCGAGGTTAGTGGCATTGAGGCTTAATTATGCGGCGGGGAGGGCCCCATGAGGGGGCTGGACTCCCCTGGGTGAGGCTAATTAATGAGCACTGGGTGTTGACAATTGGTGCCCTCGAGCCAATCGCTATCGGCTGGGGGTAACAACTCCTGGAAGTGCTTAGAGGTGTGGATTGATTTATTGAGGGCCTCGGGGACCACCTTCCGTGGGGAATGTTTTTGATTATTGTTAATTTTGTATTGTTTCAATAAAGATGGCTGCTGTGGCCAATTTTATCCAACAAGAGAGTTATGTCATTTGTGGGGGGATAATTGGGCACAGCGATTAGACAATACCCTGTCATGGGATGGGAAGAATGTCATAAGTGTGAATATCAGTTTTTGGTATTTAAAAAATTCTCAAGAAAGAACTTTCGTCCTGAGCAGGAGGCAGTGAGATCGCTCTGAGATATCCAGGTACTAACGCTGTTATGGTGCAGGGCATCCACAGTTATACCCATTTTACACTAGGCAAGCCCATGGTCATCCGCCCACCTGTTCTCACCCCACCACAGCAACCACAACCCCAGAAAGGTAAAAACTATTTCATGCTTCTATGTCTTGCATAGGTCACAACATTGCCCTCTCCAGGAGCGAAACAATGCTCCAATCCACCACTTCCATCTCATGTCAATCAGACATCAGCTTAATTGCTGATGTTGAGACTTCAGCGCTGCACAGGTGATCCAAAGGATCCGTTTACAGGGTAGTGCAGGATCAGACCATTATGTTCCTCCTGGATTGGGCAATGTTTGGAGTTTTGTTTATTGTATGCAGGGCAGGTTCCATATAAAAAGCTCACAACATCTCACTCTCCATCACATACACATTGATCTCCTAGTAACCGGCCATCCTAATTAGTGTTTGTCATCATCAGTTTCTGTGAAGCCACCTCTGTGAATCAGGTGACATCAATCAAACATTAATACAGTGGTCAGGGAACTCGGTCCTCATTACCCCACACAGTGCATGTTTTGCTGGTAACCCAGCAGGTGCACAGGTGTACTAATTCCCATTGACTGTAGTTATTGTTTCCATGTAAACACATTTTTCATCCCATCATAGTGGATATAAATGTTAATTCAGGAATATTAATATATAAAACCACATACATTTATATTTAACTGTGTGAGTGTTTTTGATCACTTTTGGCTCATGCCTCGAATGTTACATTCAGGGTTGCCTACCTGACCCTCTCCTTCAGGGAGAAAATGCTCTGTTCCTGGACTTCCCTGGTAATGTCTGATTACCATCACCTGTGGGGAGCTGGGTAAAGGTGTTTCACCACAGGTGATGGCAATCATACATTACTAGGGAAGTCCAGGAGCAGAGCATTTTCTCCCTGATGGAGAGGGTCAGGTAGGCAAGTATGTTACATTGCAGGAGGGATAGATGCTCCAGCCAGGGCCGGCGCTGCCCACTCAGCAGCTCCTGCAATGCAGGGAGGCGCCATGCTGAAAAGGCGCTGTCTCCCTCCCTGATCTGCTAAAGCTGACTCAGCCCTCACTGTCACTGCCTCCTGCACGCCGCCCGCAGCGCCTGTCTGACAGTGGGCAGGCGGCAGTATAAAGAGCTGCTCCCTGCACCGCAAGTGCAAACAGCCTGCATGCCGCCCACAGCGGGCGGCAGTTTGGAGAGGCTGAGCAGCTCCCTGCATTGCACACACTGTGTTCCTCCTGCTATCTGCCCCCCTCTTTCTCATGGACACTTGCGCTGAGGCATGTAGCGCTGTCTGTGAATGCCTGGATGACATGTCATGTCCGGATCCGCCCCCTACCCATTGCTCCCTGCACCTGTCAGCTGTCAATCAAATGACGAACAGGCAGCAGCACTGCCTCCCCTTCCTTCCCTCTTCTCAGTGTGCTGTCAGTCCTCAACACTCCGCCCCCTCTATCTCCTCCCCTCTTCTTCCATCTCTCCCCTCCTTTACCCCTCAGTCACGAGAGGGGTGGCCATACATGCTGAAATAGCAGCGTGAAATGCGATGTGCACTCCTGCGGGCATCGCACAGTACAAAAAGTATGTGCTGCACATATTTTTTGTACTACTTTCGGATCGCATTGCACACACATTGCATGCATGCCATGCGATGCGATCTAGCCCATAACGTATGCGATTCTCGCAGCGTGTATGGGCACCTTTAGCGCCTGCAACATTTTGCGGACACAGCACTGAGATGGTGTATGCATACATGTACATGCCGTGGAGATCCTCCATAGTATCGCATGTTGCATACGCTCCCACAATCGGGCTGCAGCTTGTTGCAATGGCAATGTGAAAGGGCGCAAAATTTATAGTTTGCAGGAGGGCGCCGGACACCCCAGCACCGGCCCTGGCTCCAGCATTTGTCCATCATGTGCTGTTCTGCTTGTGCTAATAGGAGATTACTATTGTAGTTTTGAATTAATTTAATTCATCAGTTTTAAGTGCACATACTGCAATTGTACCCAAAATCAAATGGCAAATGAACCATGGCCCTTATTGAAGTACAAATTTATTCTCAAAATGGGCAAAACCATGTGCACTGCCAGTGGGGCAGATTTAACATGTATAGAGAGTTATATTTGTGCGAGTTATTTTGTTTCTGTGCAGGGTAAATACTGGCTACATAATTTTTACACTGCAATTTCAGTTTCAACACACCCCACCCAAATGTAACTCTCTCTGCACATGTTACATCTGCCCCACCTGCAGTGCACATGGTTTTGCCCATTTTGAGAACAAATTGGTACAGCAATCAGATCTGAATAAGGGCCCATGTCACATCAACAGCCCCTGCAGCACAGCGCAGGTACACCAAGCAATACGTTTGTGTCCTTGAACATTATTATTTGTTAACAAAAGGAAGAGTGTTGTGTTTTTAGTATGCAAAAGTGATCATTTTGCAGGAAATGTTGCTATGGGCAACCACACTAAACTTAAATATGACTAATTAACCATCATATCAAACATGTGTGGATTTTAAAAATTAGCCAGAGCTTCCACAGTATTACTGCAGTGGCCATATGTTTACATTGTTTAAATGGGAAGCCATGCTGCAATGTGTAGTATTACATCAGCTGGAGGTGCAAAGGTAACATACTGTATGGGTTGTTACAAATAGAGTATACATCATACTGTATGGCTGCTTAACATAGTGAAATTCAAGATTAACAATTTAAAATCAGTTTAATTAATAGACGTATGGAAATGGGTTGTTACTGTAGTACTATAAAAAGTGTCATTAAAAAAAAAAAATAGTAATGTTATCTGTCACTGTTCTAGGTGTTGAAATTCCGGAGGCTGGTGAGACGTTAATGACTGCATCACCTCCCCATGCCCAAATGTCCCATACTCCAGAGTGGACCTTCAGTCCACAAGGACATGACAGTGGTGCTGTGGACTTTTTTTACTAACTGGGCAGAACACCAATCCTGATGTAAGGCTGCACTGAAACCATGCATGACATCTCCATGCAAACAAACCGCATTGCCAAATCAGTGTCCCTGCTTCACAAGAAGACCAAGACACTGACTTAAGGCCCCCATACACTAGGGCGACTTGTCCTTAGGACAAGTCGCCCCCGGCTGCTACCCGGGGGAGCTTGATGTGCCATTTTTTACATGTGATAAATCGTCTCGATTTATCACATGTAAAAAACCCGGGGAGCAGGGGGGGGGGGGGGGCTACAGAGCAGGGCTGCTGGTGGGAGCAGGGGGGGCTGGGGACACAGGCGGCATAGAGCCGGGCAGAGGGAGCCGGGAGCTGTCAGTGCTAGAAAAAAAAAAAGCCTATACAATGAATGGGCAGCCTGTGATTGGGTGAGCGCTCTCAGCCAATTGCTGACTGGCTGAGAGAGCGCTCAGCCAATCACAGGCCGCCCATTCATTGTATGGGCTTTTTTTTTTCAGTACTGACAGCTCCCGGCTCCCCCTGCCCGGCTCTATGCCGCCTGTGTCCCCCGCAGCGTCCCCAGCCCCCCCTGCTCCTTCCACCGCCGCGCCGCCCCACTAGGTCCCAAGTCGGGTGGTCGGACGTGCAGCAGGTCTGACCACCCGACGCAGATCCGATGCGCACGGGACCGCGCATCGGATCTGAGGGGACATCAAAACTAGCCGATTTTGGTCCGATTTCGGCCAGATCCGACTGATCTGGCCGAAATCTGACCAATCGGCTAGTGTATGGGGGCCTTAAGTGTATGGCCGATAGTCGTGTTGATCAGATCCAATTTCAGACTCGCATGGTGAGACACTGATGGAGTCCTTGTGCCAACAGCTCACATCACAGACCCGCTTTCTGGAAGAAATTTCGGTGTTATTCAGGAAGCGCAATATAATGGCGGCCAGAGACAGCACAGCAATGCAAATCAGCAGTGCTACCCCCAATCAACACCACTCCCTTCACCACAATGCCGGTCAACCTGACGCAAAACAAAAAGAAACCCCCAATGTTAAGGGGTCTACGGCTCCCAAACGTGGAAAAAAAATAAAAAGCTAGGTGTGAACATTGCTAATGTTATTTTGCCTTGGTTACCACCAGTAGACAAGTTTTGTGGCCACATTTACATATTACCCATTAATGAAACACATCACATAAACATACATTAGCACAACAACTTTATTTCACACACAAAGCCAATCTGTTTACAGTACACATGAAAATATTCAATGTATGTGTTTACACACACACACACACACCACAAAACAAAGAAATATGTAGATTTGACATCATATCCAATCCAGAGGAAGCAGAAGGTCAATTAACTGTATTCAGACAATAGAACACCTACAAAAAGGATTACAAAAATTAGTGCATACAATCACCACAAATCTAGACATATAAATATAGGAAACACTTACTTCTACACAGTATACTGCATGGAACCACATATCGCAATACAGCAATGTAATCACTATGCTACCTATTTAGCCATAGGAGCCACAGTTCTACAAAACCAGCTCTTCTTAACAATTCTCCCTAGCGGTGTCCCAAGAACCCCATCAGGCTGCAGAAGAGAAAGAGAGGTAGGTGTTCAATGCAAACAAAACAATAGTGAGTATGCCTGAGAAAGTTGACATCAATTAGCATAGCATGACACCATTGCAATGGACAATCCTGTACCACATTAGTTAACCCTTTCGCATATAGGGCGGGATATATCCGCTGACATCCCGTTTTCACTTGCGCAGAGTGTTCGTGTGACGTATCATTAAAGTTTCGTATTCTTGTTCTTGAAAAAAAACTCAGCCGGGTTGAAATATCGCGCAGTTTCGGGCGCGCAAGATGATCCCATTGTAGTGTATTGTAGCTGAAGCGCTGTGTTGTGTGGCATCCCAGAAAGACATACTGGGACTGTTTTTTGGAAGCAATATACAGGAATGTGTATGATTATCAGTTGTTTTGTATGGAAAACATCCATGTGCTTTATTTATTCTGCTGCCTCATTTCAGGGACACTCTGGGTACTGCAGAGGTTACCTTCTTCTCTCATGTGTCCACATAAGTATAGCATGCACTTCCTAGTGCACTGATTGGCTCAGGAAGCTGGCTACACATGCACAGGACCAGATGAGGAGTTTATAGAAAGTGAAAGTAAAGAGAGGACAGACTGAGTCAGCCAGCATATGGAGAGAGCATGGCTGCTGAGTGATAGCTGTTGGGGCAGTCAGCATTACAAGGAGCAAGGGCACTGACCTCTAATGAAGACAGCCAGCTAAGCTGCAGAGAAAGACTTTGGGAGGCCCTGGAGTTTATCTGATCCCTCCATAGCCACAGTGAGTGAAGCTATAAGGTACAGTAGCATACCTCCCAACTTCTTAGCTTCAGAAATAGGGACACTCGCGCGGCCGAAAAGGGGGTGGGGCGTATGCAAATGAGGGCGCGGCTTATGCTAATTAGCCGCGTCCTCATTTTCATACGAGAATAGACGCTGTGCGCATGCGCACAGCGTCTATTCTATAATTGGGGGGTCTCCCAACTGCCACCTCCCGCAGCGGGACAGGACCCGAAATCGGGACTGTCCCGCTGTAATCGTGACAGTTGGGAGGTATGCAGTAGTGCTGAGAGGAGATGAGCACCGTGGCTGCTGTGAGTAAGTAACCAGTGATGACCAGGCATTTGTTTGTAATACAGACCCAGCAAGTGAAGACTTTCCCAGGCAAGCAGCTGAAGCAGAACTTATATGTGACTAGTCTGTGTTTGTCACCCAGCCGTTGCAAGTTTCTGCTGTTGCTGTTTGTATTATAATACTACAGGTTGAGTATCCTGTATCGGTGCATCCATTATCAGAATTATTCCAAAAACCGTGGTTTTTGGAATCATTCAAATATTTTATTTATTTTTTTACCCCCCTAACCCTCTTTTCATACTTACCAAGTCCCAGGGCGTCCACAGCAGGCCTCCGGCATCTTCTCCAGCGGTCCCAGGAATGCATTGCGCAAGTGCGTGCATGTGACGTCACCGGTGCGTGCGCAATGCATTCCTGGGGCCGCTGGAGGCCCTGGAGAAGATGCCGGAGGCCTGCTGTGGACGCCCGGGGACTGCGTGGACGCCGAGGGACCACCGGACACCATCGGGGGACAGGTAAGTAAGCCTAAAAAAAAAAAATTCTAAAAACTTCCCCTATCCGGAATGCTTGTGGTCCCGAGCATTTCGTATAGGGGATACTCAACCTGTACAACGTTTATTCCTGATACTGCAAAAGACAAGTCCAAAAGACAAGTCCATGCATAGACTGTTGGTTTAACACTTGGACACTGTGCCATCTGGATAATGTACTGAACATAAGGCAAGATACTAAAGGTTGCATCTGCAGCATTTATTTGACTTTGATTCTGTAGTTTGAGAATGCTGGAAGAGACAAAATATATATATACTAGGTGATTCATCGCGCCCTACGGGCGCTCTTCACACCGTCGTAAGGGGCTGCGCCCCCTTAATTTGTGAACGTTTGTATATGAGAAATATGGTTAGAATTGTATGAAAGATGCCCTGTATTGCAACTTAGGTGTCCGCGAATCGCGGGAGGGGGGGTCGCGGAGGGTGCCGCGAATTGCAGGAGGGGGGGTGGCGGGGGGTGCCGCGAATTGCAGGAGGGGGGTTGTGGGGGGGTGGATGCTGCGAATCGCGGGAGGGGAGGGATTGCAGAGAATCGCGGGAGGGGGGTCGCGGGGTGGGTTGCCGCAAATCGCGGGAGGGGGGTTACGGGGGCGGGGGTTGCGGCGAATCATGGTAGGGGGGGTCGCGGGGGGTGTGCCGTGAATCACGGGAGGGGGGGTCACGGGGTGGGGTGCCGAGAATCGCGGGGGGGTGTGTGTGTGCCGTGAATCGTGGGAGTGGGGGTTGCGGGGGGGGGGTGGGGGGGGTGTGACGCGAATCGCCACAAGAAAAAATCAACACAGAAAGGTCAACACATGTAAATGTTGACATAAGTGTGGCACTTCATTGGTGTCCATGTCGACACATGAGAATGAATATGAAAACATTCAAAAAATGAAAAACAAAACTTCAAAAACTCATATCAACCTTTTTCATTGTCGACCATAGCCATGTCAGTGTTTTCCATGTGCAATTTAATTCTGGAGCTGCCGCGAATCGCGGGGGGGTGCCGCGAATTGCGGGAGGGGGGGTCGCGGGGGTGGGTGCCGCGAATCGCGGGAGGGGGGGTTACGGGGCGGGGGTTGCGGCGAATCATGGGAGGGGGGGTCGCGGGGGTGTGCCGTGAATCACGGGAGGGGGGGTCAAGGGGTGGGTTGCCGAGAATCGCGGGGGAGGTGTGTGTGTGTGTGTGTGTGCCGTGAATCGCGGGAGTGGGGGTTGTGGGAGTGGGGGTTGTGGTTTGGGGGTGTGACGCAAATCGCCACAAGAAAAAATCAACACAGAAAGGTCAACACATGTAAATGTTGACATAAGTGTGGCACTTCATTGGTGTCCATGTCGACACATGAGAATGAATATGAAAATATTCAAAAAATGAAAAAAAAAAACTTCAAAAACTCATGTCAACCTTTTTCATTGTCGACCATAGCCATGTCAGTGTTTTCCATGTGCAATTTAATTCTGGAGCTGCCGCGAATCACGGGGGGTTGCCGCGAATTGCGGGAGGTGGGGGGTCACGGGGGGTGCCGCGAATCGCGGGAGGGGGGGTTGCGGGGGGTGTGACGCGAATCGCCACAAGAAAAAAATCAACACAGAAAGGTCAACACATGTAAATGTTGACATAAGTGTGCCACTTCATTGGTGTCCATGTTGACACATGACAATGAATATGAAAACATTCAAAAAATGAAATAAATCTTCAAAAACTCATGTCAACCTTTTTCATTGTCGACCATAGCCGTGCCAGTGTTTTGCATGTGCCATTTAATCCTGGGGCTGCCGCGAATCGCGGGGGGTGCCGCGATTTGCGGGAGGGGGGGTTTGCGGGGGGTGGGTACCGCGAATCGCGGGAGAGCGGGGTTCATGGGGGTTCCGGTGGGGGGTTACCGCGAATCGCGGGAGGGGGGGGTCGCCGCGAATCGCCGGAGGGGGGGTTGCGGGGGGTGTGACGCGAATCGCCACAAGAAAAGAATCAACACAGAAAGGTCAACACATGTAAATGTTGACATAAGTGTGGCACTTCATTGGTGTCCATGTCGACACATGAGAATGAATATGAAAATATTCAAAAAATGACAAAAAAACTTCAAAAACTCATGTCAACCTTTTTCATTGTCGACCATAGCCATGTCAGTGTTTTCCATGTGCAATTTAATTCTGGAGCTGCCGCGAATCACGGGGGGGTGCCGCGAATTGCGGGAGGGGGGGTCGCGGGGTGGGTGCCGCGAATCGCGGGAGGGCGGGGTTCACAGGGGTTCCGGTGGGGGGTTGCCGCGAATTGCGGGAGGCGGGGGGTCACGGGGGGTGCCGCGAATTGCGGGAGGGGGGGTTGCGGGGGGGTGTGACGCGAATCGCCACAAGAAAAAATCAACACAGAAAGGTCAACACATGTAAATGTTGACATAAGTGTGCCACTTCATTGGCGTCCATGTCGACACATGACAATGAATATGAAAAAATTAAAAATAAATCTTCAAAAACTCATGTCAACCTTTTTCATTGTCGACCATAGCCATGTCAGTGTTTTGCATGTGCCATTTAATCCTGGGGCTGCTGCGAATTGCGGTGGGGGGGGGGGGGTGCCGCGAATCGCGGGAGGGGGGTCGCAGGTTGGGTGCCGCCAATCGTGCAAGGGGGGGTCGCGGGGGGGTTATTTTTGCCGCGAATCGCGGGAGGGAGGTCGCGGGGGGGGTGTTTTTTCCGTGAATCGGGGGGGGGGTCACAGGGGAGGGTTTGCCGCGATTCGCTGGAGGGGGGGGGTCGCGGGGTGGTGGTTATGCCGCAAATTGCGGGAGGGGTCGTGGGGGGGGTCTTTTTGCAGCGAATCGCGGGAGGGGGGGTCGCGGGGGTGTTTTTGCTGCGAATCGCGGTAGGGGGGGTCGCGGGGGAGCGGGTGTTTTTCCTGCGAATCGCGGGAGGGGGGGGCGCGCGCGGGGGGAGGTTTTGCCGCAAATCGCGGGAGGGGGGCGCTCACCTGGTGGCTGTGGAGTAGCAGTGCTGGGCAACATGGGAAGGCAGTGGGTGTCTGGCACTGTCTGGGCTCACTGGTAAGGTTCTCTGTCACATACCTCCCAACATGACCCTCTCCAGGAGGGACACAATGCTCTGTTTCTAGACTTCCTTAATGTATGATTGCCATCACCTGTTTTAAACAGGTTAATTTCTCAGAAAGGTGTTCAGCACAGATGAAGGCAATCACACATTAAGAGGAAAGTCCAGGAACAGAGCGTTATAGACACAGACACCCACTTTGAGTGACAGATGTAGCCAAATATATAGGAGATATATATATATATATATATATATATATATATATCTCTTGAGATTGTGGCTGCAAAAACAAGGATTCAGAGCCTTAATGCAAAGAGACGGTTTAACTGTCCAAGGGCTTCTTTAAAGAGACACACAGACTAAAGCAGCCCATACACGGTCCGTTTAACGGATCCATTTGGGACTTAAATAGTACACATCGGATCGGATCGCATCCCTAGTGCATGCAGTGTGTATGCACTGCGATCCGATCCGATGTGTACCTAGTACAAAAAGTATGTGCAGCACATACTTTTTGTACCGTACTATGTGATGCGCGGGAGCGCGCATCGCATAGTACAGAATGGAGCCCTACACAACGGACCGTGTATGGGCTCCTTAATGCAGACCTCAGCACCTGTATTCTAAGTAAATGGTGTCAATTGCTATTATTGCTTGGAGAAGCTGAAATTGTAATAAAACTCCTTTATTTCACTGTCACCTGTTTAACTCCTGCCTCTCTGAAGAAATCTGAGTTGCCAATGAAGATGTTCCTGAAAGGTAAATCTCTGTAACCGCAGACCTGAGTGTTACATATGTATTAACACTCGCAGCACTCAGCTTTTCTTGCACATAATTCGCCTTGTATTGATGGCGAACTGCAGTTGTGACAGTTCAATTATTAAAGTATAATGTATTTCCAGTGTTTTATTTACCTTATGAAAACAGGTTGTGCTGTGGGATGTATTTTACTTGTTGTATGGGAGGCAAGATTGGTTCTCTTTTGGAAGGTGTGAGGCACAGATCAGGGCTAGGCAAGAGGCAGTTTGCCTCACACCTCACTGCCTCTTGCCTAGCCCTGATGATCTGTGCCTCACACCTTCCAAAAAAGAACCAATCTTGCCTCCCATACAACAAGTAAAATACATCCCACAGCACAACCTGTTTTCATAAAGGTAAATACAACACTGGAAATATATTATACTTTAATAATTGAACTGTCACAACTGCAGTTCGACAGCAAGTCAAACAAAAGCTGAGCGCTGCGAGCCGGGGAAACCCAGCCAGCAGCAGGACGCATCTGCATACCTCCCAACTGTCACGATTTTAGAGGGACAGTCCCGATTTTCGGGTCCTGTCCCGCTGTCCCACCCGCAGCAGGCATTGTCCCGCTGCGGGGGGGTGACAGTTGGGAGACCCCCAATGTAGTAGAATAGACGCTGTGCGCATGCGCACAGCGTCTATTCTCGTATGAAAATGAGGTCGTGGCTAATTAGCATAAGCCGCACCCTCATTTGCATACGCCCCCGCCCCCTTCCTCCGGCCAGAAGTTGGGAGGTATGCATCTGTGCATGCGCATAACGAAAGGATTCCGACGGAGGTCTGCATTACCGCAGACCTAAGAACAGAGGGAAAAAATCATACATAATGCGGAAAACTCCGCAAAAAGCCTGCGAAAAAAAGGACTCTACTTCCACTACAGAAATGCGAGTATTGATACATCCCGCCCATAGTGAGACCATAATACACACACACACACACACACACACACACACACACTTACAGTAAAAATGAAGTCAGGGAGGAGTGAGGCACACATCACCCATGGCAGCAGCAGCACAGCAAACATCTCCCCAGCTGTGTCCCAAGAACCCCATCAGGCTGCAGAAGAGAAAGAGAGGTAGGTGTTCAAATCAATAACACCATATGATGTGGGTGCCTGTGTTAAACTTTGACCAGTCAAGTTTCTACACCAAAACATATTACATCACACAAATGGAACACATAACAGCATTTTCACACACCAAATAACATCATTACTTGGAACCAATACTTACAGGCAAAATACAGCACAGCAAGTGACATCCAGGTACCAGCCAACCCAGGAAAAAAAAAGCTCCAACCACATGTGTGTGTACAATACACACAATCAGCCTACAGAACGAGAGTTGTAACAATTACACTGGATTTGCCACAACAACATGTGGGTGTGAGTGATGAAAAAAAAAAAAAATGTTTTACAGTAAAGCCATCCAATAATACATTTGAACAATGACACAATTGATATTAGGGACTTAGGGGCCGATTTATTAACATTATTTTTACTAAAATAATGTGAAAACGGGTGTTTTCGCACTCTTTTCACATTATTTTAGTTTCACTGAAATGTACTAATTATGAATTGTAGAGGTTTTCGCAAATTTCTCTTCATAAACCGATTTATCGCATTTTTTTAGAAAGTAGATCGCATTTCACATAAACATAATGGGAAATGTGATCTACTCATATTTATTAAACTTCAATTGTAAAATAAATTCGGAAGGGTCCTGTGTGATAATATCGCCACTTCTTAGTGGCGTTATCCCTGTGTGTGTGTCTACATTTGTGCTATCAGCCTATTATAGCAGCCCCCTCTTCCTCTTCTCTCCCCTATGTGTATGTTTATTACATGGGCCCCTCAGTCTCAGGGCAATAGAGACCTTTTATTATTGTAATCTAGTCTGCCTCCGTGCATGCATGCACTGTATTGGGGTTAGAGATTCCTGCAGCTCCATGTCTACCCTGCCTCCCCTGTATCCCA